>NC_072800.1:87407348-87710378 GCF_028583425.1 Eublepharis macularius
ACACATTAAGTTGCCTTACACTGAATTGGATCATTGGTCCGACCAGTTCAGTACTATCTACTCAGACTAGCGGCTGCTCTCCAAGGTGTCATGTAGAGGACCTGCGCATCAAGGAGGAAAGGTAAAGGAGCTCTGAATGTTTAGCCTGGAGAGGAGATGACTGAGAGGTGATATGATAACCATCTTCAAGTATTCGAAGGGCTGTCACATAGAGGATGGTGTGGAGTTGTTTTCTATTGCCCTAGAAAGTTGGGCCAGAACCAACGGGTTGAAATTAAATCAAAAGTGTTTTCGGCTAAACATTAGGAAGAACTTCCTGACAGTTAGAGAGGTCCCTCAGTGGAACAGGTTTCCTCAGGAGATGGTGGGCTCTCCTTCTTTGGAGGTTTTCAAGCAGAGGCTAGAGGGCCATCTGACAGCAATGCTGATTCTGTGAACCTGGGCAGATCACGAGGGGGAGGGCAGGAAGGGTTGCATCAGTGCTTAGTTCTCGTGGCCCTTCTTACATGCCCAGGATAAGGCCAATCGCCACTTTGGGGTAAGGTAGCAAATTTTCCCAGGCCAGTTTGGCTAGGGATCCTAATGGTGTTTTGTCACCTGCTGAGCATGGACTAAGGGTCACTGGGTGTGTGTGTGGGCTGGGGGAAGGTATTTGTGAATTTCCTGCATTTTCCAGGGGGTTGGACTAGATGACCCTAGAGGTACCTTCCAACCCTATGATTCTATAATCATTTACTGCCAGGAGATGCCAGGGATTGAACCTTCGGCCTTCTGCATGCCGAGCAGAAGCTTTTCCACTGAGCCACAGCCCCATACTTCCCCAGTATGTACAATTGGTTGGTGAGGAAATCTGCTGTGTTCTCTCTCTGAGCTACCCACTTTCCAGCCCTAGATTCTTATCTGCCGTTGGACCCAAGTCAGCATTTCATCTCCACAACCGTGTGACGCACATGCTTTGACCATCTGTGGGCAAAAGAGAACACTTGTAGTCTTGGTGGTGAGGTTTGGTAGTGGCACTGGGTTCTCACATGCCACCTTTTAGGTGGCAGTTGTCCCAATGTTTGAGTTTGGTGTTGAAGGATCAAAGATGTACTTTAGGAATTCTTAGAATATTTCCTGATCAAACTGTTGCCGGGTAAATGCATCCGAGACCCATGGAATCCTTGCTGATTCTGGATTTTTTCCTTATGTTCTGGGCTCCTTACAGAACAATAGACATTGAATCTGGATGCGCACAAAGGCACGCATAGACTGGAACATTTAATGTCTCCAGGGTGTATGAGGGTATATGCCCTAGTTCTTAGAATAACATCTCTGCTGCTAGGTCAGTATATTTCTTCTATTTGTTTAGATACTAGCTTTATACCCGTGCTTCACTACAGTATTTAGCTACTTTAAATCCAGTATGTAACATTTTGTTTTTTGAGTTGGCAACCCTAGTGAACTTTTAGGGGAAGACTGGGAGTTGCATTTTATCTCAGGACACATTCAATGACTCCCAATAGCAACTGCAGACTGTTTAGAATGTAGGGGGTGAGGACCACTCAGGCCGCAGACGCAAATGACCTCGGGGCAGGGAGGGAATGAGGTGTGGAATGTTGTGAGCCCCAATCAGCCCACATATGCAAATGAACTTGAAAGGCTGGCCCAATCAGGGAAGAGTGGCCTAGCTGGCAGTGGGCGGAGGCACAAGCAGGCAGCAGCCTGCCAGCCACACAGGGAAGCGGTATCCCTTTGGGAAAACATATTTAACCCCTTTTACCCTCTTAGGGGGCAAATTTCTTAAAATCCCTTCTTAGTGGGTGCTTACATCATGAAAGGAATGTTCTCCCCAAATCTCATGTTTCTAGGTCCACGGGTTTGGGCTGGGCATTGATGAGTCAGTCAGGACACTTGTCTTTATATATATAGATTTTCTCCCCAATGGAGACCCAAAGAGACATATAGAATTATTTTCTTCCATTTTACCCTCACAACAACAACCCTGTGAGGTAGCTGAGGACAGGACAGACTAACTGACCCAAGGTTACCCAGCAAGCTTCTGTAGCAGCATGGAGGGTTGAACCAGGGTCATAGTCTAGTGCTTTAACCAGTAGACAACACCGACTTAGTCATATATATATAAAGTCTGCATAGACCAGCTGGCAGTGAGTTGGGCTATGCCGGCATGCTGACTGGGACCAGAGAGCGGATTGATTCCTCATAAACATCACATGTCTTCGTTCAAATGGCAGATCAGCGGGTTTGATAGGGCAGGATGCAGTTGTCGCTGAGAACCCAGGTGTCATTTGGTACCTTGTTTTTACAGCTGTCTGGTTTTTGTGCTCTGGTTAAGTATAAAATCATCAGGGTGGGAATTTGCCATCTGAATGCACCCTCGGGGGCTTTGGAACCGTTTGGGAGCTCACGTTCTTGGCTAGCCATTGTGGGGAAATAAAAACCGGTGGTGCATTATAGACCAACAATATTTATTTCATTATGAGCTTTTGTGAGTCCACTTCTTTAGACCCTCCAGCTCTGCTCATCTGAACAGGGTCTCCTGCAGGTGCCAGGCTGCACATGGGTGAAATCAACAGCAGCCCGTACATGGGCTTTCTCTGTGTTGGCCCCTGCCCTGTGGAACAGCCTGCCTGAGGAGGTCAGGAGAGCCCCCACTCTCCTGGTTTTCCACAAACAATGCAAAACCAAATTATTCAAAGAGGCTTTTTACTCAAATGGGAGGGCTGTACTGTAGGAAGGAGGTAGCAGGTGCTTCATTAACAAGTTAGGGGCCATAGACTTCACCACTATGTTGCCTTATGTCCTATCTATTGCTGTAAGTATGTGCTCCTATGTGCTACCTGTGCTTCAAGTATGATCCTACTGAGTAATTCCATGTTGTCGAATGTCACTCCTAGAATGGCTTATGCTCCGTTTCAGCATTTCTTCAACTCTGTATTGAATTTTTGCTAATGTTGTGTCTCTGTAAACTTGTATTTATTTACCCTATGGCATTGTTTATGGAACTGTCCTTGATATTGATTGTACTAATCTCACACTATGTAATCCCCCTTGAATCTCAGCAAGAAGAGTGGACTGTCAATCAATCAATCAATCAATCAATCAATCAGTCAATCAATCAAAGTAACAGGGAGGTAGCGAGGGATTGACATTTTGAGTGGTGCCCCAGTGCCGCATGTTGGATGTCATTCTGGCCTCTTATTCTTTTGTTACAAAACCAGCAAAGAGTGCTGCAGTACCTTAAAGCCTAACAAATTGACTGTGACATCAGTTTTCCCAGGCCACCGCCTCTGTCCTC
Organism: Eublepharis macularius; assembly: GCF_028583425.1. Taxonomy (NCBI): domain Eukaryota; kingdom Metazoa; phylum Chordata; class Lepidosauria; order Squamata; family Eublepharidae; genus Eublepharis; species Eublepharis macularius. The sequence goes on from NC_072800.1 coordinate 87,410,647, forward strand.
CGACGGGTTGTCATAACTGAAGATAAATGAAGCCATGGTATTAGCGCTTCTTGTGGATGGGTAGGCAGATTTCATTGGATATACCTTGCAGTGCCCTCCAGAGCAGAGTGCTGCCCTTCCGAGTATGACATTGGGCTTAGACAGGTGCGACTCCGCTTTGGACGGCCTCGTCAATTAGGAAGTGTCTTTAAAGCGTGCAGAGTTGGTCTCGGTCAATCGGCGCCTGGCATCTTTGACCTTGGCACCCAATTAGAAGCTGCTGTTTTAACTAGTCCGATGTGACACGGAGGAAATGGTTAAGAAAGATTGCGTTGTGTCGGGCAAATTGGAACACGGCTCCAAGGGACGAGTATCGATCAAAGAGCTGAAGGAAGGTTTTTGTATTTTTTTTTAACGTGTGAGAAATAAAGAGTTTGAGAATTTTCTGGAAATATGGAAGGGTGCTTTTTTTGTTGTCGTTCTTTCCCCAGGTAATATGAATCATGCTTTTGTTGATAAGACAGCGATGTTCTGCCAGGCATATGGCTGAGGCTGGGCTAGGTCTCTGCTGGCCATGTGGGGAGAGGGGATGGATGAATGTTTTAAATCCTTCCCCCCAGATGTTTTCACCACCACTCTACTTACCACCACTCTGTTATATCCGGAAAGTATAATAGTACTGCCTACGGGGCTTTTATCCGAGTGAAGGTATGTAAAAGTTATATTGTGGTGGTTGCCCTCTTGATACTCCTTTTAATTATTTATTATGTAATTACTTAAGATTTTAAACGTTTTTAGGGTTTTTATGTATTTATGGATCATGTAACATTGCTATGACTATGCTTTAAATGATGTAATCCGCCCTGAGCCCGTTCGCGGGGAGGGCAGGATAGAACTATAATAAAATAAATTAAAATAAATAAATATACCCCAAATCCAAAAACCTCGGTATTCTCACTTTAAGTCTGAAAGTAAATGTTCTAGAAAATAGATTCCTGGAATAAGTTTCCGTGTGTTTTATTGAGTAATGGGATGAAATCCAAATCCAAATGGACAGTGAGAAGGGACTCCTGTAGGCAGTCCAAGTCCGGATTTGAACTCAGATCTTACTAGTTGAAGGCCAGTATTAACAGGCCAAATGAAGAGGGGAAAGGGCAGATAAAATATATGTTCTTTTGTTTTTCCTTTAGCCTACATGGAGGTGTGTGGGCAAAGTGGTTCATTTTTTAAAAGAGGGGGGTGCGTTCTAGTGATTGTGTAGATTTATTTTATAAGGCTTCCCTAAATAATCTGTTTTGAGATACCATCCTCTAATGCTGTTGTAACAGTCTGATTGACGCTGGTGTAATAATCCTATTTTATGACTGTCAGTGGCATAAGCAGTACTCTGTAGTGGTTAGAGCAGGAGACCCGAGTTCAAATCCTCACTCAGCCGTGAGGTTTACCAGGTGACCTTGAGCCACACCATCTTCATTCTTAGCCTCCCTCACAGGGTTGATGTGAGGACAGAATGATGTGGAATGGGGGAGAAACACGCACACTGCTCTGAGCTCCTTGGAGGAAAGATGGGATAAAAATGAGTAACAAGATAACCCTTGGTATGCAAGAGCACCTTTAAGAGTAACAAAATTTGTTAATCGTCAGATACCTATCTGAAGAAGTGAGCTGTGACTCATGAAAGCTCACACCCTCCCACAAAGTTTGTTAGTTTTATAGGTGCTACTTACTTCATGACCTGAGTTCGATCCTGGCGGAAGCTGGGTTCAACTAGCCAGCTTAAGGTTGACTCAGCCTTTCATCCTTCTGAGGTCGGTAAAATGAGTATCCAGTTTCCTGGGGGTAACAACAACAACAACAATAACAACAACAACAACAACAACGACAACAACTGTGCTTCTAGACAGATTAGTGCCTCACCCAGAGCAGTGAACAAGTTAATGTTGTTATTATCCCTACAATACAGCTGGGGAGCTGGGGCTGAGAGGAGTGGCTTACTCAAGGCCGCCTACTGAGCTCATGGCAGTGGTGGGATTCGAACCAGTAGAGTGCTGATTCCCAGCCAAACCACTTAACCACTGTGCTACAGCAGAACAGAAAAGAGTCCAGTAGCACCTTTAAGACTAAACAACTTTACTGTAGCATAAGCTTTCGAGAATCACAGTTCTCTTCGTCAGATGCATCTGACGAAGAGAACCGTAGTTCTCGAAAGCTTATGCTACAGTAAAGTTGGTTAGTCTTAAAGGTGCTACTGGACTCTTTTCTACTGGTGACAATGAGTCTCTCTACACAAGACATCATACACAGGGATGCTCGAGTGAAAGATCTTACACTTGTTATTCCATTGTGGATACACATGCACCACTAATAGGGTTGCCATTTGTGGGCTGGGAGGGTGTGGCTTGGGAAGGGTGTGGTTTGGGGTGGGGAGGGGCCTCAGCAGGGTATAATGCCGTAGAGTCCACCTTCCAAAGCAGCCATTTTCTTCAGGGGAACTGATCTCTGTTGTCTGGATATCAGTTGTAATTCCAGGAGATCTCCAGCCACCACCTGGAGACAAGTTGGACACTTGTCAGCTTCCCTCAAGTTTTGATGGGAAATGTAGGCAGTTTGGCGGAATGTTGGACAAGTGACAGTTGAAAAGTCCATTGGACAGCAGTCGGAGAGCCAAGCTGCGAGACCAGGATGCCTACATTTCCCATCAAAACCTGAGGGAAGCTGACAAGTTTCCAACCTGTGTCAGGCGTCACTTGTGGTCCCGCTCTCAGTGCCATTGACCTTGGGCCAAGCAGTGTCTCCAGGGGTAGGGTGGGTTTTGGTTTGGCAGGAGTGAGAAGGTCAGTCAAGCTAGACAGGGTATAGAAGGTCAGGCAGAAGGAACGGTCTGGATGGCACAGCAGAGTGGAAGTTAGAGTAAGGCCAGTATCAGGAATTTATGGAGATAGAATATGGCTAGGCGAAAAGGTGGCCAGGATACGGTTGCCAGCCTCCAGGTAGCGGCTGGAGATTTCCTGGAATTACAACTGTTCTCAGATGACAGAGATCAGCTCTTGTAGAAAATGGCTGCTTTTTAGGGTGGGCTGTTGGGTATTATACTCCATGGAGGCCCCTCCCATCCCCAAATCCCACCCTCTTCAGGCCCCGTTCCCAAATTTTCCAGGAATTTCCCAACCCAGAGTTAGCAATCCTAGGAGGCATGGGGGCAGAAAAAATTGGGGAACAAATGAGTGGGGGTATTTTAAAGGACTCATTTCCATTTTTTCAGTGGTGGGGGGGAGGAAATTTTGAAGCACCCTGTGGGGGAAAAACCGTCAGAAATGTGAGCTGATTTGGAATAAGAAACACACTTCTTAAAGGCAAGTTTTTAATTTCTCCGAATGTGCAGAATGAAGTCTTTTTAAGACATAAAACATTGAAAATTTCTGTGTATGCCATAGATATATAGAACATATTTTCAAGGATATATTTGCTGTTTAAATGCCCATAATTCATATGCTATAAAGCTTATGATGATGCGAATACATTATGGGAAGTGTTCAGTATTACAATTCAGTGTCTAAACGTCCTGCTAATCCTGTTGTGTGACTTTGTGAGAACTATTTCCATCCAAATAACACACTTTATTTTGTTTACCACAGAATGTTTCTATTTTCAACTTTTATTTTTTTCCTGTCTTTCAGATGGCCAAAACCAAGATAACGTGGGCTTAGGTAGCATAAAGTGCCACAGTTTTACACCTCTATGTCACTCTAGACTATATGCAGTTTTTGATTCTAGAAAATTAAGTCGTTTATGCATTTATATTTCATAAATGTGACAAATACTGCATTTTTCTGTGCTAAATTATAAATCATAGAATCATAGAGTTGGAAGGGGCCATACAGACCATCTAGTCCAACCCCCTGCCCAGTGCAGGATCAGCCTAAAGCATCTCTGACAAAGATTCATCCAGCCTCTTCTTGAAAACTGCCAGTGAAGGGGAGCTCACCACCTCCCGAGGCAGCTGATTCCACTTTTGAACTACTCTAACCGTGAAAAAGTTCTTCCTAATATCCAGCCGGTACCTTTGTGCATGTAATTTAAGCCCATTGTTTCGGGTCCTACCCTCTGCTGCCAAGTGGAACAGCTCCTTGCCCTCCTCCAAATGACAGCCTTTCAAATACTTAAAGAGAGCAATCATGTCCCCCCTCAATCTCCTCTTCTGCAAACTAAACATTCCCAAGGCCCTCAGCCTTTCCTTGTAGGGCTCCGTCTCCAGACCCCTGATCATCCTCGTCGCTCTCCTTTGCACCCTCTCGATTTTGTCCACATCCTTTTTGAAGTGGGGCCTCCAGAACTGCACACAGTACTCCCAAGTGCGGCCTGACCAAGGCAGTATAGAGAGGGGCTATGACCTCCTGCGATTTCGACGCTATGGCCCCTTTGATACAACCCAGGATTGAATTGGCCTTTTTTGCCACCGCATCACACTGACTGCTCATATTTAGTTTACAGTCCACTCTTACCCCAAGATCTCTAAAATAAAATGATTTATTTTATTTTATTGCCTTTGTATCCCGCTCTCCCTGCACACAGGCTCAGAGCGGCAGGGAGAGAGTATGTTTGTTGTATGTTGTTAAAGCAATAAGGTACATTTTGGATTGATAGAAAGTAAATATTGCCTCTATGTCATCCCCACCCCCTCCAACCACTGGGAATAATATTTTTCCTCATGGTTTCCAAATTTTCAGAAATGTTATGGGGAGGGAATGGGAATCCACAGAGAAACCCAAGGCAAAAACAGTAAGGTCAAGAACTGAAATCAGCTGAACTAGCAACTATTTGCACTTTGGTCAGGCAGCTTTATACCTTCAGGATAGATCTTATTGGCTAGCCCTTTAGTCAGCTGATCCCAGCAGCTCTGATTGGATCCCTCTAAGAGGACATGCTTCTTCAGGTAGCTGGCTTGCATATGGAGCTATGGTGTAGAAGACATTGGACTGATAGCAGGCAGCTCAGGTGGCATGCAGGGCTCTGGGTTCAAACCTCTGCAGTGCCTGACGTCAAGAGGCAAACCAGAATCCCAATTTTCCTTGTGAAATGAAGACTAAGCCTCGCAGCACTTTTTCTTGTACAGCTAAAAGGGGAAATGTTAAGTCAGCCAGTTTCTCAGCAAGGTATAAATTTGCTTCTAGGATCTGTATCCAGTGAGTGCACAGGCATTGGGAAAATGGACAAACTTGTGGGTGCTTGGAATTTGTGGTCTTAGATCTTTATTATATTATTTCTTAGAATAATAACTAAACCCATTGAAGTCAATAGGCTTAAAAGGGTGTAACTTTCTTTAGGATTGCACTGAAAGTAGTTATAATGTGAACATAATCAACTGCTTGTATTTATTGGTTTATGCACGAACCTTCCCCCCACCCCCGCAAGTGAGCTTACAGGCGTTTGCTGAGACCTTGCCCTAAATCTTTAAGGGGAAAATCTCCCTGCTGCCCTTTCCCTCCCACACAGTGAAATCACAGGCTTACTGCTTTCCAGCCAGGGTTCCCTGGCCTGAGTCATTCTGCCCTTTGCTTTTGAAAATTTCCTGTGTCATTCTCGGGAAGGGGGTAAGGAATACTACAAAATCATATGAAATAGAAATGTATGTGCATGCGTGGCACGCACAGTGTGGGCTGTGCTTTAAAAATGCGGAAAAATCGAGGGTTCATGAGCTTACAAAAGTATACTTGCGTTGGGGAAAGCGGATAAAGTTTTGTATAGGTCTTAGATCTTTATTATATTATTTCTTAGAATGTGATATATTACTAGTAGCACTTTGCACTTTTTCACTGATTAAAATTATTACGTTATGTTACTATATCTCCCAGTTGTGGGGTACCATTCTTGGTTTAGGTTTGTTTGTCTGGGAGAGCTTCTCTTTTTTTGCCTTACGACAGCAGCAGCAGCAACAACATTAGATTTATATACCGCCCTTCAGGACAACTTAATGCCTACTCAGAGCGCTTTGCAGAGTGTGTTATTATTATTCCCACAACAATCACCCTGTAAGGTGGGTGGGGCTGAGAGAGCGCTGAGAGAGCTGTGACTGACCCAAGGTCACCCAGCTGGCTTCAAGCAGAGGAGTGGTAGTTCTCCAGATTAGAGCCCTGTGCTCTTAACCACTACACCAAACTGGCTTTACCTTCCCAGTGGGGGTGGGGGACCAAATGCTCACCTGATTTTTCTTCACGGGGGAATAATAATAACACTGAGAAACAGAGAAAAAAAATTCTTGCCTCACCATTCATATATTTTCAAATTTCTATCAGTGCAAATACAAAGCCCTTCATGCAGGGCCGGCGCCACCATTGAGGCAGTGAGGTGGACGCTGCGGGTGCTGGGGTGCTGGAGGGGGCGCCGGAGGGGGTGCCGGGGGCAGAGGCGCACACCACGGAGCTGGCGTGGCTGGCCTGTGACTGCTGCAGCTGGCCAGCCCTGTGCTGCCGCCACGGCCACATACCCCCGGCCGGGTGCAGCAGCCACGGGCCAGGCACGGCAGGCGGCCGGAGTGGCATGTGGAGCACGGGCAAACTCTGTGCACTGCCCCAGCCACCCACCGGCCAATGTGCCGGGCTTTGCTGCGCGATGATGTCATCACGCAGTCCAGGGGTGCGGGCGCTCACTGTGTGCACACGTACATGGGGGGTGGCTGCGGGTGCCAGAAACCCTGGCACCGGCGGTGCCTTCATGGCCTTGGCCCCTCATAGCTTCAGGAGTGCGCCTTCTCCGCCTATGTTCCCCTGCGTAGTTGGGCCAAATTAACAGCTACACGCACGTGTGTTTTCTCTGTGGTGGTCCTACCTTGTGGAATGGCCTACATGAGGCGGTCAGGAAAACCCCCACTCTCCTGGCTTTCTACAAACTATGCAAAACTGAATTATGCAGGACTGCTTTACTGGGGGAGTAATGCTGTGTTGGAACAAATGTCTCAGAGAGGAACTGTAGACTATTCTACTGGGCACTGTCTGTTGATGTAAATATGCTCATTCTGTATAGTTTCCGTGTCCTTAAAGATGTCATGTTTAATTACTTATTGCTTCAGCGATGTTTCATCTCTATTTTTGGATTTACGCTGTTTTTCACATTTCTACAACCCACCCCCATTGTATTTGTACATTGAATGTCCTAGCTGTTGATCTTATTGACATACTCTGTGTAATACACCTTGAGTCTCTGTGGGCCAAGCTACACATGACGAATGACACTTGAACAGCAAGTGGATTGAGTGGAGGGCAAGTGAACAGGGAGAAATACACTTGCTGTTCAAGTGTCATTCGTCATGTGTAGCTTGGCCCTGTGAGAAAGACGCACTATTAAAAAAACAAGCTAAATAAATAAATAGTGCTCTTCGACCTTTCAAAACCTTCATTTAACACCCAAGTGGCAGCAAAGACTCCACTGACTTGCAATAACCTGATAGCAGGAAATCACCTGACGATCACATGACAGGAGGAGTCAAAGCCATTTGCTCCCCTGCCCCCTGCTGGCAGTCAGGGAGGCTGTGGGGCAAATAGGGTGAGGGAGTCATTCTTCCAATGTTGTGACATCAGTTCTGGCTGTGTAAGTGGAAGTAATGTCACAGCATCACAGGATACGCTTGTAAGATTCTCCTGAAACTTTGGTTTTTACTACAGAATTTAGGGTGAATCCTAAAGTGTCCTGGAACACAATGACATCACTTCCAATTAGGGTTGCAAGAGTGACATCATGTCTCTGTACCTGGAAGTGACATCACATCAGAGTACCTGGAAGTAAGCTTGCCATTCCCCTGCTGGGGGCGGGGGATCCTTTGCTCCCACCTCACACTCCCCGCCCCCACTTACCAGGCCAGCAGGGGGTGCACCCTCTGGGGCACCCCTGGTGGTACAGCGCACCCCTGGTGGCATGCTCCTGCACCCCATAGTGGCGTGCTCCCATGCCCCACAGCAGGCCCATTTCGGGCCGAATTGGGCCCGCGGGAGGGCAATTCAGCCCTTCACGACTGTGGGAGAGCTCCCGGGCCACCCTTTGACCCATGTGATGTCACTTCCAGGAAGTTATATCATCACGCTAGCCAGGAGCACACGCGTGCGAGATGCACACAAGGAGAAGGAGGGGAGGTAAGAGCCAGCATCCCAGTCTCCCATCGGGGTAGTGAAGGGACCTGGCAACCGTACCTGGAGTGAAATCATGTCACTGTACCCAGAAGTGATATCACGTCTCTGTACCTGGAAGTGACATCCTGTCACTGTACCTGGAAGTGAAATCAATGTACCTGGAAATTACATCATTTCACTGCAGGAATTTCCAGAAACTCTGTGGTTTTGCGCTAGAGTTTCCAGCAGTTCCTTGAACAATGAACTTCCAGTTTTCCCTTGAAGCCACATCATGTTGTGCGTGATGATGGTGCCCCCCCCATTTCCCACAGGGTGCCAGCTATTGGCTGGCAACCCTAATTCTGGTTATGCAGGAGTGGCATTGCAGCAATGGAAGATCACCCTTAGGTAAGTCCTAACTCCACCATTCTCCTGCAGTCGCCAGCCGAAGATTGGCCGTCTTATGTGAAGCCCTTGCTGTCTTGTGTGCACTGCACACTAATAGCTCATCCTTCCAAAAGCAGCCCCCCCAAATAGTGGCTCTAAAGGGGCTTGTGATCCAGCAGGAGGACTTGTGCAACTCAGAGACTAATTGGACTCGACTTGTGAATAAACACACAGCTGGGCCACGTTTATATTGGGACCATTGCATGAGAGAAGGAAGAATTCCTGCCTTCTCTCCTATGCTGTTTTCAGCGGCTGAAACAGCTCAGGGGCTGCAAATGGGAGTGTTATTTTCATTGTGGGGAGCCAGCACACGTGAGCATTTGGTGCATATCCTGGCTCACAATGGAGCATATCACTCGTGCGCATACCTCGTGGCCCCTGGGCTGTTGCAGCCCCTAAAAACAGCACAGAGGAGAAGGCAGGAATTTTCAGATTTTCTAAATCCAGCCCTGCTGTGCATTTACTCACAAATTGCCACCAAGAACTAGCAGCTACATTTTAGCTGCAAGTCCCTATGGTGAAGTTGTGTCATTTGTAACGTCCAGTTAGGCTCTCGCCTGAAGATCCCAACCTGTGCTCTGAGAAGTGGCATTCCAACCTCTTTGATTATTTTAGTTGGTCTTTTCTGTACCTTTTCCAGCTCTGTGATCTTTCCTTTGAGACGAGGCGAGCAATTTGTGCATAGGAGTACATGATTACAGAATGTAGCCGCCCTCAAAGTTTCACATGGCGGCATTGCAATGCAGACCATTGAATTTTCAGTATTTATTCCCAGTTGATGTTTAGTTTAGACGCACATGAAATGAAGCAAAATTAATTCTCTCTGAGGTTGGCCTGATCTCTTTCAAACCAAGCAGTTTCTTACTATCCTTCTGGGCATAAATTTCTTACTGAGTCTTGGATTTGGAACTATTTTTCACGATTTGGTTGTTGCTTGTGGTGTGCTTCCCTGCCACTGGCCCCCGGAGCTCTCAAAAATAACACCGACAATAATATTTTTGAACAGTTCTGTAGTACATTAAACACACACACACATACACAAACCGCCTGCGCTTTGGCTGGCAGGCGTCCCGGAAACTTGCTGCAAGTTACTGGGATGGAATCTTTTTAAACAAGAGATTTTTTCCCCCATTGGACTTTTTAAAAAAATTGCTCATTATATTCTCCAGTCTATGCATGTGGCTTCAGCACTATTTAGAAAACAAAGGAAAACCTCGTGTTGTACAGTGCTGAATTTGGGTGATTTTTGCAACTTATTTGGGATGATTTTTGCAACTTATTTATGGAGGATGGAAATGTTTTGCAACGCCTCCATCCTCCAAACAATGTCATTTAAGACCAGTTTGCACAACCTTTTTTCCTACTGGGCCCATTTCCCCTATTGCTGGTGACCATGAAGGGAAGTGTGAGCGCAGCTCTGTGTGTGTCTGCTGGATGAGGAGTCAGGAATAGAGATGGGCACGAACCTAAATACGACCCCAAAAACCCCACGAACCAGGCCGGTTCGGGGTTCGCAAACCAGGGTTCATGGAAGCTCCTTTTCATGGAACTTCCACGAAATGTATACTGGTTCGTTGGATCGTATTTACAGGGGTAGTTTAAATGGCCATTTCCCCAGGGCAGATCCCTTTAAACTATCAGCTGGCAGGCGGCAGGTCCCTTTAAACTGCCCATTCGTAGAGCACATGACTAAATTCACCCAGCCCGGGACCATACCAGAACCTGAAGAGGTTGTTCCTAAAACGAGGAAGCACCATCTCAAACCACAGTTTGATTATTTGGATGTAACATCAACCTGTTTCTCCAAACTGTGGCTTATAAACAAACTTCAAACTGCAGTTCATCAATTTAAACATAAAGACAAACTATAGTTTGTTCCAAAATGTGGTTTGCAAACCATAGTTTGTTGTTACATCTGACCATGCCATTGTTTCCTACCCCTTTTTTCCCTGAAACTAGCCCTGTGAGGTAGATCAGGCCCACGATCACCCAACAACCTTCATTTTTGAATCCAAGCTTCCTTGGTCTAAACCTTGCACTCCAACTGCTGCTCCAGCTTGGTCTCGACTGTCCACAATCTGCCCTGTGGCTTTACCATCAGGTGCCTTGCTGGGCAACCAGCCGGCTTCAGTTTTTAATAATCATGATGTCAGATGTGAAGTCATTTTCAGATAACATTTTTAATTCCGTTCCCCTTGGTAAAAGTAGGAATTTTGGTGGCGATGTTATTTATTTATTTATTGATATTTGATTTATATTCCGCCCTCCCCACATCAGCGGGCTCAGGGCGGGTTACATCATATACGTTATAAAAAATGTTAACATTTCAACTTTAAAACCAATAGACAATAATTTAAAATCTAAAATACTGAGTGCAAAAAGCAGCAGCAGAGAAACAATCCATAGAATCCATCATCCGACCACCCCTAAAAAAATATCATAAAGGGTCGGGTGGTAGCTATTTCCTGATAGGGAGGGACAATCCCCTCTATTCAACCCGGGGGGGGGGGCTGCCCAGCATCAACCATACACCTGGCAGAACAGCTCTGTCTTACAGGCCAGGCAAAAGGATAAGTCCTGCCGGGTCCTGGTCTCATCAGACAGAGCATTCCACCAGGTTGGAGCCAGGACCGAAAAGGCCCTGGCTTTGGTCAACGCTAGGCGGGCCTCCCTGGGACCAGGGACCACTAATAGCTGTTTTTCACTGGAACGAAGCGTCCTCCGGGGCTCATATGGGGACAGGCGGTCCCGCAGATACGCTGGTCCCAGTCCGCATAGGGCTTTATAGGTTAAAACCAGAAATGGGTGTGTGTCCCAAGTCATTGTCTCCGATTAAGATTAATTTTGTCATCTTCCTATATACCTTATTTTGTCTCTTCTTTAAAATTAAAAAACAGGCAGGGACACAGTTAAGTTTCTGTTCCCAATCCAAGTTGTGTGGTTTTCTTTTCTTTTTTTTTCACATAGGAAGCATAAACAAGCAAAAAGAACAACATGTTTAGCTTTAGAAGTCCATTTCAGATTGCTGGCACGATGCATCTTCTCTCTTCTTCCTGCCCGAATCTCTTAAAATAGGTTTGAATAAATATCCTCAAGCTTGCTGGCACTGCTTGAGTCTTAAGATGCATTGGAGGTTTACGAAACTATGGCTGTTTCCACACGGCTTACTTTCCCTCAGAATGACCCGGAACATCGTGCAAAAAACGTGGAAGATCACGTTTTCTCGCATGAGATTTGTGCGACATCGCACAAATCTCGCATGAGAAAATTTGATCTTCCGCATTTTTTGCGCGATGTTCTGGGTCATTCCGAGGGAAGGTAAGCAGTGTGGAAACGGCCTATGTTTAGATTGTACCTGTGAGTAATTTCGGTAACTCCCCTGTGAATCCTCTGCATTTGTGAACACTTTTCACTTTTCTTTACTAGGACTAGGTAGGAGAGTTCAGAGCCCTGCTATCTGGTGGGGAGAGAAGAAGAGCCAACTGGTTCAGACCCATGAACCGTCTAGTCCAGCATCCTGTTTCACACAGCGGCCAACCAGTTACTCTGGAGGACCAACAACAGGGCATACAGGCTGTAGGTTTTCCAGGTGCCCACCAGAGGTTTGCCCCATTGCTCGCCGATCAGCCAGCAATCAGTGGGAGGTGACAAGCCCCCGGAGGTTGCTCACCACCAGCAGGCACTCCTGGAACACACATGGCATGCGTGCTCCCAGGGTGTGCGACGACATCACTTCCTGAAGTGACATCATTGTGCTGGCTGCGGGGTGCTCCCATGCTTCACTGGGGCTAATTTTGGCCCCAAACGGGCCAGAATTAGCCCTGCGCCAAGCACAAGAGCTTGCCCGTGGCTGGCACAATGATGTCACTCCCGGAAGGGATGCCCTGAGAGCATGCTTGAGTGAGGATAGGGTTGCCAGCTCCTGGTTGGGAAATTCCTGGAGATTTTGAGGGTGGAGCCTGGAAAGGGCGGGGTTTGGGGAGGGGAGAGTCCTCAGCAAAGTAAATGCCATAGAGTCCACCCTCCAAACCAGCCATTTTCTCCAGGGCAACAGATCTCAAGGGCTTAGAGATCAGTTGTAATTCTAGGAGATCTCCAGCCACCTCCTGGAAGCTGGCAAACCCACCACACTGGAGGCACGAGGTAACCAGTTCCCCCCTCCCACTGGAGGGATAGAAACCTGGCAACTCTAAGGCTGAGAGTTTCCCCTGGTGTTGCCTCCTCTCACAGATATTCAGAGGTTCACTGCCTTTGAACATGGATTTCCCTTTAGTCTCCATGGCTAGAAACCACTGTTAGACCTGCCTTCCATGAATCTGTCTAATGCCCCACTTAAAGCTGTCTGTGCCTGTGGCCATTCCTACCTTGTGGCTCAGTCAATATATTGTGCTTATCTTTTTGTGGTTGCTTGCCTGGGAGTAGATATCTCTTTTGGATTGAAATGAGTGTTCGATGTTGTAAGTCTTGCTTTCTGTCACTACGTCTGTAACTGTAAGCACGCTCACTACAGCCCATCGAGTATATTTCTGGCTATATGTTTTTAGAATTAATTCAAACATTTATATGCCACTTTTCTGCCCAATTCAGGATCCCCAAGGCGATACACATGAAAACATTACATTAAAACATTTCGGACATTAAAAAGCATTTAATACAAATTGATAAAAACATTTTAAACAGATAAAACGTAAACACATTAAAAAAGTCATAAGCAAATAAAAACACAGAGATAGAGTCTTTACACAAGACATTTTATATGAGTAGGATCAAGTGAAAAATCTTACACTTGAAAGCTCCCTGTCCCTCTATCCACCACATTTAGGGGAGCAAGGGGATCGTGTTGGCAGGGGGAAGAGGGACAAGGAGCCGATCACTGCTGCTAGCTCCTTATGACCGCCGCTGGCGCAATCGGTTCCCTCTCGTTGCTGCCCGCTTGCTTGGCTTCCTCTGGCTTTAAGGGGAGAAAGGGGAGCCAGCGGTAAGAGGAAGCCAAGCGGACTAGACTAGATGCTTAGAGAAAGAATCTCCGCCAGGGAGAAGAGGGATTCTCTCCCTCTTCTCCCTGGCAGAGGATCTTTCTCACTACACTTCCCGGGGAACCTTGCGGGAAATGGACACGTTTCTTCCGTGTGTCAGGCATCTTGTCTGTTTTGACTTTTACTTTCTGTGTGGCCTTATATTGAGGTGTACTCTGTCTCCCTAGAACTGCATGTGTACACACAACGGGACTCTGTCAGACGTCTCATCTGTTTTGGCTCTAAGTCTCTTGAGCGTCCCTGTGTAAGAGGTCTTGTGTAGAGAAACTGAAGGGGAAGGGCTAATAAAAGTTAGTGTGGGAATGCCAAACAAAAAGACAATGATAGACAGACGAATCTCCCTGGGGAGAGGGTTCCAGAGTTTTGGTGCCATTACCAAAAAGGCCATTTCTTGGCTTGCCATGTGTCTAGCCTTAGATAGCGGGGCCACCTGAAGTGGGGCCTTTGAAGATGACTGGAGTGGTCAGATGGGCTCATATGACAGCAGGGCTGGATCGAGGGAGGCAGGGTGGGTTGTCTGCCACCAGCGCCGCCAAAGAGGGGGCGCCGGGTGCAGCTGCCAGCCATCGGTGTGCGCCGGCGGCAGCGTGGGCGGCTGAGTGGCCGCCCGTGCAATTCGCCTGCCACGCAGGACAGGGAGCGCACGGCAAGCTGGCTGCCTTCTCAGCCGGGTAGGTGAGTGGCACGGAGGGCTGGGAGGCTGCCCGCGCCACTCACCTGCCCCAGTGAGAGGGCGGCCGGCTTGCCGCATGCTCCTTGTCCTGCGGGGCAGGCGAACGGCGCAGGGGGCCTCCCAGCTCTCCGTGCCACTCACCTATCCCGGCTGAGGGGGCGGTCAGCTTGCCACGCGCTCCCTGTCCTGCTGGGTGAGTGAGTGGCATGGAGGCCTGGAAGGCTGCCTGCACCATTTGCCTGCCCCGCAGGACAGGGAGCGTGTGGCAAGCCGGCTGCCCCCTCAGCAGGGCAGGCGAGTGGCGCAGGGGGCCTCCCAGCCGCCCGCGCTGCCACCGCTCCGCTGGTGGTGCGCTGGCCTGCGTGATGACGTCGTGGAAGTGACGTCATTACGCAGTGCCGGGAGCATGCACACGCATGCTTCGCGCATGCGCAATGGCAGCTGGACTTGGGTTGTCCCGGGCGTGGACAACCCTAGATCCAGCCCTGTATGAGAGTAGGCAGTCCTTCAGATACCGGTCCAATTCCATATAGGGCTGATATAACAACAATAACAACAACAACATTCAATTGATATACCACCCTTTAAGACAACTTAACACCCACTCAGAGCGGTTTACAAAGTATGTTATTATTATCCCCACAACAAACACCCTGTGAGGTGGGTGGGGCTGAGAGAGCTCTGAGAGAGCTGTGACTGACCCAAGGCTGGCTTCAAGCAGAGGAGTGGGGAATCAAACGTGGTTCTCCAGATTAGAGTCCTGCTGTTCTTAACTACTACATCAAACTATCAGCACCTTCTTTTGGGCCCGGAGGAAAACTGGAAGCCAGGGTAGATGAAACAAGACTGAAGTGATCTATTCCCTACGATCCACTCCTGTCAGCATTCTTGCTGTGGCCTTCTGTTCCAACTGTAGCTTTTGGACAGTCTCCAAGGGCAGCCCCACATAGAGTGCCTTGCAGTAAACTAATCTAGATGTTACCAGGGCCTGCATCAGAGCGGTAAGATCTTTCCTTGCATGTTTTGGATTGCACTCCGCCGTGTTGCTGACATGCTTTAGCATGTGCAAGGCACATCCAGTGCCATATAGTGAGATAATATAAACCTGAATTACAGTATAGCTGTAGCCTCCTAGCAGGAGCATGGCTGAATGATATTTGCACCGAGTGCTTGGCATCTCTCATTTTTCGCCACTACACCATGCTGGCTCTTAAACGCACTTTATACTCAATTAGAAGCTTACCTTATAATTAAGGTTTGGATCGTGCAGGACATTTCTGCAAAGAGAACGAGAGGGCTGTTTTTTCCTTTCCCATTTCAGACTTTTAACTCCCCCCTCCTGTCGTTTCTGGAGGTCCCTGAACAGCATTTCAGGAATCATTTTGGACTGCAGTGGAAGAGGTGGGGGGGCAAGGAAATCGCATTCCGAGAACGGAAATGCCTTCCATTAGCAGAGATTTACCCAGGGCTTTTTTTCTGGGAAAAGAGGTGGTGGAACTCAGTGGGTTGCCAGCACAGGGGGCAACTCTTGGCAGAAGATGGTGCCCCTGGTACCACGTGTGCGCACGCAAAATGCGTGCATGCTCCCAGGGCCAATGACGTAACTTTGGGTCAGCTGGAACAAGGGGAGAGTTTTTAAACGTTTAAATCTCCCTTGGCTAAAATGGTCACATGGCTGGTGGCCCCGCCCCCTGATCTCCAGACAGAGGGGAGTTTAGATTGCCATCTGCGCCACTCCAGCAGCACGGAGGGCAATCTCAACTCCCCTCTGTCTGGTGATCAGGGGGTGGGGCCACCAGCCATGTGACCATTTTCAAGAGGTGCCGGAACTCCATTCCACCGCGTTCCAGCTGAAAAAAAAGCCCTGGATTTACCACAGTATCTGAGCCAGTGGTTGGTATCTCCATGGTCTGTATAACCGAGCTGTTGTATCTTTTTTCTGCTTTGTGTTTAAATAAGCAACAGATAAACCTTTTATATAGGGCGAGGAGCAATTTTATGCTAGACAAAGACAAGAGGGGGGAAGCAGAGAAGCAAAAAGTTCTGAGTAGGCCTGTTGGGAGAGGAAGGAAGGGTTGTTGAGGATGTAGAATGGTAATAGATGGTGCGAGAGCCAGGTGGTGTAGTGGTTAGTGTCAGACAAGGCTCCGGGAGAATTGGGTTTGAATTCCCACTTCACCATGAAGCTTGCTGGGTGTCGTTGGGTCAGTCACATATTCTCATCCTAACCTACCTCACAGGGTTGTTGTGGGGATACAGTGGAGGAGAGGAGATTGGTGTAAGCCACCTTGGTTACCCATTGGGGAGAAACATGGCTTATAAGTAATGTAAAATAAAAAACAAATAATAGATGATGGGGCAGTTCTTTGAAAGAGAGAAACTGTGTTTGGGGAGGAGAAGAGTGAGATGATGTTTATATCGTGATTTTTGGTTATCTGAAGAAAGATTACAGCAAGAGGCTTTAAAAAAAATATTTTATTCAAACAGAAATTATCATTGGACTGTTGAAAAAATACCAAAAACAGGCTGTATAACAGAAAGTGACACTAGATAGTAAACATAATATCAAAAGCAAAGTATGTAACAAAATATTAAAACTACATCATAATATAACAAAAAAATTTAAAGAATAGACATAATATCAAAAACAGAAGATATAGCAGATTATTAAAGCTATATAATATTTCTCCTCACCATCCTCCCACATGTATTGTGCTATGTGCTGTCAGGTCGCCTCTGACCTGCAGCGACCCAATGAAGGAAAGACCTCCAAAGCGGCCTATCATTAACAGACTTGCTCAGATCTTGCAAACTGGAGGACGTGGCTTCTTTTATTGAGTCCAGCCGTCTCTTTTTAGGTCTTCCTCTTTTCCTACTGCCTTCCACTTTTCCTAGCATTATTGCTAGCATTATATTAAAATACATTATACTCGCCATTTTTTATTCAACTTAGTAAGACTTGTTTCTGGCTGTTTGCCTGGAGCTGTTGGTGGTTTGTATTTGTATATATGTGTGTATATCATGACCTCATTTGTAAGCTTCCTTGGGTTCGCTAGGAAAGGCATGATTAAAATATATATGTTTTAAAATAAATAGGAAATCTGGCCGCATGGAGAATGTGTGCTCTGCCACCGACCTGTGGCCACCTGTGGGATGTGACTGTTCACCCACTGACTTCCATTTTTTCCTGTTGTAGGGGCGACCCTTGAAGGCCGAGACGGCGGAAGGGCTCTCAGTCAGCAGGATTCGGACCTGATGAAGATACAACCATGGGTAAGGCCCTCCGCAGTGTTCCGTTTTTGCCTTTCCTGAGCTTGGTTTTATGTTGGGTTGGGGAATAATGGGCTGTGCTTAAGATTTCATGCTCACCAATACTTTGGTGCAAGGGGGAAAGCCACTATGTTTAAAACGATAAGGCACTGTTTATGTTTGGCACTAGAACCTCACATCCACCATCCTGACGTAGGGTTGCCAGGCCCCCTCAACCTCCTGGCAGGGGATTGGGGCCTGGCACGTACCTGTAGGGGAGGTGTGCAAAGCACCTGTGTGCTTCTGCAAGCATCACTTCCGGGAAGTGATGTCATCATGCGGCCCCTGGGAGTGTGCCCATGCTCCGCAGGGACACAGATTGGGGATACTACGGAGAGCGGAAGCACTTCTGCCCTCCACAGCGGCCCAAAATGCACCCGTTTTGGCGCTGATCGGGCTCATTTTGGGCCTGTTTTGGTGTGGATCGGGCCCATTTTGAGCTGCTGTGGAGCGCACGGGCACTCCTATGCTCTACAGTGGCCCAAAATGGGGCCTGATCCATGCCAAAATGAGCCTGAAACGAGCCCGATCTGGGCCGAAACAGGGGCGTTTTGGGCCGCTGTGGAGGGCAGGAGCGCTCCTGCGCTCTGCAGCAGCCCTAATCTGGGCCTGATCCGGGCCAAAATGGGCCCAATCCAGGTGGCTGCAGTGCATGGGAGTGTGCAGTGCCACAGGGAGCATGCATGGAAGGTGTGTTCCCCCCACTAGCCAGGTAAGTGGGGGTGGGGTTGGGGGCGGGGGATCCTCTGCCCCCGGTGGGGGTCTGGCATCCCTATCCTGACAGTATTTTATCCCAGACTAACTCGATACCCTTGTTTTGCTACGGTATTTAACTACTTTAAGTCCAGTTATAATACTTATGGGTATGTAACATTTTTTTGTTTGCCAGCCACACAGGAAAGCCAGCGAGACTGGCAACCCTAGTGAACTTTGAGAGGAAAGCTAGGAGGTGCATTTTACCTCAGGACACATTCAATGACTCCCAATAGCAACTGCAGACTCATTAGAGGGTGGGGGGGGTGAGGACCAATCAGGCCACATATGCAAATGACCTCTGTGTTCCACCTGTCTTGGGGTGGGCGATGAGGCATGGAAAGTTGTGAGCCCCAATCTGCCTGCATATGCAAATGACTTTGAAAGTCTGGCCCAATCAGTGAACAGTGATCCCCCTTAGGGGGGTCAAAAGGCCTGTACTCTAATGCCAAAATATCACAGGGTACATACGGCTACTGACAGTATATGTGTTAATTTTGTCAAAAGGGAGCAGATCTAATGTTGGCAAAGCAGAGGCAGGGTTTTTTTTTCCCTTGCCAAGGAGAAAAGGAAACCTTTAATAAAACGGGGTGTGCAGCCCTGCACAGTAGAGAGAGGATCACGCAATTTCTGACACATTTTAAGCAACGTTGTTATAAGCTTACAAAATGGTGTAGCTCAGTATTATTATCCCTCTTTTGCAAATGGAGGAGGGGCGGAAAGATTGTGGTGACCTAAGTTCAGGGCTGGAACAGGTGACATCTATAGCTAGACACTCTCCACCTAACTGTAACAGCCAGGGGCGGCACCTGGGTTTTTGGCATCTGTAGCTGCCTCTACGTGCGCGTGCATGCAGTGTGCGCACGCCCCTGGACTGCATGATGACATCACCGTGCGATGACATCATCACGCTGCAAATCTGGCTCCATTGGCCGGCGGGTGGCTGGGATGGCGCGCAGATGCTGCCCGCGCTCTGTATGCCTCCCCAGATGTCTGCCGTGCCTGGCCTGTGGCTGCTGCGCCCAGCTGGGGGCATGTGGCAGTGGCGGCGGTGATGGCGTGGGGCTGGCCGGCTGCAGCAGCTGCGGGCCTGCTCTGTGACGCATGTTTCTGCCCCCAGCAACCCCTCCAGCGCCCCCTTCAGCACCTCAGTGCCCGCGCCGCCCGCCTCACCGCCTCAATGGTGGCGCCAGCCCTGGTAACAGCTCCCAAAAATTCACAAGAAGATAGATGCAAGCTAAGGATGTCACAAATTTTGCTGCGAACACGATCGACTGGCGGATTATATTTGAAGGTGGCAATCTTGATGTGAGCCAATCACTCGGTCTGTTGGGTTCATGTTGAGCAGTCGCAAATGCCTGCTGCGCTAGTTTGCATCATACTTTCTGAAAAATTCACATGTGCAAAGGTACTGCTGAGTGGTGGTCATTTTTGTCACTAAGAACTACTTAGAGGAACTCCAAAGGATAGGATTTTTATTGAAATACAGCATTCACGGATGACTGATATGTATGAGTTGTGAGCGATCTAATTGTCTGATTAAACGTTTTCTTGCTGAGCAGAGAAGTTATGCAGGAAAGATCCGGGAAGAGGGCAGTAGTAGAACTCAGTTGGGCTCTGGGAGAATGCGCGTGCATGGAAAGCCAGTTATGCTGCGCTGAAGGAATACAGCGACATAACCTACCAAACATCCGTGGTCAGACTGATGAACTATTGAACTGCTTGTCAAAGAATCAGCTCTCTGTTCGTAATAACCTAACAGGACATGGGCTGAACTAAGCAATCTTCAAGCATCCGAGTGCAGACATGTAGGATATTGGACCTGTAACGCTCACCGCTAATTGCATCAGAGAAAATATTTATTGTGTGCCATTATATAGTACAACCACAGTTCCTACAGCAACTCGTAAGGGAACTTTCCCAGTTATATTTTACTGTGCCAAGGAAAAAATGAGATACCCATCTAACCAAAATGTTGAGGGCAGATATGTGCTCTAATGAGTAACAGATGTATATTTATTGCTCCAAGAAACCTGAAAATGCGGAATGGTTTTTGGAGGACGGCAGAGTCAAAAGGGGCCCAGGTGGTCTGTGTTTCTGAGTGTCTTTCCATAATCGCTCATCTTATCTACAGGGGCCCTAGCCCATGACTAACTGACTTGTCCACAGACATACTATTTGCCATTTTTGGCACCTGTCATGGTCGGGCGGGACCCCTAGCGCCGTCGGCGGTGAGGTGGCCATCCTGGCCCCTGTTTGAGTGGGTCCGCCCCCTTTCCTAGCCCCAGCCCCCTGCCCACGCTGCAGTCACAAGCGTCCTGAGGGCCAGCGAGGGCTCCTCCCCACTGTCCTCAGAATGGGTGTCCTGGGACTAGCCCCTTTGCCTATCTGTCCCACGAGCACCTCAGAGGAGTGGTCTCTTCACATCAGAGACGGATTCCCTCCGTCTATCCTCCCTGGATGGGGTTTTAGAGCCCTCCTTTATACCTCCCTCTATTCCTAGCTCCACCCCCGCTCCCAAGCGCCTGCCCCCAAGGTAAGGCCCACCACCGGAACCAGGTGTGGCGACATGCTCAGGCCACACCCTTGCCTATGCTGCCTACCAGGGTTCACCCACTCTCTCCGCTAAGCCGTCCTCCCCTCCCTGGTGGGCTCGCCTGGGCCTCCCTCTCTGTTGCCCAATCGCTGCCCGCCTCTGGTTCAGCGGGGGCATGCCTGAGCGTGGGCCCTGCGCCCTGGGCCTGGGTGGGGTTGGCTTCGGCCCGGGCAGCATGGCTCTGGCCTGCTGCTCCTCGGGGCGCTCGGGAGCTGCGCCGTGCCGCCTCACCTTCCCCACCTCTCAGCTGTTTGACAGGTTGCCGCCGCTGCGGGAACCCCGATGGCTGGCCATGCTGTGTGGCGTTCGTCTCCTCGTCTTGGTCCTCCACCGCCGTCACAGGGTCTCCGTCCTTGCCCGGTCTGTGCTCCCCCCGGTAAGTGCGCTCATGTGGGGGGAGGCAGGCTGTCACTTGTCTGAGGCTCAGCTGCAGCGGCTGCCTCTGGACAGCACCTTTTTTCAATACATAAAGAATGTTTTTGCTGGTTGCCTGGAGATTATTTTTACTTGCCTTAGGTGACTAAATGCTGTTCACAAACCTGGTTTATGCTGCCTAGGTCCATGGGTTTGAAGGCCATTACTACACTAACTGCTCAGAAATGACATCCTGTTAAATCTCTTGACATCAGGTCTCTCTACACAAGACATTTTACCTAGGGACGCTCAAGTGAACCTTATTTCACGAGTCCTCCCTCCAACTTCCATGCACTTGTTCTCATAGCCACACTTCAGTTTGCTCTGTATGAATACATTCATGTTTTCAATATCAGTTCCTCTAAAAGTATCCCAGTTTCCCCCGCCTCCCACATCCATTAATTGAAATGCAGATCTTTATTGTTACTCACACGTTAAAGAAATGCAACTTGGCTAGTCAAAGGAGCCTACAGTACTTGTTCTCACAGCAAAAACAGAGTTGAACTGGCCCTCTGCCCTCTGGACTCACTTGCAGATGCAGTCACACAAAGGGAGCCCCCATAAAAGCAGCATTCATGTGCGCTGAGCAAGAACAGTCTGCATGTGAATTGAGGACTACACATACAATCCTGCACTTGAGTATCCCTAGGCACTTAGTAACATGTATTTCCACCCATAGTCTGTATCTAAAATCTGTGAATTCTTTTGTTTGATATTTGTGTAACATATAGGATGAGAGTGACCAATTGCAATAGAGGACAGGGCAACCGTACTTTTTAGAGCTGAGCAAAAGAGGGAGTTTTAGCAGGCACAACCTTCTTTACTCTTGCATTAGCCATCTACAGTTTCCAAAATTCCTAACTACAGGAATATCATTCTTCTTTGCATCTGGTTATTCAATTAGGCTGAAAGAGGGCTAAATTCTAGATATTAATAGAAAGTGAATGAGCTTCCATCTCCATTTTTACCCTCCTCAAAAGATTTTAGGCTCGTCTGGGCTGTAAAGATCTTGACCAGATCAGCTTTGTAAGGAATGAGTGTGTTATTTTTAGCGGCATGTGGGTGGCTTTTTGATCGCCATGTGGGTGGCACTTTCAAGTTTAATAGGAACATCAGTGCAAGTTATCCGAGTTAGCAGCCACTGCCGCCGTGCGCAAGGTCATAAGCCCATCAAAGAAGCCGTAAACCTATGCTGCTTCCCACAGCCTCGCTCTGCCAACATTATAAACGAAGCCGGGATATGGCAATCAATGCCGTTGTGTATCTGTGATGTGTCAGAACACTTTCTCGGTGCATCTTTTTCTGAACCCCAATCAAGGCACATCTAGCAAAGCCTTTAAAATGATATTGAGAATTAATAAGTATAGAGAAACATAGGCCTTTGGGCTTTAATTGGTTTAGTTGGTACTCATCAATAGGTTTCAGTTGACTGACTGCTGAAAGCAAATTATAATTAATAGTGTTAAGAGTTGTGGGCACATTTGAGGAGGGGGCAGAATTTTTCTCCTTGTGTGTTACTGCAGTAGGAATTTTTTTATATTCATTTACTTCATATCATCTCCAGCATACTCCAAACAACATATTTCAGGATGTGGGTAATATGAAAAGTTATTTTTACTAGATTAAGGGCAAAATATTCATGCGCTAGCAGTGTAATACAGTCATACCAGTCTAAGCTCATTCACTTCAACTGTGCATAGGATTGAATCATAAACATTCCTTAATTTGTCAACAGAAATGTGTCATTTTACATTGCATCACAGTGCAAACTGAGCAAAGCTATAGCTATCTAAGCCTGTTCCCTTCAATGGACTTAGAAGGGTGTAACTCTGTTTAACATTGTGATGTTAGACATCTGCTGTATTATAAAAGGATGATATATAAAGGATCTGTAAACTGAGTGCCAGTTTATAGGTGTCATAAATGACGTGCTTTTGAATATCTTGTAGGGCACTTGTAGCTTTAAGAAATGAATGCCGTGTCAGTGACTGTTGTAGCTATTGCGAGGCAACCACAACAGTATTGCTAGCCTTCAAGCCTTGGTTTCTGTAAGTAAAAAGTGCACGGGGTGGTGGTGCTTAGGGCTCTTTCCAGGGCTGTTTTGGTCCTTGAGGGAGGACTTGTCAGAAATTGTTACCATGCAAATAGCATGCCTCACTCAAGTTCAGCTGTTCCCTACTGTTCAACAGCAGCAATCGCACGAAGGCCAGGGTGGTGTAATGGTTAGAGTTTCAGATTAGGATCTGGGAGTCCCAGGTTTGAATCACCACTCTGCTGAGGAAACTCACCGGGTGACCTTGGGCCACTTACACATTCTCAGCCTTACCTACCTTACAGGGTTGTTGTGCAGATCAGTTAGAGGAGAGAAGAATGATAGAAGCTGCTTTGGGTCCACATTGTGGAGAAAGGTTGGGGTATAAACAAAGCAAATAAATAATAATATATACCTGAAGACTGGGGATAGGGGGGGACAGATAAAAGGTAGGCGGATGGGTGGGAAAGAGAGAAGGAAGTAGAGAAAGGTGAGGATACTACACAAAGAGGCTTCTTAAAGGGAGAGCAGCTGAAACAAGAACCAAATCCAGAGCTCTCATAAATACTGTATAAATACAAATATATTCAATGCATGAAGAACTCTATGTTGTACATGAATCCAACATCAAAAAAGAGGTAAATACAATGTATCAAAAATATCTACAGTATTTCATATAATCACTTTATCATATAACTTTCAAACAAGTCCGGCCATTAATGGAAAATATAGTCCGTGTAAGTTATTTCCGGAAATAACAACCATCGGAAAGCAAAAGGAATATGTCCAGTGTTTGAAACGTGTTGGTACATTAGTCTTTTTGAAAGAGCTTGCGCGTGTGCGTATATGAAACAAACTTGAGCTAGCAGTTTGTCGGGCAAGCCTGGAACCATTATTGCCACACGGAGACTGGTGGACTGGAAGAGGAAACTTCGATTCACGGAGCATTCCTCGTTTCCTCCAGTGGCCTTTTAGGAATTTGAAAACCACGGGCTAGAGCAATAAGGAACGTTTATTGAAATTTGGTGTCATGGCCCAGTCTGAGGGCGAGGTCTCCTCAGGAGGAGAGGAACCTCGTGTAGCCAACCAGGACTCTTCAGGATAAGAGGAGTTCTGTGTAGCCAGCCCTAGCCCTGACTCAGCAGAAGCCGGCAATCAGGAGCAACAGCTGCTGGCCGATCAGAGCTTACAGCCAGCAGCTGAGACACCAGCAGCCTCTGGCCCCAATACCACGGGGGAAGCTCAGCCAGGGACATCCCAGGCTACAGATGCAACACAGCCAGGGGCCTCCACCCCCCCAGGTTCGCCCACGCCTAGAGAGCGCCACAGACAGCGCCAGAGACTGGAACTGCAGGAGAGACGGCGCAGTGCTCGTCTCCTGAGCCAACGCCAGCTGCTGGAGAGCGACGATGAGTAGCATCAGGATGGAGCCCCAGCAGCTGGCTGAAAACCACGCCTGGCTATAAAAGCCAGTCTGGAGTGACTGCCAGGTGTGGAAGCAACGTGTCGATTACCTGCAACCACTTCCTGGTACCTTGCGCCTTGCTCTTGCCTGCACCTTGACTTGATACCCTCGTGCTCTGACCTACGGACTGGACTTGGCTTGGCTTTCGGATCCTGGACACACCCCTGGCGTTTACCTTGTGCTCTGACTACGGACTGGACCTGGCTTGTGACGAACACTCCTTGGCTTTGTGTTAGAGCTTGGACTACCAGCTTGGGTGGGCCCAGCCCATGACACTTGCACAGACTATATTTTCCATTAATGGCCAGACTTGTTTGAAAGTTATATGATTAATTGATTATATGTAGGGCTCATTTTGAGGGGGAACGCACAGAAACGCAGTTCTGGCAGTTCCCCAAAGAGGTCACATGTCAGGTGGCCCCACCCACCTGACTCTCGGCCATTCTGGGCCCGTTTCAGCTTGGATTGGGGCCGAAATGGCCCAGATTGGGCCTCTGATGGGTGGTGGATCACTCTCCCACTCAGCAGCAACCCGATCCTGACCATTTTGGGCCCTTTTTCGGCCATTTTCAGCCCCTTTTTGCCAATTTCGGCCCTGAATGGCCAGGATTGGGTCCAAAACAGCCAGGATAGGTGATGTCAGGGGGTGTGGCATATGCAAGTCAGTTATGCTAACAACACACTTCTGGTGATGTCAAGGGGCGTGGCATATTCTAATGAGTTATGCTAATGAGCTGTGCTAATGAGTTCCTCCAGCTCTTGTTCTACGAAATGACCCCTGATTATATGAAACACTAGATATTTTTGATACATTGTATTTACCTCTATTTTGATGCCGGATTCATGTACAACATCGAGTTCTTCGTGCATTGAATATATTTGTATTTCTACTGCATTTGCGAGAGCTTTGGCTTTCGAGGATATGGAGGTTGCCAGGAGGAGGTAAATAGGGTGGGGAGGGGAATACAGGGGAAAGTGCAGATTCCCCAATGTTCAACCAACAACCAGCGATGCACAACTGGGCCATAGTTTTCCTGTGTAGAGGCTGCCAGGGGAGAAAAAGGAGGAAGGGCTGGGGGCAGGGAGGTTTTAGCTAAAGGTAGGCTTTCTGGTGGGTGAGAAGGAGAGTAGAAATCAAAAAAAGGGGGAAGCTATTGGGGCTCGCAGGTAAAGAGAAGACACTCGAGGAGAAGAAAACAAGCTATCCCTTGGAAGTCCTTGCGGGTCCCCTCTTTGTACTTTATATTTATAGACAGCCAGCACTGTTGCCGTGGTAACAGATTTACTCCTTGAACCCTCGGGTTTGAGGTTTTACTGTAGCAATAAGCAATAGGGAAAGCAAGTCTGGGAAAGAAGGAAGGAAATCCCCGTTTTTGCTTAGCAGCATCTGAGAGCGAGAGGGGAGAGAGAATCCAGGAAAAACAGCTCTCCAAATATTTTCTTATTAGAGGGAATGTTTTTTTACCCTCACAATGTATGCAGGACTGCAAAGGTCCTGTTTTTTTTCTCTCGGGGCTCCTTCCCGCTTTGTTATAGCTAGTAATATCCATTGTGATGGCAGGGGAACACAGGTATCAGGCCCGTATATTGTGGACCAAGTGGGGGGAGCGGGCAATATGTCTCTGTGTGCTTTGGCTGCAGAGACACGCCGTCTTTCCACGCCTCCAGGTCTTGCTCAGATCATCCAGTGATGCCGCCCAGTAGAGATTAGAGAGCAGGGAGTCCCCCCCCCCAGTTACGTGCCCCCCCCTCCCAAGCACACCCTGAAAATCTTGTTAGTCTCTAAGGTACCACTGGACTCCAATCCTGTTGTTCAGTCCAGATTTTTGAGAGCTGTGCTACAAGTTCCCAAGGGTGTATCTAATGCCTGGATTCGGCTGGAGTCTGGAGACCGGAGGCTTGAAGCTAGGGTGGGTATCCGGTCCATTCATATGTGGCCGAAAGCTTTTTTCTATCCTCAAGGTTTGCTCCCCGCTGATTCTCCATGACGAATTTAAATCCAGCTGGCTTAAGGCGGTGTATAGGTATATTACAAAAACAGGTTTCTCTCCTCAGGTGCTCCTAACTCAGGGGGCTGAACGAGCCAAAGG
Source organism: Eublepharis macularius (assembly GCF_028583425.1). Classification (NCBI taxonomy): domain Eukaryota; kingdom Metazoa; phylum Chordata; class Lepidosauria; order Squamata; family Eublepharidae; genus Eublepharis; species Eublepharis macularius. The sequence goes on from NC_072800.1 coordinate 87,437,540, forward strand.
GTTAATTAAACAAAGAAGACACAGGCCGTTTCCACACACGTTGAATAATGCACTTTCAATGCACTTTCGCAATCCTTTTGAAGTGGATTTTTTGTTCCACACATGGAAAATCAGTTTCAAATGTTCACTAAAGAGTATTGAAAGTGGATTATCCAACGTGTGTGGAAGCAGCCATAGAGCGCCAATCTGACATCTCTAGCGCATCTAAAATGGGGATGTTGATAAATGATAAAGGTACTCTTGAGCCAGCCAAGTATCTGGCCTCTGTGGAAGTAAATAATTTCAGAAGGGCATTTTCTTTGGCCAGGTGTTCTGCTTTTCTATCAGTAGTTGTTGAGGGTAGGTACAACAAAATCCCCTGTGCAGAAAGGCTATGTCTATGCCCTTTGAGAGAGGTAGAGTCTGCAGAGCACATGTTCTTCAGTTGCCCATTCTATGGAGAGATTGGTTTAAAAATGATTACCCCACTATTAGATAGGATTCCCAGTCATATAATTACAAATAAAGCAAAGCTCTGCTGGCTCTTAGCTGATAAAAACCACGTGATCACATGGCAAGTAGCCAGATTCTGTACATTAATTTTTAAACGGCGTGAAATGTATTTTAAAAGCTTTTAAAAAACTGACGGTTTTTCTTTTTATTGATAAGTGGTTTGGTAACATAATTTTTGTATATTGGTCTTGGTACTGTAAGAAAAATGATGATGATGATCAGGGCTTTTCTTCTGGGAAAAGAGGAGGTGGAACTCAGTGGGTTGCCCTCGGAGAAAAGGGTCACATGGCTGGTGGCCCCGCCCCCTGATCTCCAGGCAGAGGGGAGTTGAGATTGCGGCGCGGAGGTCATTCTCAACTCCCCTCTGTCCGGAGATCAGGGGGCGGGGCCACCAGCCATGTGACCATTTTCAAGAGGTTCTGGAACTCCATTCCCCCTGAAAAAAAGCCCTGATGATGATGATGATGATGATGATGATGATGATGATGATGATGATGATGATGATGATGATGATGAAGAATCCTGTTGTTCTACTACAGACCAACATGGCTACCCACCTAAAATTACCTCACTCCCCAAGACACAACGGGCTCCATTTGGGAATGGGCAAGGAGGGCTATCTTCTTTATTTCAAATCACACATGAGTATTCCTCAGGAGTTTCTGTGCCTTTGTTTTTTAGGAGATATTTATTTATGTCATTTATAGTCTGCCTTTCTCACTGAGGGCCAAGCTACACATGACGAATGACACTTGAACGGCAAGTGGATTGAGTGGAGGGCAAGTGAGCAGGGAGAAATACACTTGCCGTTCAAGTGTCATTCATCATGTGTAGCTTGGCCCTGAGACTCAAGTCAGATTACATAGTGTGAGATTAGTACCATCAACATCAAGGACATTTTAATAAACAATGCACAAGGTAAATAAATTCAAGTTTACAAAGATGTAACAGTAGCAAAAATCCAATACAGAGTTGAAGAAACGCTGAAACAGATTACCAACAATTCTAGGACTGATGTTAGACAACATAGATCAGATTGTGTGTGCGTTATGTGTCATCAAGTTACTGCTGACCTATGGTGAGTCAACCCTATGAATGAAAGTCCTGCAAAACATCCTATCATTAACAGACTTGCTCAGATCCTGCAACCTGGAGGACGTGGCTTCTCTTATTGAGTCAAGCCATTTCTTTTTTGGTCTTCCTCTTTTCCTACGGCCTTCTACTTTCCCCAGCATTATTATCTTTACCAGAGAGTCTTGTCTTTTCATGATGTGACCAAAGTACGATAGCCTCGGTTTTGTCATTTTTTTCTTCTAGGGAGAATTCAGGCTCAGTTTGATGGAGAACCCACTTATTTCTTTTTTGGTTGTCCATGGTATCCTCAAAACTCTCCTCCTGCACCCCATTTCAAATGAATCAAATTTCTTCCTGTCAGCTTTCTTCATTGTCCAATATTCACTTTCATACATAGTAATGGGGAATACCATCGTTTGGATTATCTTGATCTTGGTGAAAACTTCTTCAGATTTCTTCTTTGTATTTGGACTCAAATCTTGCTGTTTTACTGTAGACCTACATGGCTACCCACCTGAAACTACAGCCCTCAGGATAATACAAAGCTCATAGGTGGTCTCGTTGTATGTAGGATGTATTATATATCATATACGTGCATACATAATTTCACGCACACACATGTGTGTAATCATGCATATGTGTGTGTTTGTTTAAACTCTAAATCGCTCTAGACATAGCTTCCCCCGCCCCCATTGTTGATGGAAGCAGATCCTTGGAACATATTGCAGATCTCTGCTAACTAATAGCCTATTAGCAAAGCCAACAATAACATGGCTGTCTAGACCATCTGAACGTTGCTAAATTATTCCTTCATCTCTTCCTAATTCCCCCTCATTGGACAGCTGAGCTGCTTAGGTGGTCTGGTGTGACCGCGTTTCTCGTAGCTGTTTTCTCGTCCTGTTTGCAAACGTGACGTCGAACTAGAAATGCAAATTTTTCTAGTGATTTTTTTTGCGCCTCTGGAACATAAGTGGTGCTATACAAGATCTGGCCAGGAGAAGGGTATTGGCAGAACTAGGTCTGTGGCTGTAGCCAGCCAGCTGGATCAGTTGGAGGCCGATTAGTAGTGCTGCTGTAGTGTTTGTGGTTTAGAGGATAAAGCAGAGAGTGGAAGGCTGATGCTGAAGTGAAAAGGTTACGAGGTCCGGGCATTATTCAACAACGGCTCCTTGTTTCCTGTCCCAAGTCACTCTTTGCTTATACTAAATTCTGGACCCTGTGCATCTAAGAAAAAGAGCATCTCCTAAGATTTATTCCCAAATAGATAAAAAACGGGGCTTCTTTTCTCATCTTTAATTTGTTTCCGCCGTTGATCTCCCATCCCTGAATAAAGAGGGACATGATATCAGCAATACTGATTATGTAACAGATCTGAAATAAGGTTTGCAACCAGGGCCAGCCAAACATAGTGCGCAGGGGAAAGGAGGGGGGCGTTACTTGAAAAAACACAGATGGTTCACGTTTGCAATAATAGGGTAGCATTTTATTAAACTCAGATTTTGTAAACCCTTGCATTTCTTTTGGGGGGAGGCAGCGGTAAAAACAACAAATAAAAGAGGCAGATGAATATGAGACGGGGAAGAAGGGGGGAAAGAAAATTCTCAAGAATTGCTTAAAAGGAGAAGCTCAGTCACAACCGAATCTGAAAGTAAGAAGAGAATGTCACTTATATCGGGGTGGTTGGGGAATGAAAGGAGATCAAGGTGTTTTAGCTGGTAACTTCTTGCCAGGTCATCCCAAGGATATAGAAAAACTACACAATAGAAAAAAAGGTGGTGCCGATCATAGCAGAATGTGTCAGTCGCAGTAAAATTACAGGGAAGAGAGGAATTCCTGAGCTGAATGAAACTGGCAGTCATGTAGGGTGGTGAACCTTTGGTCTTATCTGGTTCTGAATTGGTGGGTGGCAAAGAGGGCTTAAGCCTTCCCCTGTTTGCCGGCTCTTCCTCAAAAAATCCCCTCCTCAAACCATGTTTGATTATCTTCCCCCAGAGAGGCTCCAAAACTGGAAGTGAGTCAATGCCCTGTACTTTCCTTCTGGTGTGAGCAATCCCGAGGTTGCTTTTTGCTCGTTGGCATCTGCCGGGATCCCCGTGCTCGATTTCTGGATTTCCACTCTCAGTGTTTGCCGCCTTGGCTTCTGCTCATTCTCTCACCACTTTCTGGGAGAACTGTTCGCTGCCTGACCCCAACCGGCACCCAGGCTATACAAATACAGACATAAACCAGCACGGTGTATAGTCTACATACTTAAAAAGGAGGAGAAAAAACCCATGTCAAAGTAACCTAAATTCTGGGCCAGGAAAAAGCAGCTTTTTATCATCTGATTTCTTGATGCAAGCTTCCCTTTCTGCCTTCTTTGTGGGTGTACTGGAGTTGGATAGAAGGTGCCAGTGGCTGGGATGCCCTGAAACCTCTCTTTGCAGAAGTCTGCTTAAGGGGTTCCAGTGTTTGGATATTCCAACTAGCAGCTAGAATGGGTCTTCACTGCAATCCACAAGATAATGGCTCGTGGTATCAGGACCTATCTGGATCAGGTGTATGCCTTGCCATTCTTCCTTCTGCAGAAACCCAGGCTGATATGTACAATTTCCTTTAAAAATATTTTAAAATGTTCATAACATTCTTCAGTATAGGTTAACAAAAGGCAATTATGGCTCTCCCTGGAACCTCTTATTTTGGAAATCAGAATTTTAAAAGGAGGGGGCATAAAACTAGAGAAGATGATGGCTAGAGATGCGAATGGCCTTGGAGAACGCATAGAAAAACATGTTAGCGTTTATGCATGTAACTGGCTTTCAATCAGCATCGGCCAGGTAGAGCACTTCTAGCTCAGCTGAGTTTTGACAGCTTTACCTGCCCTCAGTAACTCAGGGCAGAGAAGCCCAAGTCTTTCTATGGGACTGAAGCCAGAAGGCAGGGCTGCTGGGCGCACCAGAGAGGGAACCCCCGCCCACTCACTGAACCAACACTCCATTGTTCTTGATGCTGACTGCATACTTTGTGCAAGATCTCGTCAGTCTTTCCCTTCCTGGAAGATAGCCCTTGATTTGTTCTCTGGGCGGGCCATATTTGCACACGTGCAACATTGAAGGATTTTTTTCCCCGATGCACAAAATGAGGAAAAGGGGAATTGCTCCATAATGTTTTGGCACAGCAGTGAGCAGAGGTTCAGTGACCCTTCTGTAGTGCAGACACTCATAGCAGCCCTTGTGAGCAGTGAAAACAGTCCCAGCTTTGCCTCCTCTTGCATGCTCATTTGCTAAGGTTTTGTATGTAGCATTCAGTGCTGTGAGCGCCCGTGCACAGTTGCAAGTGGCACAGCCCAGCCACACATTGGACAGCCTGTAAGCAGACCTGGTTTCAATAATGCTGTAATCTTTTATTCTCCCTTAGATACATTTGCCCTTCTTAAAAGAAGCCAAAGGCTGTGTGAAAATAAAGTGCTTTGCTTGTCCAAGAGTCTCGCTCTCTAGCTGCTAGAAAGCCTGCTGTGGCTTTTGAGATTTCACCAGCCGTTTTTCAGTCTGAATTTTGCAGCCACAAGGGCTTGCGTTTTATCGATTTATGTTAAAGGACGTCTACCTAACTTTCCAAAAGGGTTAGCATGATAGCACTTAGCATTTATATAGCGCTGTGGGCACACGTTCTCTTGCTTTTTACAACACCCCTGGAATGTAGGACAGGGAGGATTATATTGCAGACGGGCTGACAGAGAGTGACTTGTCTAAGGCCAACTGGTGACCCCAGCGAAGAGGCTAGGTTAGAACTGAGGACTTCCTAGATCATGGCTAGCTTTTTTTTTTACATGAAAGGCATTTAATAGAAGAAATAGGGAGTGACAGTAATTTAATTTAATTTAATTTATTATATTTATATTCCGCCCTCCCCGCTTTCGCAGGCTCAGGGCGGATAACAAAATACAAACATCACCCACTATTAAAACATTTAAAAGCATTAAATAATACATTTAAAAACATTTAAAAGCATTAAATATTACGGTTCATACTGCGCAGCGGTTCATACATGCATCTGTGTTCGCATAGGGGCAATGGTTTAACCCCCCCTTCACGAGGGGGGGGCACCGCCCAGCGTCAGCCATATGCCTGGTGGAATAACTCTGTCTTACAGGCCCAGCGAAATGCAAGCAAATCTTGCCGGGCCCTTGTCTCGCAAGACAGAGCATTCCACCAGGCCGGGGCCAGGACCGAAAAGGCCCTGGCCCTGGTCGACGCCAGGCTGGCCTCCCTAGGGCCAGGGACACTTAAAAGATGTTTTCCACCAGACCGGAGAGTCCTCTGGGGCTCATATGGTGAGAGACGGTCGCTCAGATACGTCGGTCCCAGTCCGCGTAGGGCTTTGTAGGTTAACACCTACAAGTTAAGTACAGACTTAACCACATGAGTTGACTTAAGACGACCCCTGGTGGGGTTTTCATGGCAAGAGACTAACAGAGGTGGTTTGCCATTGCCTGCCTCTGCAACCCTGGTCTTCGCTGGGGGTCTCCCATCCAATTACTAACCAAGACCGACCCTGCTTAGCTTCTGAGATCTGATGAGATCAGGCTCACCTGGGCTATCCAGGTGAGGGCAGCCACACAATTTAAATTAGCTTAAATTTGAAGTGCAATTCAGTAAGACTGGAGACGACACTGGACAAGGTAGTAAAACATTCTTAGACCTTCTGGATCCTTGGACTGATTTACATCAACGAAAGAACCGATTTTTGATGTGGTAAACGATACATGTTCATCACCAATGACCATCTCAAGCTCCTGCTGACCAGCTGTCAGGTGGTGGCTATAATGCACCATCTTTTTAAATTTCACTGTCATCAATTAACCGCTTGAGGTCTTCCATCACACTCTTGTGTACATATGCCTCTTTCCTGATCACCACATCATTTTTATAATGGCTGTTGTCCGCACATCTGAGTTCACTGTTGGGGCAGAACTCGAACTCCAGAAACTCCTGGCCAAACTTCCCCTTGTGCCTGACGTAATGCCACAAGTAAAAATAAGTCACCATCGCTCTGATCAGCAAGACCAGCAAGCACCGGGTGGAAAGAATCCAGCGTGTGCCCCTATGCTAGCTTTTAAAAACTAATTAAATGTGGAGATGCTCAATACATGGAGTGTACGTGCCCCTGAGAGCCCATGCTGTTATGTGACACCAACGCACCCCCTCCAAGTTCCTGACCGAGCATTTTTCTGGATTCTCGAACTATGTGCCTAGTTAAATTTTCTGCAGCTTTCTCTCCCTCATCTATCTAGTGGGACCCGTTGCTCCCCTTACTGTTTCATGAAGGTTGCTCCAGTCTCTCTGAGCTAGAAACCTGGTTTGTATCCTTCCACTCTACTCAGCCGAAGCCTTCTGGCCCAAGGAGGGCTCCTCCCATGGAAGAGGCCCTTAAAACCTAGCAGGAGTGAATTGGGTCATTAAAAACAGCCCAGGAGCAAGCTGTGAGCCGTCCGACAGCATTAGAGGAAGAGATGACAGGCGAGTTGCTGCTAGCAAGATATGACATGAGCAGCCCTTAAAGCAATACCGGCGGCTCTGGGGCTCAACTTGTTGGCCGCCTGTGGCCTGCCAGGAACTTTTACAGTTAAGCAAAAGAACTCGTCTGCTCCCCCCCCCCCCCCGCCCCCCAAGATGTCTTGAGGCAAATGCACAAAGCGTGACCTGCAGGGTGATTCTTGGCAGGAGCAACGCTCACACTTGGTAGCCAGCCGACAATCAGCGTTTCTCCTTTGGGGCTTCGATTCGGCTGGCTGCTTGGACGCAGCACCCCGCCCTTCCAAGGAAACCTTTCTGGGGGGGGCGGTTCCCAAGAGTGCTGGTTGATACTAGCTGGAAAGCATCATTTCCTACGCAAGCAAGACCGTTTGTAAACAGGGCTGAGTGGATGACAGCTTTTTGAGAAGTGAAGCTGCTCTCTTGATCTAGGCTGCACCTGCCTTTTGCGATGTAGGGGCTGCATATTCCTCCACCCCCTGAGGAGGCTTAACAAACAAGGTTTCTTGTAATGTAAAAGACGCATGCACGTACGCATATACTCTGAAACTGTCTGCAGAGGCCTCCCGCCGCCTGGTTTTGTTTTCCGAGTTTGGGAGAAAGGAGCCCCCTGAAACAGTTCCACGTTTTGGAGTTCCCTAGTGTTTCCCTCACACTGCTGGGGAAAATGGACCTTTCGTACATCTGACGCAGCCTGGAGTAATTGTCTTTTTAAAAATCTTGCTTACTATGTTCATCTTGCAGGATCAATGATGGAACATAGCATGGATTCGTGCATTTGCGGATCAGTGAAGATGGATAAGAGGTTTAAAAGAGAAAGGGTTAAGGACTTCCGGTGAAGATAGATGCTGTAAAGCAGTGGAGCCAGATTGGAAATGCCTCATTATTTTCAATACACAAATGCATTTCTTTGTCTCCAAGGTCATGCTCTGGACGAAGGGAAAAAAGACGGTTCTACAAGTTTCCTGTAAGAACTGGATGTGGACAGCACTTATTGGCTAACGCTCGTGATGTCACTTACTTCCTGCTCCTCAAATTCATGAAGTAGTTTTGCAGTTTTCTCCCTGTTTTTTCTAAAATGAAGCACTGTGCATAAACACAGATGCGGCACTTGGTATGAATTGTTTTTAAAAAGCAGGCAACCTGTTAAGAAGTATGTGGAGGGCAAAACTAGTGGCTCAGCTAGAATTGAACTGCGTAGACTCTCTCACAGACTCCGTGGCTTGGGAAGCTGAATTCATAATGCCTGTGAAGAATTTTCATGGGTTTTCTTTAAATGTCCGGTTTGTCTTCACCTTTTCGGATTTGGCCTCATCCACACAATCCATCTTGCTTATATCAGCAGAACAGTCAATTGAGAGGGGTTTGGGCTGATGCTCAGTTTTGGGATTATTGCACGTGTTGGCTTTGGCAGCGGCTACAAAATTCTGCAGCCTGAAAATCTAAGGTTTCTAGTCCTTATGAGTGGTAGCTGCAGATCTCTCAGACATTCAGGAGGGATGGCCAAGGAGTTAAGAGGTACTTATTTACTTACTTCATTTAGACCTTGCCTTTCTGTCCATTGGGAACCCAAAGCGACTTAACCTCATTTGCCTCCATTTTATCTTCATAACAACCCTGCAAGGTAGGTGCGTGACTGGCCCAGCAAGCTTCCATAGCAGAATGGGGATTTGACCATGGAGTCTCCCAAATCCTAGCTGAGCACTCTAACTTCTGTGCCACAGTGGCTCATAGGTCGGGCTTTGGTGCCCTTTAGAGCTCTTTATTTCTCATCGAAAGCTACAGCTATATAATCTCACTTTGGCAGTTCACTTAGGCCTGAAGGCCGTGCCACTGCCTGCTTGCAAACTTAAATTTTGAAATCAGAAATACCCAGAATAAGCAGATAATGAGACTGTTTTAATTTGTTATATCTTTTAGCAGCAGAATTGCTTTTGACTTACTTGGCAGAATTTGAATCGCTTTGGGCAGAAGGCACGGTTGAGTGGCAGACAACATACGGTCTATATAAACAGTTCCAGGTTCAGTCTCTGGTTGACATTTTTTTACCAAATTTTTCAGGCAGCAGAGGTGGGGCCAGTCTCTGCTGGATACCCCGGAGAGCTGCTGCCGGTTAGAGCACATGCTACCGGGCTCAATGAACCAAAGAGATGACTCCATATAAGAGAACGCTTTTCTTTCAGACATACCTTTGTGCAGGGCTTTTTTTCTGGGAAAAGAGGTGGTGGACCACACAATGATGTTACTTTGGGTCAGCTGGAACAAAGGGGGAGATTTTTAAAGTTTAAATCGCCCTTGGCGAAAATGGTCACATGGCTGGTGGCCCCGCCCCCTGATCTCCAGACAGAGGGGAGTTTGTCTCGATCACCTCTGCCCCACACAGACCCTGTACTGAAAGTGCAGGCTGGTGCCTTGGTGTGTACTGCAAAGCTAGCAGAATGCGCAAGTGCCAATGTCGCAGTGAAGGCCTTGGGGGGGGGATTTATACTGCCCTCCTTAATAATAACATAACAATAATAACCAGTGCTTTTTTTCTAAAAAAATGTTTAGGGGTACTCTCAGCTGGAGTTGGTTTAGCGGGAATTCCAACATTTTAAAATCTTTACTTTTTCCCTTTAGATTCACAAAATGTTTAGGGGTATGCGTCCCCCTGCGTCTCCCCAGAAAAAAAGCACTGATAATAACATTTAATTTATATACCGCCCTTCAAGACAACTTAACACCCACTCAAGAGTGATTTACAAAGTATGTTATTATTATCCCCACAACACTTCTAGTTAAGTTCCCTGAGAATGTATTGTGTCCCCTCCCCACGACCCCCCCCCCCCAACTGGCATCTGTTTCACCAGTTTGCAGAACTTGAGAAACAAAACATGGACAGAGAGCTCAAACAGCCCCTTATTTAGCCAAACGCTCCCACGGTTTCACCTCCTGCCCTACGGGCTCTCACAGGGCTCCGTTCTCCTTGAAGGCGGGCTTCAGCTTGGCCAGCCCTTCCAGCGTGGTGCCTGGTCGGATCCCTTTGTCCTGAAGCACAGTGATTGTTTCCTCCTTGCCCTGGTCGTTAGTGATGGTCGTCGTTAGGGGAACAATCTCGTTTTTAAACCATCCCATGTGCTGGGCTCGGGCTGCCCTGGAATAATAATAATGATAACATTCGATCAGGGCTCATTTTGAGGGGGAAGGCACAGGAACACAGTTCTGGTAATTCCCCATAGAGGTCACGTCAGGTGGCCCCGCCCACCTGACTCTCAGCCGTTTTTGGGCCCGTTTCGTCCTGGATGGGGGCTGAAATGGCCCGGATCAGGCCTCTGATGGGTGGTGGATCACTCTCCCACTCAGCAGCGGCCCGATCCTGACCATTTTGGACCCCTTTTCAGCCATTTTCAGCCCCCTTTTTGCCATTTTGGGCCCAATTTCTGCCCTGAATGGCCAGGATTGGGTCCAAAACAGCCAGGATAGGTGATGTCAGGGAGTGTGGCATATGGAAATCAGTTATGCTAATGACACACTTCCAGTGATGGCAAGGGGCATGGCATATGCTAATGAGTTGTGCTAATGAGTTCCTCCAGCTCTTTTTCTACAAAATGGCCCCTGCATTCGATTTATACACCGCCGTTCAGGACAACTTAATGCCCACTCAGAGCGGTTTACAAAGTATGTTGTTATTATCCCTACAACAATCACCCTGTGAGGTGGGTGGGGCTGAGAGAGTTCTGGAAGAGCTGTGACTGACCCAAGGTCACCCAGCTGGCTTCAAGTGGAGGAGTGGGGAATCAAACCCGGTTCTCCAGATTAGAGTCCCGTCACTCTTAACCACTACACCAAACTGGCTAACAGATAGATCCGGAAGGTACACAATAGGAAAGCATACTTTGAGTCCAGTAGCACTTTAAAGATCAATAAGACTTAAAGGGTATATACTGTTGAGTCAAGCTCCCTTAGTCAGGTATCAGATATCTGACAAAGTGAGCTTGACCCTCAAAAGATTATATCCTGGAAATCTTGTTAGTCTTTAAGGTGCTATCGGACTCGAATCTTACTCTCTTTGGCAGAGTTGCACCTTTCTACGTTCATTGAATTCACGAGAGCGTAACTCTGCTTGGAATTGTACTGTTAGCTCCCTTTATTATTGCTTTACAATTTTAGATTTTTTTTTAACTAACCTGAGAGTTTACCCCCCAATTTGCACAACCCTAAATAACAATCAGAAGGAATGGCAGCATGGTATAGCTTGATCTCTTCAGATCTCGGAAGTTAAACAGAGTTGGCCCAGTCAGTACATGGATAGGAGACCACCAAGGAGGCTGGGGTTACTCTGCTGAGAGAGGCAATGGCAAACCACAAAAACTGTGTTTGATGGCTTAGCTAGTTTTCACAATCGAGGCTGCCGAAGGTCCCTTCAGAGAAAGAGGAGGAGGGAGTCTCTACTGCTCATCTGTATAATAACAAGACTTCACTGCCCCATGGTGGTAACTGAAGGGAAGCGATCCTGGTTTGTATGGAGTCCCCCTGCTTCACACCGCCAGAAATTCCTCTCTTTTGCTATTCCCCACCTCCCCAAGAAAATGAACATAAAAGCAGCCCTGCTGGATCAAACCTGCGGTCTATGTAGTCTCGCATCCTGTAGCATAATGGTTGGGTGGTTGGGCTGAGAATCAGCATTCTGCTGGTTCGAATCCCACCATTGCCATGAGCTCAGCAAGTAGCCTCTCCTCTTGGTCCCAGCTCTGCTGTGGAAATAATGATAACACTAACTTTGTTCTCCGCTCTGAGTGGGCACTAATCTGTCCAAAAGGGCAGTATTTAAGCACAGTGTTGTTATTCACAAAGTGGCCAAAGATTCCTCCCCCCAAGACGGGCATGGGGGGGGGTGAGCATGTTGCTCCCTCCAACCCCACATTGTTATTCAGATGGCTGCCTCTGAACATGGAGGTTTCATTTCATCACTGTGGCTAATGACCCTTGATAAGCCTGTCCTGAATTTGTTTAAAACAAACTAAACCTAGTTGTCATCACTATATCCTTTGGCAGCAAACCCCACAAGTTAATGGCTCTGGAAATGAAACATGGCTTCCTTTCACCTGTCCCTGAATCTACTGCACATTGTATGCACATGAGTCCGAGCATTATCAGAGAGGGAGAGAAAGCTCTTTATCTAGTTTCCTTAACCCATAGTATCCTTTTTGAGATGCAGCAACCGGATCTGTACATAAATGTGGTTATACCATAGGTGAAGGGCATGATGATACTGGTAATTTTGTTTTCAATGCCACTAATAATCCCTAGCATAGGGTTTGACCTTTTTACCACTGTGTTGATATTTTCATCAAATTATACAAATGCTGTGACTGTGAGATCTCTTTCCTGGTGTACACTAGGAGAAACCCAAAGCAGAAAAAAGGGACGGAAATAAGGGATTCCCGAAGCAGCAAGCTGCTTCAGAAATCCCTTGTTTGACCCGCTTCGGTGTGCTCCGTAAAGATTTGGAGCACAATGACAAACTACTTCCCCGCTGCTTATTTTACCCAATGGGAGGGGGAGAAGGTCAAATCCTGCCGGCGCAGATCAGCTGCTTGGCAGGGTTTGCAGCGGGCCCTTTAAACTCCATCTGGGTTGCAGGGGGAATCCCCCTGCAACCCAGATGGAGTTTAAAGGGCCTTTTTGCTGCAGCTGTCGGTGCGGATCAGCTGCTTGGCAGGAATTTCCCCGCCAAGCAGCTGATCTGCGGTTTAAATGCCCCTTTCCCTGCAGCTGCACAGAGGGACAGAAAGGGGCATTTAAAACCCCATGTCCTGAAGCTTCCCAACGTGATACAAATCGCTTTGGGAAGCTTAGATTCGGGGTTTCCAAATTGGGCCCAGAGTGCTGGGCCTGATCCAGAAATCCTAAATCTTTGCAAATCAGGCCCGATTTGATTGTTTTACCCGAATCAGAAACCCGATTCACACATCTGTAATCCCCACCATTTCAGCCCCTATCCACATAAATTTAAAGTTTGGACTTCTTTGCCCCAGTATGCAATTACACGTCATTTACTCCATTGTTGCCCTCTCACATAATTTTAAGAGCTATTTTTAGAGTGTTCCAATATCTGATTTGAATCTTACAATAGCAACTCAACTTGCATAAAATCTACATGTGTAGATTTCCTAAACAGATAATTAGAAAATTTGCAATAATAAATGGCATTAAAAACCATTTGAATAACAAGTCATGTGTAAATAATTTAATTTAATTTATTGAATTTCTAACCCACCCTCCCCACAAGCAGGCTCAGGGCAGGTAACAACATTGTTAAAATACAATAGCAATAAATGCAATATAAAATTATGATACTATACTAAGTACAAAATACAGTTAAAAACCATAAACCATCCAACAGCTGCAAAGGTAGTAAAAAACAAATAGTGAGAAGCATTCTGATTAAATACATTTATTTAATTGCACACTTCTAATTCCAGTTGCAGAACCTGAATTTTGTCGTCAAATAATTTTTTAGGATGAGATTCTAGTGCCTTTGAACACTACTACCTGCCCTGAGTTGGATCGAGCAGAAAATTTCTGCTATCAGAAGGGGGATGTGATTTTTGTTGATTCCTCTTTGCTGAGAGCCAGTTTGGTGTAGTGGTTAAGAGCGGCAGGACTCTCATCTGGAGAGCCAGGTTGATTCCCCACTCCTCCGCTTGAAGCCAGCTGGGTGACCTTGGGTCAGTCACAGCTCTCTCGGAGCTCTCTCAGCCCCACCCACCTCACAGGGTGATTGTTGTGGGGATAATAATAACAGACTTTGAGAACCAGTTTGGTGTAGTAGTTAACAGCAGCAGGACTCTCATCTGGAGAGCCAGGTTTGATTCCCCACTCCTCCGTTTGAAGCCAGCTGGATGACCTTGGGTCAGTCACAGCTCTCTCGGAGCTCTCTCAGCCCCACCCACCTCACAGGGTGATTGCTGTGAGGATATGTTGTTGTTGCTGCTGCTGCTGTTAAATGTACTGATCACATAGAAAAGAGACAGTGTGATGTATCGAGTAGAGTGTTGGACAAGGAACACTTCACTTCCAATCCTAAGTCATCTGTGAAGCTGGGAAATCTTGGACCAGTTTCTATCACTCAACCCAGCCTACTTCACAGGGTTGTCCTGTGGATAACATTGAGGTGGGAGGATCACTTATCCCTAACCTTGAATGCCTTGGATGAAGAGTGAGAGAAAGATGTAACAGATAGAAGTGGTGCAGGTTATACAAGAAAATATCTAACACCTTTTTTCTATCTTTTACTTTCTTACTTGCTTACTTAATTTATGCCCCACCATTCTCTCTGATCTGGACCCAAAGCAACTTACATCTTTCGACTCTCTTCTGTGTTATCCTCACAACAACCCTGTGAGGTAGGTTAGAATGAGAAAGAAATTGGCCCAAGGCCACCCAGCAAGCTTCTGTGGCAGAGTGGGGATTGGAACCTGGGTCTTCTAGATCCTAGTCCAGCACTCTAAACACTACACCATGGAATTCAAGGTTGCATCCTTGGAGTTCCTTGGAGGTTTCTCCAGAATCTTCTGCATCCATGAAGGGCTACTAAGAGGCAGGGCTCAGATGGACAAAGTTCCATGGGTCTTGGTCACCCTGGGATCTTGCAGAGCTGGGCAAATGATTTGTTTTCATATAATGTTTTGGTTGGATCTGAGTGGAGTGACAGGAATCTTGCATGTGCTGGGTCTCAACAATCCCATGTTCTCAACAGTCCTGTGTTCTCAATAATCCTGTGTTCTCAACAGTCGTGTCCTCTGTGTCCTCAACAATCCCGTGTTCTCAACAGTTGTGTTCTCAACAGTCCTGTGTTCACACACCTTCCCTCTGTGTCCTGATCAACATGCCTACCCTAGGACAACTTGTCGTCCTTTCTGCTGATAATGATGATTCTTGCTACTGCTCCTTTTTGAAACATTGTCCCTTTGCCCACTCTCTTCTTATTAACCTGGGCATGATTCTTCAGGAGCTAATCACTAGAATTTCTTTCTTTTCCAGACGAAGAGGAAGCACTCAACTCTATTATGAAGGATTTGGCGGCCCTGGGCAAATGTGGAGGCCTCTTGGACAGCCACAGGAACAAAAGCCACATCCATTCCAGCAAACAGGTGAGTTTTATGTGGGTGTTTCCTTTCATGGGGTTCGGACATATGATGTGGAACTTGAAAACCCTTGAAAGTTGTTCTTGGTCCCAGATTGTGCAGGAAGGTTTTGTTTTTTTCCAGCGTCAATTTGCAGTGATGTGTGAGGTCCTTTTTCTGCCATGTGCCACTTGACTCACTTGCTTGAGACACCATATTGTGATTAGAGATGGGCACGAACCGGAAAAAAACTGAAGCATGTGGTTCGTGGTTCATGAAATTTCACGAACCATGAACTTTCATGAACCTACCCCAGGTTCACAAACTGGTTTGTTCGGTTTGTGAAACCATCACATCTGGGTCAGAAAATCATCTCTTCCAGGTCAGCAGAAGGTCTGCAGGAAGTCCATCCCCTGTTGTCTAGGAAACTGATTGATTGGCACTAGGCTGCCTGCAGTCAAAACCAAAAAACGAACCAAACGAACTGGCCTACAGTTCATGGCGGTTCATCAGAAATGGGCTCTGCCGAACCACGGTTCATGAACCACGAACTGGCCTGGTTCGTGCTTAATTTTGGTTCGTATTTTGGTTAGTGCCCATCTCTAATTGTGATGCACCAACTATCAGACAGTTAGGGTGTCTTGGAGACCATGCTCGGGTTAGCACCACATGTGAAAAGGGTTTCTGCCTTTGGCGTCCCAAAACCACTGGCACCACCTGCAAGAAAACAAAAAGAATTATAACTTAAAGGACATGAATATGAATGTATAGTACTTCCCTGCTTGCATGGTATTGTGGAAGCTTACCGTACAGATGTCTTCCTGATTGAAATTCTCTGCCGCACCAGTTATATTGTACACTTACCTGTTGGATGTCTTCCTAACAAAAATTATTTTGCGTTACTTGATCATTATTGTTTACCACGTTTATCGTATTTGAAGTTTCCCATTGAAATTGATGAGTATTTCTTACTCCGTATAGTATGATTATATATTTTCATTTGATTCCCAATTTTTTGGATTATTTATTGACTCTTTTGTCATCCTACACTTGTGGTTTTCCACCCCTTTTGGATTGTATTTGGACAAAAACAGACATTATACCTTGTTCTCAAAAGTGTGTTTGTTGAGAGAATGATTGTATGTGTGTTTGTGTGTGTTGTGGAAGGTGCTTTCAGGAGAAAATCAATGAAGCTACCTTATTCTGAATCACACTCTGGCTGCTTCCACACACGTTAGATAATCCACTTTCAATACTCTTTAGTGAACATTTGAAACTGATTTTCCATGTGTGGAACAAAAAATCCACTTTAAAAGGATTGCGAAAGTGCATTGAAAGTGCATTATTCAACGTGTGTGGAAATGGCCACAGGGTTTATCAAAGTCAGTATTGTCTACTCAGACTGGCAACGGGGTCTCCGAGATTCTCAGTCAGAGGATCTTTTTCAAAGTTGTTTATCCAAAATCTTGGAAATACCCCTCGGTGTAAACTAGTTTCCCTCATTGTACTGTTTTTAGCAGAATGCATGGAAAAGTGGCAGTACAACTCTGTCCTCTTAGTACATTGTCCCCCGTACAATGTCCCCAAAGTACAGCTAGTTAACACAGTTTACTTTTGATAAACAAAAAGTAGCCAGGGTAGAAAACAACCCAGACATCTATGCATTTTCCATTGGGGGAGCTTTTTTTTTTTAAAGAGTAGAAAAGATGCAGAAATGTTAGAAATGATTGGTTATAGACGTTTTTAGATGCTTTCGTGAACGTTGATGAGTTGTCTAATATCTTAGGCTCCAAACATAGCTTTTGTTGTTTCATTTTCTTAAAAATAAAACTATAGCTTTGTAAGGAACCGTACTGGTGGGAGTTACTCAGTATGCTTAAGGGGTGGGATAGCTATGCAAAAGAAACATGCCGCTTTATGTCAAAGTGTGCTTACAAGCACTGGATGTTTTAGTACTGTGCATCATAATACTGCAAACATCTTTGTTTTTATGAGAATGTTTCTACCACAATATGGATTGGAGTTTGGCTTTGGGTAGAAACATACCCCATATGCAATATGTCTAAATTTTTTGCAGGGTAGTTAGAGGACAGATCTGGCGACTGAATCCCAAACCTTCAGCAGTCAATGCGGGTGCTCCAACGCTCGTCCCTCATCCCTATCTGCAGCTTTCTGCCTAGCCCTACTGCCAGCCAGTGTGGTATAGCAGAGAAATGTTGGCACTTGTTCTTGGGAAACTTGAGTTCAAATATTTCTTCACCTACAAAAAGCACTTGATGCCTACTATAACTGCCTAAGCAATGTTTCAGGGTTGTTGTGAAAAATGGAGAAAACACACAGGCGTGCAAGAGCTCTTTAGGATGTGTCTTTGCTGTGTGTTTTTTCTGGCTGAGTTGTTATGTTGGCATATTCTTCCCTATAAACAGTTGCAACAGTTCATTAGTAAGGATTTATCAGGACCGTTCAGGGGCCCAGTAGAGGAAACGCAAGATGCCCATAGAAATGGACAGATGAAACTGCTCTTGTCAAACTAGCATGAAGATGGACCGGCTGGATATTAGGAAGAACTTTTTCACGGTCAGAGTAGTTCAAAGGTGGAATCAGCTGCCTAGGGAGGTGGTGAGCTCTCCTTCGATGACAGTTTTCAAGAAGAGGCTGGATGAATACTTGTCAGAGATGCTTTAGGCTGATGCTGCACTGGGCAGGGGGTTGGACTAGATGGTCTCTGGATGGACCCTTCCACCTCTATGATTCTATGGTATACTGAGCTGAAGAGTGGTCTCTGGCTCCTTTATCCAAAACAGCCCAAATCCTGTATCCGGAAACTCTGCACCATCCAATACACACACACATGTGCACATATATCTTTGGGACAACTGCATTTTGCAGGTGACAAGAAGAAAAGAATTTAGACTGGCTTGTCCCAATAGTTCAGAGATCACCAGCTGATGCTTTTCAAAATATGGAGCTGAACGTGATCACAGCCTAAAAACCTTGGAAAATTCTCCTGCGGTTAAAGGCACAGGGTGAGTTGGCCCGTTAACTTATCAGAAAAACTTCCTGGGAGGCTCCTCCACTGGAAGGCTACCGGTAGCCAGGAGCAAGCAGAACTGAAGACCCGTGGTGCTGGTGGTACCCCCATAGGGTTGGTAATATTCGCTAAGGCGTGGTAGAGAAGAGTAAGCTTATCTGTCTGGTCACCTGCTCAGTAGCCTGAACACAGGAGAATCCAGTATCTTCAGTGCCAGGTCTCTTTATTGGTTCCAATGGGGAGATAAATCCAGAGGAGTTAGCCGTGTTAGTCTGTAGTAGCAAAATCGAAAAGAGTCCAGTAGCTCCTTTAAGACTAACCAGCTTTACTGTAGCATAAGCTTTCCAGAACGACAGCTCTCTTTGTCAGATGCATTGTCAGCTTTCGAGAATGGCAGCTCTCTTCATCAGATGCATCGTCAGCTTTCGAGAATGGCAGCTCTCTTCGTCAGATGTATTGTCAGCTTTCGAGAACCACAGCTCTCTTCATCAGATGCATCATCAGCTTTCAAGAACCACAGCTCTCTTTGTCAGGTGCATTGTCAGCTTTCGAGAATGGCAGCTCTCTTCATCAGATGCATTGTCAGCTTTTGAGAATGGCAGCTCTCTTCATCAGATGCATTGTCAGCTTTCGAGAATGGCAGCTCTCTTCATCAGATGCATTGTCAGCTTTCGAGAATGGCAGCTCTCTTCATCAGATGCATTGTCAGTTTTCGAGAATGGCAGCTCTCTTCGTCAGATGTATCGTCATCTTTCAAGAACCACAGCTCTCTTCGTCAGACGCCTCATCAGCTTTTGAGAACCACAGCTCTCTTCGTCAGAAGCATCATCAGCTTTTGAGAACCGATGCATCTGACGAAGAGAGCTGTCATTCTTGAAAGCTGATGATGCATCTGACGAAGAGAGCTGTCGTTCTTGAAAGCTGACGATGCATCTGAAGAAAAGAACTGTGATTCTCAAAAGCTTATGCTACATAAAGTTGGTTAGTCTTAAAGGTGCTTTTCGAATGGGGAGATAACAGTTAGAGACGGAGAATACCAAGACAAACTCTGGAAGATTACAACACACACACACACAAACACACACAAAACAAGACCTAAGCGAGGCCCCTCCCATACAGGGGGAGAAACTACCTCTTGAGGGCTCACATCTGTACATTGCAGGGTTGATCGGCTTTGGCATAGCTGGCAGTGGTGTGGGAGGAGGTTACAGGTAAGTTTGTGCCTGTTCTCACTGCTGATCAGGCCCAAGGGGCTGCTTAGATTGAACCCAGCCAGTTGCTGTCCAGCTTTGGTAAGGTCTTTTTCAGTGGTCCAGCCCCTGGTGTGGGTCCATGGACTGGTATGGTCAAGCAAAGATAGATGCTGTCTGCAGGGAGAGGCTGTAACTCAGGGCCAAACTACAAGCGACGCCTGACACTAGTTGGACACTTGTCAGCTTCCCTCAAGTTTTGATGGGAAATGTAGGCATCCTGGTCTTGCAGCTTGGCTTTCCAACTGCTGTCCAATGGACTTTTCAACTGTCACTTGTCCAACATTCCGCCAAGCTGCCTACATTTCCCATCAAAACTTGAGGGAAGCTGACAAGTGTCCAACTAGTGTCAGGCGTCACTTCTAGCTTGGCTTTCAGTGGTAGAGCATCTCCTTGGCATACACAAAGTCCCAGGTCCGACCTCCCCAGATCAAGTAGTAGGTGATGTGAAAGACCCCCACCTGAGACCTTAGAGAGCTCCTGCCAATCAGAGATGGGGCTGACCTAGATTGACCAAGAATTAGAGTCAAGCTACAAGTGACGCCTGACACAGGTTGGACACTTGTCAGCTTCCCTCATGTTTTGATGGGAAATGTAGGCATCTTGCAGCTGTAATGGAGAGCCAAGCTGTAAAACCAGGACGCCTACATTTCCCATCAAAACTTGAGGGAAGCTGACAAGTGTCCAACCTGGGTAAGGCGTCACTTGTAGCTTGGCTCTTAGACTCCGTATAAAGGTGGCTTTGTGAGTTTGCTCCTGGAAGTGGCTTTTTCTGCCTGAAAAGATTCCATGTGCTCCTGTAACATGTCATTGCATGGAACGTATTTTGGGTGGACTGGTGAGCCACCCAGTATCCATGTGGGGAGTGGTCCCTAATATCTGAGGGCTGCTTCCTGCTCCTGAGACCTGGGAAAGGCTGGCGTGAAGATGGGCCTAACTTTCCACCCATCGTTTCCTCTCAGCCTCAGCTTTTCTGCTCTCTGCTTCCCAGAATGCATCACAACCTTTTTGTGGTGGTTCTCTTGTCTCCATACTCCCCTCAAAGGAGGCTCTTCTCAGAAAATGCTCCATTCCACGTCTTCAGTTCAGGCATGCCTCAAGTCTTTAACTGCTCACTGCATTTTATTATAAACAGCAGCCTTTTCTTCGGGGACCGCTCCATGAGTTCTTGATCCACCTCATTCAGAGACCCTTTTTGATGTTATTTTCCCCCCTCAATTTCCCAACAATTTCCTTCTAATCAAAAGCAGCCAGCCTGACGGCTTTTCTGAAATCCGTAATGAAAGTTAGGCAGAGGTTTGAGGTGTGCGTATTGGTGTGCATGCATCCATTAACACAGCAGTTGCTGCAATTTTTATTCCTACACGGTGATCCCATAGAATTGCCAGCCTCCAGACAGGACCTGGAGTTCTACTGGAATTACAACAGACATCCGGAGTACAGACATCAATTCCCCTGAAGAAAACAGCTTCTTTGGAGGGTGGGCTGGATGGCATTATACTTCGTTGAAGTCTCTCCCCTCCCTAAACCACGCCCTCCCCAGGCAATACCCCCAAATCCTCATGTTGGTGTAGTGGTTAAGAGTGCAGGACTCTAATCTGGAGAACCAGGTTTGATTCCCCACTCCTCCACTTGAAGCCAGCTGGGTGACCTTGGCTAGTCACAGCTCTTTCAGAGCTCTCTCAGCTCCACCCACCTCACAGGGTGTCTGTTTGTGGGGATAATAATAACATACTTTGTAAACCGCTCTGAGTGGGTGTTAAGTTGTCCTGAAGGGTGGTATATAAATTGAATGTTGTTGTTATTATTATTATTATTAATTTCACAATCAAAACTTAGCAGCGCTATGATCCCCACATCCTCTCACCATCAAGCAGTAAAAGACAGCCGCACTTACCAGTTGTCATATCTCAGAAGCTAAGCAAGGTTGGCCTAGGTTAGTAATTGGATGGGAGACCTCCAGCGAAGACCAGGTTTGCAGAGGCAGGCAACGGCAAACCGCCTCTGTTAGTCTCTTGCCTTGAAAACCCCACCGGGGGTCGCCATAAGTCAGCTACGACTTGAGGGCACTCTTCACCACCACTTTCAAGTTATTGCCGTGTTGATTCTGTCCTCTGCCCTCCATCACTTTGTATGGCTTGTCCACCTTTTGTTTTAAATGAATTGAAGTGCTGTTTATATGTATACATATGTAAATACGAAATTGCCTTATGCCAAATCAGACCACTGGTTCATCGGAATTGTCCACTCAGAGCTAAACTACGAGTGACGAATTACATGAGGACGCTCACATGAAATGGAGCAGAAACCAATAAAAATCTTTTCAACCAATATTAACGGATTAAACTCACCAGGGAAAAGAAAGAAAACTCTCAAACAATTGAAAACATTAAATGCAGATATTACATGTCTACAAGAAACCCATATTAGAAAGAAAGATCAGCACTATCTACAATGCAAAAAAAACCTGGGGGGTGTCTTTATATCTGCAGACCCAACTAAGAAAAGAGGTATAGTAGTATACATTAAAAAAGAATTGAAACCATCTCTGAAATACTCAGCGGAAGATGGCCGAATATTACTGATTGAAATTTTCTGGGGAGGACGCCAAGTTTTAAAATACAGATCGGAAGGCTCTGTCAATTCCTCCCCTAAACAGAGGCAAAGATCACTCCTCAGAGGGTTTGTTTATTTCCTCCTTGCCTCCTACAAAGGGACGTGAAACTGACAGAGCCTTGGGGAGGCGAAGAGGAAATTAACAAACCTTCTAAGGAGAGATCTTTGCGGGCTCTGTAGAGAGGAGAAATTGACAAAGCCTTCCGAACTGTCTTTTAAAACTCGGCTTCCCGGCTAACGTTGCGACTCCCTTCAAGTGAGCATCCTCGTGTAATTCGTCTCTTGTAGTTTAGCTCTCAGATTGGCAGCAACTATCCAAGGTCTCAGGAAGAGTTCTTTTGCATCACCTACTAATTCCTTTAACTGGAGATTGAACCTGAGACCTTCTCCCCAAACAGATGCTCTACCACTGAGCTATGGCCCCCTCTCCTCTCACCTACATACCATTCCTTCATTGTAATTTTCATTCAGCTCCTTCTTTCTAAATTTAGAAAGCATTATCAGTTCTTAAAAGGCGGTGAACCCAGAGCTTTCCCGCAGACTTTTGTGAAGTCTCATGCACTGCAAAAGATTTTTACCCAAGTGGAAGAACATTGAGTAGATCTAGTCCCGCTTTTCTGATGTGCATTTAAGCCCTTCTGGAAGCAGAAGGCAGGTTCTACATACAAAAGGCCATCCATAGAAACCCATGGGCTTCTTAATAAGCACACTTAAGCCATTTCCACATGTCTTTATAGGAACGGCCCACTCACAGCATGCTGGCGGCTTTCCTCCAGGATTCCAGACGTCTCCATTTGCAAAACAGTCACAGGCTATTTGGTTTCCGTTTTTTGAGAACTGGACTTTCCTGCGGTCCCAGAAAAAGTGCCGAAAAACCAGAAACCAAGCAGCCTGTGACCGTTTTGCAAACGGAGATGTCTGGAATCCTTGGGAAAAGCTGCTAGCATTCCATGAGTGGGCCATCCCTATAAGGACATGTGGAAACAACCTTAGGATGGGGGCACTTTAGTTAAAGGACTCCCTTGGAGTCGCCTGGACTTTCCCCAAGCCAGTGCTGGGGCACCCGGTTATCTTCTCCCGTGGGGCTTTTTAGGTGACCAGTCGCAGAGAGGAATAGGGCTCATTAATAGTTATATCAAACATGGGATGTGGGACTGGAGCACATATGACAAATGCTGCACTTTCCATATGTCTCTCTGTTATGGAGACAGGACCCCAGTCTTTCTTTGTGCTTGACACTTATATCATTGGGGAATATGTGTGTTTTCCTGGCCTCCTGATATTTAATAGAAAGCATACTCCATTTCTACCCTCTTCTCAGGCCCACAGATCTAATTTGTCCTAACACATCTGCCTTCCTGTGGGGTGGTAGACGCCTCTCTTTCCCTGATCCACACAGACCTTGGCTCTGCCAACATACTCTCCTGAGAGCTTCGGCTACGCCCAAGTCTTCCAGCGTCTCTCCAGGAAGTATCCGTTCGTGCTCAATGATGGAATTTCATCACCCTTTAACAAGATGTTCTAGCTTGAACGTTATGTCTGAGGACATTTCTAATTGCCCTGTGTACCAACGAGGAGCCCTGCTGCTGTACACCCACCTAAACCATTATTTGGCAAGGCCTTCACATGCTCGCAACAGACTCTGTTTATCCTTCCATGATGCCTCCGGCAGGAAGGAGATTATTGGCCTGTAAGCATTTGCTTGGGAAGTAATCTTGTGTGTTCAGGAGAGTGTGCGCGCAGATCTTTTCCTCTAGAGGAGCTGCATTGGATTCAACTCTGGGTTGGTTTGCTTCTATTTGATCTACCCCTCCTGTTTGATCCATGTCCTCCAGTATGACCGACCTGCCCCTTCATGTTTGCATCAACATGCGTCTTTACCACATCAGCACAGCAGTATGGATAACGACTCTTTTTTTATTAATTCCTGCTTTCCTCAATTTTGAAAGATGTGGGACCTAATTTTTTAAAATATTAGCTGCATAACATGAGGTTTGTGAATCTGTTTATTTACTTCATTTGTATCCTGCCTTTCTCCCCAGCCCAAAGTGTCTGACATCTTCATTTCTCTTTGATTTCTTTTTGCAGAGAAATCAAGGCGTCCTTTTGTAATTTCAGCCCTTGCAGCTGTTTTATGTTGCACACCGCAGGATGGTGCTGCTGATAAATAAATCGTATGTTGGCCCCAGAAACCTAATTAAAGAATTCCATGTTTGGGTCATTAGCAGAGTCTATTGTTTAGCAGAGGAAGCGTGATTATAGGTGGTTGTGAGCTGGTTCTGCTGGCTGGTGTGTGTGCAGGAGAGAAAATAACAAAGCATACACTTGTTTATATTTAGAAAGGAAATAAGAGTTCTTTATTATAGAAACTCCATACTCTGATAGGAAAGGAGGAGAGACAGATTCTAACTACCTATCTAGTCTAAGGATAGGCATGGATGCTAGGACAAGCCCTGCATCCATGCTTCCAAGATGGAGGGAGGAGAAGGAGAGAGAGATGGTGCCTGGAGCAAAGCCAGGAAGAGAAGAGGAGAGAGGGAAGAAGTCAGGAGGAGGAAATCCTGAGGATAGCAATCTACATATCAAAGGATGGTCAGAGCACTAAACAGAGTGCCCTGACATCTCTATCTTTCTTACTCTTTGGTTTATCCCCCTCTGAAACCTGAGTAAAGGGACAGCACTGAGTCCTTCTCTTCTAACAGATGCCTTAGCAAGAGTATAAGAAGGTTTGTTTGCTTCTGAGCATCTACAGAGTGGAGTTCTGTGATTTTGCAGAACCTTCCTTCTTGCTCCTCCTCTCTTCAAAGTTCTCTTTGATCAAAACAGAATTGATTCAACTCCAAATTCCTAAAAAAGGGGGAAAGAAACCGAATCTTGGATTTCAGGGACAAATTGGGTAAAGAGGAATGAAGAGTATTTCTCTTAACAATATTACCCTCTGCTCGATTTTCCGTTTGCTCTCCACTCCTCCCCACAGAAAATGATCTTTCAGCTTCTTTTTCCAAGAGCTGTTTTTATCTTGACTTTGGAGAGCAGGGGAAGGTGAGGCCAGCACAGGCACAGGCTTTCTGGAGCATTTGACCGGCCTGCCTTTCTCTCCTCGCCCGCCAAGCACACTGTTATGTGAGGCAGGCGGTCTGTTTCCTTTGGCCTCCAGCCAGTGGAAGTCACTGTTGTTGTTATTGTTCGGGCCGGAGTAAAAGGATGCAGTCATTATTTTTCCCCTCTTCGATTTCCAGCAACAAGTTGTTCCTAAACAGAGTTGTTCTGATCAGCAAAAATAAAAAATAAAAATTTAAAAAAACTGGCATCATATCTTGGAGGTGGCAAGTGGGCATTCTGTCTCTCTTGCTCAGAAAACCACATTCTCCTCACTGTACAGTTCAGATTTCTGCAACTAGTAAATCCTAATAGATTATGAACATCTGTTGAATATGCACCCTTTAGGTTTTCAGACACTATCAAGGACATCCTAGGCTTGAGGATGCCGCTTCTGGTATTCGAATACTCCATGCACACGTGTTGCATGTTGAGAGCCAGTGCAGTATAGACTAGCATCTGGGAGACCCAGGTTTGAATCTCCACTCTGCCATGGAAGCTTGCTGGGTGGCCCAATGATACTGTCTCAGAGCCGAACTAGACGAGACGAATTACACGAGTCTATGCGAGTGGCCAGATTTGTTATTTTTCTGTACCTTCCCGTGTCTCTTTTACCCCCGGTGAACTTGTGTTCGTGGCTGTGCTCTGTGCACGTGTCGGCAAAAAAAGCAGTTTACGTGTAGTCGCACTGGCGAGTGTCTGCGGTCAATATCATCAAGTCGCCGTTGCAGAGTGGTGATTCTGTTTTGCTTCCGCTTCCCTCTTCCTGCACAGAAAGGCAATAGGGCACAGAGGATGGTTGCAGGGGATGGTTTAAGCATGCACAAACTGGCAGTGCATGATGGGATACCATTCCTGCGTCTTGGAGGAGCACAGAAGAAACCCATGCCAACACGGACATGGGTCAAGTGCAGTCTGGCCGCGCTAGCGAGTGTACAGGAAAGCAATGGGGAGACAAGTGTAAGTCCGTTTGTGTGTTGTTCATGTGCGATTCGTCTTGTGTAGTTCGGCTCTCAGTCTAACCCACATCACAGGATAAAAGGAGGAAAAGTGTAAGCCGTTTTGGCTCTCCATTGGGGAGAAACGGGGAGGTATAAATGAAGTAAATAAATAATATTCAATCTCTGCATCTCCAGTTTAAAAATCTTTAGGTAGTAGCAGGATGTTAACAAAGATTAGTCTCTGCCTGCTGAATATGGAGAGGTAGGCAATGCTGAACTGAATTAGATGCACCAAGTTCTACACTGGTGTAAAGAAGCTTTGTATGTTCATATAGGACTTCTATACCTGGCGGGAAGAAGAAAATTCAAGCACATAATCTCCAACTGCAGTCTGAAATGGTACAGTTCTGGAGACTGGTTGGAGATTAGATCAAGGAATGACTGTACCACTTCATATTGCGATTGGCGGGTACATCCAGGGAGGATTGTAACGGCTGTGATTTTTCTTACACGAAGAGGATCACGTGAAAGATCTTACACTTGTTCTCCCATTGTGGATACACTTCACGGCTAGGGAGACAGAGTACACTTGAATATAAGACCACACAGAAAGTGAGTCACTTGAGCATCCCCGTGTAAGATTTCTTGTGTAGAGAAACTGTTAGTAACTTTGTTATGTTGAACATGACATATAGTTACCCTGGCACAGGCATGTTGCATCTTGGCTGTGACTCAGCTGTGCAAATAATTTTTTCTTTTAAAAAAAAATCCATTAAAATGTTACCTGACTGCTCTGCCAACCTTTATATGCCCAAGTTTGGCTTGAAAGGTGGACTTTGTAGGAAGGAATAGTGAATCACCCAGAGCGGATGCTTAAGTGAATGCGTCATAGGCACCATTTTCCACATCTTTACATTGACTGTCGTGCCTGCCTGCTTTCTTCTCCATAGCCACAAAGCCAGAGATGTACAGTCAGAAAATTGAGTGAGAGGGAAAAGGAAGAGACTGTGCTCAGGGAACCTGCAGCCTTTCAACTTGTCATCAATGCTGAAAATGAAAACCAGCATTCTGGAGAGGCTGTGGCTCTCTGTGGTGGAGTGTATGCCTTCAGTGCGAAAGGTCCCAGGTTCAATCCTTGGTGTACCCAGTTAAAGATCTCAGGAAATAGATATGGACAAATAATAATAATAACATTCGATTTATATAATGCCCTTCAGGACAACTTAATGCCCACTCAGAGTGGTATGTTATTATTATCCCCACAACCAGGGCTCATTTCGAGGGGGAACGCACAGGAACGCAGTTCTGGCAGTTCCCCAAAGAGGTCACATATCAGGTGGCCCTGCCCACCTGACTCTCGGCAATTTTGGGCCCGTTTCAGCCTGGTTTGGGGCCGAAACGGCCCAGATCGGGCCTCTGACAGGTGGTGGATCACTGTCCCACTCGGCAGCGGCCCGATCCTGACCGTTTTGGGCCTCTTTTCAGGCATTTTCAGCTCCTTTTTGCCATTTTGGGCCCAATTTTGGCCCTGAATGTCCAGAATTGGGTCCAAAACAGCCAGGATAGGTGATGTCAGGGTGTGTGGCATATGCAAATAAGTTACGCTAATGACACACTTCTGGTGATGGCAAGAGGCATGGCATATGCTAATGAGTTACGCTAATGAGTTCCTCCAGCTCTTTTTCTACAAAATGACCCCTGCCCACAACAAAACACCCTGTGGGGTAGGTGGGGCTGAGAGAGCTCCAGAGAACTGTGACTAGCCCAAGGTCACCCAGCTGGCTTCAAGCGGAGGAGTGGGGAATCAAACCTGGCTCTCCAGATTAGAGTCCCATGCCACTACACCAAACTGGCTCTCAAAGCCAGATTTGGTGCAGATTTGACAAAGAGATTACCTGAGATCTAGAGGAGCTAGATGAAATGATGGTTTGATGTGGTGTTTTATTTGTTTGTTTGTTTGTTTATATCATTTATAGTCCGCCTTTCCCACTGAGACTCAAGGAGGATTACCCAGTGTAAGATTAGTACAGTCAGTATCAAGGACAATTTCATAAACAATGCCATAGGGTAAATAAACACAAGTTTATTGTGAGCGCCAGTTTGGTGTAGTGGTTAAGAGCAGCAGGACGCTAATATGGAGAGCCAGGTTTGATTCCCCCCTCCTCCGCTTGAAGCCAGCTGGGTGTCCTTGGGTCAGTCACAGCTCTCTCAGAGCTCTCTCAGCCCCACCCACCTCACAGGGTGATTGTCGAGAGGATAGTAATAACATACTTTGTAAACCGCTTTGAGTGGGTGTTAAGTTATCCTGAAGGGCGGTTTATAAATCGAATGTTGTTGTTGTTATTATTATAAGTTAACAAAGACATAACATTAGCAAGAATCCAATACGGAGTTGAAGAAATGCTGAAACAGAACATAAGCAATTCTAGGGCTGACATAAGAGCACATATTTAAAGCAACAGAGAGTACATAAGGCGAAGTCTGTGGGTGAAGTCTAAGATCCCTAACTCAATAGTGGAGCAACTGAGACCCCTCTCTACAATACAAAAGCCTTTTTGAATCCAGTTTTGCATCATTTGCAGAAAGCTAGGCTGTTCTACAGGGCAGGAGCCACCATAGAGAATATAAGGCAGTCTCATATGTTCACAGCTAGGAAATAACCCCTGTGAAATGCCCCTTTCCCTATGGACATACATAGGTAAAGAACTCCTCTTTCCCCTGCTTTTGGGCTTAATATTACGTTATACAGACCTTGTGTCATGTCTGGGTTTGCTGTGAAGACCAACACACCTCAAACTAGGGAGAAAGAGTTCTGTGCTTGAAAGGCTGTGTGGGAATGTAGGCATGCAAAAGTAAGTGGCAACCAGGGCCGATTCCAGACGACTAACCTGAAGGCGCTGCATGCCGCCATGTTCCGGATCGCGACAGGGAAAACGCGAAATATCGCGTTTTCTCGCACGAGTTTGGCGCAATGTCGCACCAAACTCGTGCGATTCCCCGTCGCGATCCGGAACATGGCGGCATGCAGCGCCTTCAGGTTAGTCGTCTGGAATCGGCCCAGCTTAGCCACTTCTTATGCATTCACTGTGTATTTTGCCAGTGTAAATGTAGATTTTTAAAGCCCAAAAAGCCTCTACCATGATAGCTCACATTCTCTCTGTTAAACAACACCTCTTCAGCTATTTAGGATGGGAGTATGGAAACTGCCGCTCATGGTCTGGGTAAAGCTCCAGCGAAAGATAAGGAGAGTTTTCAGGAAGAGGCGTCACTCGCTTGCTCCTCTAGGAATTCTCCTTTTTCGATACCATCCGTGTGTAGCTAATCTTTCCAAGCTGTGCTTGCTCCAGGACAGTGAATGTGTGAGTTTGTGTGTGTGTTTCCATTCTGAAAGGAAAGGAAGGGAGGGAGAAAGATGAGATTGTGATGTATTTTTGCGTTTCTTTTTTAAAACGGCACATCTATTAATAGCAGCACTCAGGCGCTCCAGCCCAATTCTTTCATTGGCCCATTTTGTACTCCGGGATGCAAGTCGGGCTCGAGCTGGGTTCAAATTCTCCTTCTGCCCTGAAGCTCACTGAATGAGCTCTGGCTAGTCACTGCCTCTTGTCTCCTTGTCTACAGAACTTCCCCTACAGGGTTGTTGTCAGGATTAAAGCAAGGGGGAAGCATAAGGTCCACCCTGAGCTTAGCGGAGGAAGGCAATAAATAAATAAATAAATGAACAAACAAATCTGCCTTTGGAACAGTGGGGCAAAATCTCCGGGCCTGTTCTTGTGCCGGTTGGTTATGGAACTGCAATGCTGTGGTTTATTGAGAAATACGTTTTTGCTAGTGAGCAATGGAGAAACTTCTTCACTGTCTATTATATTGCTCGCTATATAAGGGGTAAAGGTAAAGGTAGTCCCTTGTGCAAGCACCGAGTCATTACTGACCCACGGGGGAATGTCACATCACGACGTTTTCTTGGCAGAGTTTTTGTTACGGGGTGGTTTGCCATTGCCTTCCCCAGTCATCTACACTTTACCCCCAGGAAACTGGGTACTCATTTTACCGACCTTGGAAGGATGGAAGGCTGAGTCAACCTTCAGCCGGTGACTTGAA
The DNA here is from genome assembly GCF_028583425.1 of Eublepharis macularius. Classification (NCBI taxonomy): domain Eukaryota; kingdom Metazoa; phylum Chordata; class Lepidosauria; order Squamata; family Eublepharidae; genus Eublepharis; species Eublepharis macularius. The sequence goes on from NC_072800.1 coordinate 87,467,765, forward strand.
CCCAGCTTCCACCAGGATCGAACTCAGGTCGTGAGCAGAGCTTGGGCTGCAGTACTGCAGCTTACCACTCTGCACTACGGGGCTCCTGCCCGCTGTATAATGCACCCAGAATTAAATTTCGGGCCGGAATTTTACCTGCCACAGCTGCATACCCAGAAACGGAGAAAATTGTGTTCCTGTTAGCAGACAGCGACAGTTGTGCATCCTACAGAGTTTCACATTTTGCATTAGCAGCCCGGAAGACCCGACCCAAGGCTTCCTTGAATGCGGTATTTGTATGACTGGTGTGATTCCTTGAGCAGTTTATTTTAATTTTTCTAGCTATGATACTGGATGTACAGTTTTTAGATGACGCATGTCTTTGTTTTTTGTTTTTAATTTTGTGACGGCCTGTGGCTAATAATGACAATAAATCTATCGCATCACTTCGCTAGTGAACAGGGCAGAGAATGTTTCTTCTTGATTTCAGGCTGGGAAGCCACACGTGAGCACTTTCCCATTTTGGGGAAATGGGCTATATATACTGGCTCTCACTTTTTCCCACTGTAGAAAAACAGTACAGGCCTTCCTTACAATTTGCGCTTCTTACAGTGCAATCCTAAACAGAGTTATTCCAGTCTAAGCCCATTGAAATCAATGGGCTTAGACGGGAGCAACTCTGTTTAGGATTGTACTGTTAGTCTTGGCAACTTTTCCCATTGCACATCTTGGAAGTCTTACTGCACGTGTGTGTGACTTGTGACCCTCCCCTCCACTGTCAAACACTGCACCAGGCTGTGTATGACGGCCACTGTATAAACCACCTCTGTCCTCAGTGCAAAAATTTATACACGCACATAATTAATAAATCATCTTGGCCTTGATATAGCACTTAAGAGTGTTCATGATAATTTCTTGTGGGATCCTTGCAACAACCCTGTAAGGTAGGTCAGAATTCTTATCCCCCTGTTGCAGATGGAACTGTGAGAGAATGGCTTGCTTATGGACTCCTAGTGAGCTCATGGCAGAGGTGAGATTCGAACCAGGAGCTTTCTGAGCTCATTCTCCTAGCCCCTGCCCTACACCAGCTCTGTAGCTAACAGTTCTCTCTCTCTCTCTCTCTCTCTCTCTCTCTCTCTCTCTCTCTCTTTTTCTTCTCCAGTTGCGGAATGCCAGGATCAAATTTGAACATGATGGAGAGAAAAGGTACAACCCTGGAATTTTGATAATGGTTGCTGCTAGACTTTGTTAAATCCTAAAAAAGCATACTCCATTCTTTCATTGTTTAATTGTAATTTATGTGAAGGTTTGCCTCAGAAAAAACAATCGATGGGCCCCTAGTCCCTGCAGGGCCCCTAGGCTTCGGCCTAGTCAGCCTTAGGAATAATATGGCCCTGATCTAGGCTTCGGCCTAGTCAGCCTTAGGAATAATATGGCCCTGATCTAGGCTTCGGCCTAGTCGGCCTTAGGAATAATATGGCCCTGACCTAGGCTTCGGCCTAGTCAGCCTTAGGAATAATATGGCCCTGACCTAGGCTTCGGCCTAATCAGCCCTATTAATAATATGGCCCTGACCTAGGCTTCGGCCTAGTCAGCCTTAGGAATAATCTGGGTGTGACCTAGGCTTCGGCCTAATCAGCCTTATTAATAATATCGCCCTGACCTAGGCTTCGGCCTAATCAGCCTTATTAATAATATGGCCCTGACCTAGGCTTTGACTTAGTCAGCCTTATTAATAATACGGCCCTGACCTAGACTTTGGCCTTAGGGTTGCCAGCCTCCAGGTGGTGGCTGGAGATCTCCTGGAATTACAACTGGTCTCCAGGCCACAGAGATCAGTTCACCTGGAGAAAATGGCTACTTTGGGGGGTGGACTCTATGGAATTATGCCATGCCAAGGTCTTTTCCCTCCCCAAACCCCACTTTCTCCAGGTTTCTCCAGGTTTTACCCCCCAGATCTCCAGGAATTTCCCAACTTGGGAGCTGGCAACCCTATTCGGCCTAGTCACCCTTAGGAATAATACCGCCATGGCAGCAAGTACTGAACAGGCCTGGCTAAGGCCGCAGGCTAAGGCCTGTGGTTGGCACGAAAAGGTGTCCTGCCTGGTTTCTATTTTCCTGCACTTGAGTGGCTTTCCCTACTTCAGCGGAGGAGAGTTTAAAATAACGCCTTGAATGTGTGTTATTTCAGGATCATCCAGTTCCAGAGACCGGTCAAATTCAAAGAAGTCCTGCAGAAAGTCATGGATGCTTTCGGACAGATGATGGATTTGCACTATGCCAACAACGAGGTACTTTGTCCCAAGGAGCTGCCTGATACAGAATCAGATCTTTGGTCTTGTCTGCTCAAACTGCCAGGAGATCTCAGGGGTCTCATGGCAGATCACCTGGAGATGCTGGGGACTGAACCTGGGACCACCTGCTTGCCAACCCGATGCTCTACCACTGAGCCACATAGCTCCTCCCTCCCACTTTATTTACTTGCTCACTTAAGACGTTCCTCTCTCTGTATGCCAGGGTGGTGTAGTGGATAGCATATTGGACGGCTCAGGTTCCAATCTCCACTCGGCTATAAAACTCATTCTGTCCATAAAATGCAAACTGCAGGCTCAGTTTGCCTTGGAGCCCTGTGGGGAAGAAAGAGGTGGTTTCACCTTTCAACATCCACTTTGTTTTGCCATTCGAAACCAGGACCCCTACTTTCTTATTCGTGTTTTGAAAGGGAGAAAGTTGTGTTTAAAAGGATGCTGCTTTTGTCCTTTAGAAGGCTGATAACAAAGCAAGAAACCTGGTTCTGAGTAGTGAAATCGGATGGAGGTTGAAGGGTTAACCCTCACTCAATCCTTTTCATGCACAGTCCTAAGGCAAATTGAAGCTGCAGGGATGGAATGAGACACGTGAGCTTCTGCTTCATCTGTTTGAGTTCTTACGAGGTGGCTGTAGGCCAGCCACTCTCTCTTTCATCCTAACTTACCTCCGAGAATTTTTTTCAAGGACTAAATAGTTAGGGAGAACTATGTACACTGCCAAAAGTTTTAGGGTGGCCAGGCTGAGTCTGAAAACCAGTGGAAGATTTATCTTGTAGGGAGGGGCTTGCCAGCAATGTTGTTATGTCACCAGGGACACTCTAGAATTTGGGCAAAACTCTATGGTTTAACAATAGAGTTTTATACTGAAATGCTAGATTGTCTCCAGTGACACTCTGACATCACTTCCGGGCACATGGGAAGTGGTATCAGGATACCGCCTGTCACTCTCCCAGTTTCCCTTCTGCAGTGATGGGAAGGGCCCACTGGTATTGGGGAATTCTCTGCCACCAGTAGGATTTTGGTAAACCTAATAAGTTCTCTGGAGGAAGGGTGGGATAATAGATAACCCTGATGCAGCTTACAGCAATAAACTAAAAATATTATCCAAAACGTACGTGAAAAGGATATATAGACCACAGATTCTGGGTCCTCAGACCTAAAAAGCACCATTCTTTTTGAGGTCTGTGCTGGCTAATCAAATCCTAAACAGGTGCGTTCTGCAGTCTTTCTTTAACAAAAAAGGGTCAGCAACATTACAGAGAAGGATCATGAACCAGGAGTAGCATGCATGCTTTGTATGCCGAATGTCCCAGATCCAATTTCTGGCATCTCCCTTTAGAAGTCTGATTCACTAGTGGAAGGGCTGGAAAAGAGATCTGTTTGAGAATTTTGGGAACTGTTGCTGTCTGGATTTAGGTAATAGTGGAATCAATGGTCTGACTTGGTTTGAAGCACCTTCGTACGTTCATATTCTATATATTTATCAATTGTGTGAAGAAATTATCTGCACCCCGGAATTTTCATCAAAGTTTGCTCTAAATGGGTCTGTACTATACCAATGCTCACAGGCAACTAATGGGGTCTTGTTTGTTAGTTGGTTAGCTAATAGGACTAGAAAGATATCTGAAGAAGTGAGCTGTGAATCATGAAAGCTCATATCCTACAACAAATTTTGTTAGACTTATAGGTACTACTGGATTCTTGCTCTTTTCTAGGGCTAGAAAGGAAAAGCTTGGGGAGATGAGTGGACTCCCAACAGACAAGCTTAAACAGCTTTCTTTAGAAGTGCACGGCCAAGTTACAAGTGACGAATGACACAGGTTGGACACTTGTCAGCTTCCCTCAAGTTTTGATGGGAAATGTAGGCATCCTGGTCTTGCAGCTTGGCTCTCCGACTGCTGTCCAATGGACTTTTCAACTGTCAGTTGTCCAACATTCCGCCAAGCTGCCTACATTTCCCATCAAAACTTGAGGGAAGCTGACAAGTGTCGAACCTGTGTCAGGCGTCACTTGTAGTTTGGCCCTGGAACAGTAACAAAACTGACACTTCGGCCGATTCCAGATGGCCCTCCGCATCGCAAAACGTCGCGCGTCGTCGCGCAGAAAACACGAAATATCGTTTTGCGATGCGGAGGGCCGTCTGGAATCGGCCTTCAACTCCAGGGCCCCGGAAGACAAATGGTCCAGAATGGAAACCAGAGAAACAGCAGATTCACCATTAGGAAGCAGGAAAGGGATAGAAAAACTCAGGGCCACAAGAAAAGGGGGACTTTCCTCCGTCCTTCTTAGCCAGTTGCTCTTGTTATGGAGCTCTTTCAGTCCTGAACTCCTTTTATAATAGCAGTGATGATAACTATGTGCCACTAAACAGGTGAATGATGCTCCATCTAGGAAACAGGTACAAACCATTTCTGATCGCTTGCAACTCCAAGAAAAGAGACCTATTTTTATCTTAATGTCTAAGGGCCAAACTAGATGGGCCACCGGAACACAGCACCATTTTAGAGCCTGGTTTTTTAAAAAGGTTTTTTAAATCACTGTGGAAACCCAATCCTGCCAGGGACTGTTTTCAGGAGCTGGGGGAAGGCAGCTGAGATTGATCCCACAATCACCAGAATGTATCTTCTAGTCCCTGCAGCAGCTAGAGAGAAAGAGAGTCCATGGGAGAGGCGGACCCAGAGCTGAGCCTTTCAATGGCAAAGCGGCACAGAGCGCTCAGACTTTAGCCTTTAGCAGGAGATATTCTTTGAGGCTAGGAGATGGCTAGGAGATGGCAGTAAAAAGGGGAGCAGGGAAAGAGGGGGAGATGGGCTGGAAAGGATGCCCGGGAAGGCTGAGAAGCTTTCTCTCCCCCCAGTGGCTGAAACGGAGCTTGCAAGAGCCATTATGCTACAAATCGTATTAAACATTTTACAACTTATTGCAGAATTTCTGCAGGGATTGGTCGTTAGTGGATGGAAGGTGTGTTGGTGGTGCGACATTCACTAGCCAATAGATGTCTGCGACAACCAGCCATTCCTCACTTTGAACAATACTGTGCTAACAGGCTCCAGAACTGTAGGACTTTTGCTTTTGTTCATGTGCTGGGGCTTTTTACGGAGCTCACACTGCAACAGAACAAAAAATACGTTTCTTTGGAAGGCAGCCGTTGCGCTACCAAGCCATCTCCGCCGCTCTTAAAATGTCACATCTGTCTTTACTCTCTTTAGTTCAAAGCTTCAGAACCTTTGGCTTAGTTGAGGGACTAGCAAACTGATGAATCAGCAGTTGGCAAAAAAAATGTCCTCTTTTCCCCACAATGAGCACCCTGGCTTATTTGCTTCACAATTCAGTTTACTGGCAGCAGGAAAACTTTGCTCTGTTTCCTGAGCCTGCAACCTGCCAACTCGTTCTCTGGTTTACGTGTGTCTATATTTAGGCTGGTGTCTGGTAGAGAACGTCCATGTACACAGCAGCCGGATTGGCAGATGGAGCCTAAGCCGGTTTGCCAGATTCAGGCAGTCAGCAAAAGCCAAAGGAAGCTGTGCACAGAGGGCAACGGCGATCCAGGGCCTTGGGCATGGGAGCGCATGGAACATGGCAGGCCTGGAGGAGAGAACGCAGAAACCTGCAGGGCATTTTTATCCCAAGCAGCAAAGATTTTTGAATGAGGGTGGTTGACGGGGGACTGACAGGAGAGGCAGCCGTGGAATTGCCGCCAAGAGATCAGACCCAGATTCCGAGACAGAACCGGTGAAAACATCCTTGTGCTAAGAGTATCCCTGTGTGTTTCTGTGTGTGTGTGTGTGCTGGGGGGGGAGAAATGCATGCAGCATAACTAAGGAAGGTGACTTGGGCTTGTGAGAATATATCTATGTGAATTATGGACTCCTGAAAGCAACAATAAGCCTTCACCGTAATGGAAAAAAGCCTCCTATGGCTCAGCCCATGCAGTCTGGCCCCATAGCAGAAAACAGCAACCACCCCCCCCCCAGTCAAGATGCCCATGAGCACATAATTCCAAATGACTCAAGGAAGTGAGCCAAGTTGCAAGCACTGCAAGTGAAAACAGGTTAGGATACCTCCTCAGTTGGAGCTGAGAGGGTGTGGGGGGCATTTCTCCCAGCATTTCTGAGAGAGCCAGCCTGGCACTGTGATAATAATTTTCTAACTTAGCATTTATGTGATATTAAAGTATCCAAACGTTTGTCACGCATTATCTCAGTAAACCTTATAGATGCTCTCTCTTATTACCCCTATATTGTAGTGGCAAAGAGGGGAGGTCTTGTATAATTCATTAAATCTGTGGCTGAGGCAAGAGTCAACCTAGGAATGTATTGTCGAAGGCTTTCACGGCCGGAGAACGATGGTTGTTGTGGGTTTTCCAGGCTGTATTGCCGTGGTCTTGGCATTGTAGTTCCTGACGTTTCGCCAGCAGCTGTGGCTGGCATCTTCAGAGGTGTAGCACCAAAAGACAGAAGTCTCTCAGTGTCACTGAGGTGCTACACCTCTGAAGATGCCAGTCACAGCTGCTGGCGAAACGTCAGGAACTACAATGCCAAGGTCACGGCGATACAGCCCAGAAAATCCACAACAACCGTCAACCTAGGAATGTTGAGATTGACAGCTCAGGGTCTTCTTAACCACGATTTTATTTTTATTTATTTTATTGATGTATAACATTTATAGTCTGCCTTTCTCACTGAGACTCAAGGTGGATTATACAGCGTGAGATTAGTACAGTCAGCATCAAGGACATTTCAGTAAACAATGCCATAGGGTAGATAAACACAAGTTTAGAAAGTCATAGGATTAGCAGGAATCCAATACAGAGCTGAAGAAATGCTGAGCATAACCAACGGGTTGAAATTAAATCAAAAGAGTTTTTGGCAAAACATTAGGAAGAACTTCCTGACAGTTAGATTGGTCCCTCAGTGGAAGAGGCCTCCTCGGGAGGTGGTGGGCTCTCCTTCTTTGGAGGTCTTTAAGCAGAGGCTAGATGGCCATCTGACAGCAGTGCTGATTCTGTGAACCTAAGCAAAACAAAAAGGAGGCACCTTCACCCACAGAAAATATACCAATAGGTAGAATCAGGGATTTTTTTCTGGGAAAAGAGGTGGTGGAACTCAGTGGGTTGTCAGCACAGGGGGCAACTCTTGGTGGGAGGTGGTGGCCCTGGTACCACATGCACGCGTGCAAAGTGCGCGCATGCTCCCAGGACCAATGATGTCACATTGGGTCAGCTGGAACAAGGGGGGAGTTTTTAAAAGTTTAAATCGCCTTTGAAAATGGTCACATGGCCGATGGCCCCACCCCCTGATCTCCAGACAGAGGGGAGTTTAGGGGGCGAGGCCACCAGCCATGTGACCATTTTCAAGAGGTTCCAGAACTCCGTTCCACCGCGTTCCAGCTGGAAAAAAGCCCTGGGTAGAATGCTACACGTGAAGGAAACAAAATAAATTGAATACACAATGAAAAAATAATTCAACTATTATAATATACTTGCTTAGACACAGTGAAAAAATATGAACGAATGCAAAACGTCAGTAGTATTCCACAATAAAACAAACGTTGCACAACTCAAGCCGCTGAAATAATCCTACAAAGGATAAAGTCCATATGGTCAAAATGATTCATGATAGTAAAGTACACATGCAGAGAACGTCCCACAGGTAAATCTCTTCTCCATCAAGTAACCAACAAGCTCACCACATTACAACTGTGGACTTGTAACCACCCCAGAAGAAGTCTTTGGACAAAACAACAGGTTCTTTTGCCGGCCCTGATTGTGGGGCAGAAGGGTTGTGTCCTTAGAGGCATCCCACCACCTGTAAAAGAATTAACAGGACAGAAGGATATTACCTATCAACGTACGGAATTGATGGTTACTTACCTTGGAGACTTGCCTGTGGGACGTTCTCCACATGTGGACTTCACTATTGTGAATCATTTTGACCATAAGGACTTTATACTTTGTAGGATTACAGTGGCTTGAGTTGTGCAACGTTGCTTCATTGTGGAATACTATTGACATTTTGCATTCATATTTTTTCACTGTGTCTAAGCAAGTATATTATAATAGTTGAATTATCTTTTTGTTGTGTATTATTCAATTTATTTTGTTCCCTTCATGTGTAGCATTCTTCCTATTTGTATAGATTCTGTGAACCTAGGCAGATCATGAGAGGGAGGGCAGGAAGGATTACATCAGTGCTTCTCGTGGCCCCTTCTTACATGCCCAGGGTAATGCCGATTGCAACTTTTGGGTCAGGAAGCAATTTTCCCCAGGCCAGTTAGGCTAGGGATCCTGACAGCATTTTGCCATCCTCTGGGCATGGAGCAAGGATCACTGGGTGTGTGTGGGGGGGAAGGGGAGGTAGGTGTGAATTTCCTGCATTATGCAGAGGGTTGGGCTAGATGACCCTGGAGATCCCAACCCTATGATTCTATAACTCTATGATTCTATAAGCAGTTCTAGGGCTGACATTAGACAACATGAAGCACAGGTAGCTTATAGGAGCACATATTTAAAACAACAGATACCATGTAAAGCAACATAGCGGGTGAAGTCTATGGTCCCGAACTCATTCGCAAAGCATCTGAGACCCCCCCCCCCCTCCCTACAATACAAAAGCCTTTTTGAATAGTTTGGTTTTGCATCGTTTACAGAGAGCTAAGAGCGCTGTTTCCCTAATAAGACAAAACTATTGATTTTGGATGTGAGAAACACAGCTTGAAAATCCCAACTTGGTTAAGAAGCTGACTGGGTGGCTTTGGAGAAGTCACCCCTACTGTGGCCTGGTTGTCGCAAGCCAGCCCTTGGGGTGACAATTCTGTTTCAGAGCTGTATCACTTAAGACTACAGATGGAGGGAGGGGACAGATAACCACACATTGTTCTGTACAAAAAGGTTCCTGCACGGTGGGGGGGGGGGGGAGGAGGCGAGGCTTAGGGACCGAGCATAGTTTGCTCTTGTGTGAAAGGGAAGGGAAAGACCCGTCCTACAAGGAACCCACTTCCAATGTTCTTCATTGGAAGGAGGCAGGCCAGTAACTCTTAGAGTTGCAACGGGCAGCCTCTTATTCTGTGGGTTAATTGAATCCATTTTCATGGCAAACTAATGTGCCATTTAAGAATTGCTGCCCTGAGATGCAGTTTTTTAAAGTAAGCAGTCCTCAGCGTCTGCTGGTTGTTGCATTTGAAATCCTTTATCCACAAGTCCCCCCCCCCTCCACCCCAGACCCACACTACTAGGCAGCCCCTCTTGTTAAGATCCGGTTCCCCCATTTTTTTTTTAAATTCTCGCTGTGCAGGTCTTCCCTGTGGCCGACTCAGCCATTCTTTGTGCCTTTTCTTTTGTTGGATGTTTGGATAACTTTTCTTCAATTCTTGGGGAGGAGATGTTTGGTTTCTGTTTTCCACCAGCCATCTCCGATCGTATTACGTTGCCCCGGGTTCGATGCCCGCCGTTCCCAAGCCCCTTTGGGCTCTGCCGCTTCCTCTGTTTGCTCTTGTTTGTAGCTCAGTTGCATCCTCGGTGTTTGTTCAACCTTTTTTTCCAGCTCCTGATTCCTCTCAAATCGCAGGAAGACTTGGACCGAGCCGTGGAACATTTGGACCTCAGCCCTTCTCTCAAGAGCCTGAGAGTGTTTGTGAAGACTCCAAAGAAAACAAATGTGAGCGGCGGACTTCTCCTTTTTCTCTCTCTTCATTTGTGTACAAAGCAAAACGCAGTGTTGTTGTCTCCGGGAGTGGAAACGCTGCGATGTTTTATCTCTTTTTTTTTGCACTGCTGTTGGAAAGGCCATTGCATCCCATTAATGTATTAGTAAGCGATGGGAAGCCTTCGAGCAAATACTGGCCTGTGGAGGACTTGGAGACTTAGAGCCAAGCTACAAGTGATGCCTTACACAGGTTGGACACTTGTCAGCTTCCCTCAAGTTTTGATGGTGAAATGTAGGCGTCCTGATTTTACAGCTTGGCTCTCCATTACAGCTGCAAGACCAGGATGCCTACATTTCCCATCAAAACTTGAGGGAAGCCGACTAGTGTCCAACCTGTGTAAGACGTCACTTGTAGTTTGGCTCAGAGACACCAGAATTCCTTTCTTGGCTTAAACCAATGTCTGCCTAGTCCAGTAGTCGACTTTCAACAGCGATGGCTGCATATCACAGAAAGCACAAGAGCAGGGCATATTGTTCCCATATAAGATACTCCAAGATACACTGCCAGTGAACATGGAGGTTCCATTTAGCCATTGTGGCCATTAGCCATTGATATCCCCCCCGCTTCGTGAATCTGTCTATTCTTTTAAATAAACATACTTAAGCTAGTGAACATCACTACATGTTGTGGTGATGGATCCCATAAATTCATTATGAAGGTGGGAAGACTTTCCTTTTTATACTGTCGAATGCTTTCACAGCCAAAGAATGTGAGTTGTTGTAGATTTTCCGGGCTGTATAGCCGTGGTCTTGGCATTGTGGTTCCTGACAGTTTGCCAGCAGCTGTGACTGGCATCTTCAGAGGTGTAGCACCGAAAGACAGAGATCTCTCAGTGCCAGTGTGTGGAGAAGATCTTAGCAGGTCATTTATATCTACTCAGGAAGGTGGGTTTGGGCTGAGTCATCCTGTAAGAGTTTCCCAGGGCATGGAATGCTAATGGGGGGAAGCTTCTCTGTATCCTGAGGAGGTTCTTTTGCATATGGATTGGTGGTTGATATGCTAATCTTATCTGCAGGGCTATTGTAAGATGTAGAGTATTTTGTTAGTCTGGTGTTTTTCAGGACTGGAAACCATGCCCTATGACCACGGCCATACAGGCCAGAAAATCTACAACAACTAATCTTCCTTTTTGTCTGTCCTGAGACTACCCCAAATGAAGTTCACTGAGTGGCCCCAAACTTCTAGTGTAGCGATTTGAGGGCGGAAGACTGTATTTACTCCTTCAACACAGTCCTTTGGCCTCTAGTTGCTTGCACCGGAAACTCTTTTTGCTGTCCCTGCCTTCTTCTTCCTTGACTATCTCACTATTACTTTAAAAGGCCCATCCAAGGTAAACAACCATTTTTTATAAGAACGTAGGCTTGTTGGTTGCTGGCCGGTGGCAGGTGATCTCCCGGGGGTTTGCCCCGTTGCCCACCGATCACTTGTGGGAGGTGGCAAGACCCCAGAGATTTCCCACCTCTGGCAGGAAACCAAAGAAAGCGTGCACTAGGCATGCTCCTGGTGGGGGCGCAATGACATCACTTCCTGAAGTGATGTCATTGTACTGGCATGCTTCCCTGGAGCCAGTTTTGGCCCCAAACAAGCCAGAATTAGCCCCACACAAAGCACGAGAGCATGTCCATGGCCAGCGTGATTATGTCACTTCCTGGAAGTGATGTCATCACACAAACGCTGGAAGTGCATGCACGCTTTGTGCGCATGCAAAAGCAAGCATGTTCAAGTCACGAGGTAAGTGCTAGGTTCCCCGCCTTCCGCCGGGAGGGTATAGGGACGTGGCAACCCTATAAGAACAGTGGGATGTGGCTGTTGCACAAAGCATGCTTGTCTTTTCCTAGGAAGCTTCCTGTTAAGGCGTGCAAAGAAACAACAGTGTCTTAGGGCCAAGCAGGACGAGATGTTGGCTGTTTTGTGATCAGACCTCCCAGCATTTTTTAAAAATTGAATATTAAAAACACCAGGAGTTTCAGTTGTTGAGCTCTCTGCCTCTCTTCTCATTTGGCCTTGCATGACTGATTGTCACTGAGACTGAGGGCTGAATGACATCATGGGGAATTTATTTAGTTATTAAATTATATTACGCTCTGCCTTTTCCTCGAGGCTCAAGGCAGCCCAGTATTGCACATGAATGCCATAAAACTCCATAGTAGAGTCCAGTAGCACCTTTAAGACTAACCAACTTTATTGTAGCATAAGCTTTCGAAAACTACAGCTCTCTTTGTCAGATGCATCTGAAGAGAGCTGTGGTTCTTGAAAGCTTATGCTCCAATAAAGTTGGTTAGTCTGAAAGGTGCTACTGGACTCTTTACTATTTTGCAACTAGAGACTAACACAGCTAGCTCCTCTCCCCCAAAACTCCATAAAACCCCATTAAACCCTCTTCTCAAGTACGGAACTCCCAGCAGTTTTTGAAACTTCATCAGACACACGGGAGCTGGATCTGCATCAAGGGAAAAGGGGCTTTTAAACTCACTCCCCTATGGGCCCCTCTCCCAGTAAAAATCAGCCCTGATGGGACCCCTCTGTGCCCTGCTGCGAAAACGGACTTTTTCCTCTGTTGCCTGCCTCGGAAGGTATGGAGTATTTGAAGCCTCTGTCTGCTTTTGTGCCATTTCTTGCCTCTGCAGCCCAACGTCAACAAACAGCATGAGATGAGAATATCCAAGTCGATGGGCGACATCATGGGGTCCCTGTACAAAGATGCAGAGAGGACTCGGAAGCACTCGACAGGTCAGTGGCAGCAGAAGTCTGCGCTGGGTGGCAATTCCCATTCATTCCATGGGCTTCCCGTCCCAACGGCAGCCGTCGTCTCCTCTCTGAATGCAGAGGGTGTGCTTGGGGTTACTTTACCTAATAGAAACTTTATCCAGACGCCTGTTCTCCGGGCCTTTACTGATACTGCCTCTGCAACATACTGGTACCCTGAACCAGTACCCGTAGGTTTGCCCCAGCGGTTACCCAGAGCAGTTTTAAGTCAGGAAAACAATGCAGGGGAGGGGATGGCTGAACACCTCCCTTCACCATGTGCAGCGGTCCCAATCAGAATTGGGTTGGGGCCCTCATGCAGCTAGAGGCATTGGTAAAGGGGCTGTAGACTATACTACTGCGTACTGACTGTTGCTGTAAGTACTGTTTCATACGGCATGTTTAATTGTTTGGTTTCAGCACTGCTTCAGCTCTGTATCAGATTTCTGCTTGTTTTCAAATTTATGCACGTTTGCATTTGCCTACCCTATTGGCATTGGAATTTGTGCCACCTGGTTGTTACTTTTGGGTTGTCCCGGTCACCAGGATTACGGTGTTTTTATTGTCTGTCTTCTTGTGAGACCGCTTTCAGTTTTGTTATGTTTTAGTTTTTCAATGTACAATATTCATTGTAGATTTTCATGCTGGAAACTGCTTCAGGCTCCATTTTGAGGGAGAGGTGGTATAAAAATCTGAAAAATAAAAACATAAATATTGCATGGTTTATTGGATGTCTCAGCTGTTGATTGCATTGACTTGCATTGTGTAATCCACCTTGAGTTGCAGTGAGAAAGGCAGACTATAAATAACAAATAAATAAATAAATACTGCATCAAAATAATAATAATAACAACAACATTTGATTTATATACTGCCCTTCAGGACAACTTAATGCCCACTCAAAGCGGGTTACAAAGTATGCCATTATTATCCCCACAACATACACCCTGTGAGGTGGGTGGGGCTGAGAGAGCTCTGAGAGAGCTGTGAGTAGCCCAGGGTCACCCAGCTGGCTTCACGCGGAGGAGTGGGGAATCAAACCTGGCTCTCCAGATTAGAGTCCTGCCGCTCTTAACCACTACTCCAAACTGGCTCTCTATCATGCTGGGAGCTCTGTTCACGGAACTCTACTCTCTAGTCTAGTTTGGCCCTTGGAGAGCTCAGCCTGAATCTGTTCGGTCATCTCGATGGGCTCGCTGTCAGCGACTCAGAGCCTGAGAATTCACTTTGGATTTATTTATGCTCAGACAGAAAAGGAGAAGAGAGCCAAACAGCTTCAGCACCTGTAATTGGCAAGCAGTGTGACGACTCTGAATTGTCCAGCTCTTGCCATCGCTTGCCCAACAGAGAAACATTTTTGAAAAGGCATGTTTCAGCCGCTGACCCTCTTGCTTAAGCAACTAACATCAGCCACCTATAGTTGACAGAACACACTCTTCAAGTCCATTCCCCATGCGAGCCACAACACAAAAATACGCTAAAGATGTGGGGCGGGGGGGATCTTGAACATATTTATTTATTTATTTGTGTTATTTTTAGTCCACCTTTCTCTCTGCAACTCAAGGTGGATTAGACAGTGTGAGATTAGTACAGTCAGTATCAAGGACATGCCCATAAACAATGCCATAGGGTGAATAAACCCAAGTTTACAAAGACAGCATTAGCAAGAATCCAATACAGAGTTGAAGAAATGCTGAAACAGAACATAAGCAATAGACAATATAGAACTACCCAGTCAGATCATACTTGAAGCACAGGTAGCACAAAGGAGCACATATTTAAAGCAACAGATACATAGTGGTGAGGTGTATGGTTCCTAACTTGTTAGCGAAGCATCTGAGACCCCCTCCCTACAATACAGCCCTCCTATCTGAATAAAAAGCCTTTTTGAATCATTCGGTTTTGCGTCGTTTGCAGAAAGATAGGAAAGTGGGGGCTCTCCTGACCTCCTTAGGCAGGCTGTTCCACAGGGTAGGGGCAACCTGACAGAAAGCCCGCGTACAAGCTGCAGTTGACTTTGCCCATGTGCCAGGTGGCACCTGTAGGAGACCCTCTTCAGATAAGCGAAGCAAGTCTTGGGTAACAAATACGGAATTGCTTTAGTGTGGCTCCCTCTTTTTTATGTAGCTGCCAAATCTTTGCTGGGAGGGTAGGGCAGTGTTGTATAGTGGTCAAACTAGGATCTGGGAAACCCTAGTTTGACTCTCTGCTCTGTGATGGAAGCTTGCTGGGTGAACTTAAGCCAGTCAGACACTCTCAGCCTAACCTATCTCACAGCATTTTTGTGTGGATAAAATGGAGATGAGGAGGATAATGTTATGTCGCTTCCGGTCCCTGTTGGAGAAAAAGGCAGTATAAACGAAGTAAAATAAAATAAAAATAAATGTTGACCCAGCCCCCGACAGGGACCCTACGGGGTGTCAGTTAAAACAAAATTAAAAGTTTTTCTTCTTGGTGCTTCTGTCGAGCATTGGCCCAGCTCTCCGGAGGCTCGCTTCAGAAACAAAATGTGCTCGCCTGCTTGTCCTTGAACACAGTTGCAAAAGTGTGTTTTGGGCTGCTGACCCATTTTCCCCTACCAGCAAACCCAAATGGAATTTGGAGTTAATTTGAGCTTGTTCTTGGCAGAAACCGTAAGCCTCCTGTCCTCTTATAACGAGGGCAGCGCGCAGAACAAAGTCCATGAGTGTGCAGAAGCTTTTTAGGGTGGGTGGATGGGACAAAAATTATGCCAAGAAGTGCTCCTGTTAAGTATTGTGTGTGCATGCGGGGGGGAATATAGATGTGCCCAGCGGTTATGGAAATTGTCAGTGTTGGCTTAACCGCTGCTGTCTAATTGGGGCAATACCAGCTTCTAGCTGGCTGCTTCACAGACCGCCCGAAGCAATAGACCATCCCGTCGGCTCTGCCTTCGGGCACACTGACATGCTGGCTCAGGCAGCTAAGACATCGTCCCACGTTCAAGATGTGCAGCACCTGCAAAGTGCGGTCTGGTGAGGGCTCGGAGACTCACCTT
This sequence comes from Eublepharis macularius, assembly GCF_028583425.1. Lineage (NCBI taxonomy): Eukaryota > Metazoa > Chordata > Lepidosauria > Squamata > Eublepharidae > Eublepharis > Eublepharis macularius. The sequence continues at coordinate 87,483,518 of NC_072800.1, forward strand.
CCCTATGTCAGCTTCCACTTCCTGCTTGCTTGTTGCCTTCTGCAGCTGTAAGAGTGGATAGCCCTGCATGGTTGTCAGCAAAGAAAGATACGTGAGCTTTCCACAGAGCCCACCCAGAGCCACTCACCTTTGCCCACCAAGCCGGATCTCTGAGGACTCAGGCCCGAGTGTGCTGTTTTTCCAAGAAGTCGCTTTTGGACGGGGTGGAAGCACTAAAAATAGGGGTGCACGGGACAGCGGGCGAGTGAAGCCAAGGGGGGAAAGCCAAGTTCGTTTGGCGAACAGCAGAGCCAAGCCAGGGCATTAAGGGATCTGGCTGTGTGTGTCCGACTCTGCACATGCTGCCTATGAAAATTCCTTAAAAATAACATAGTGGAAAGGAAGACGGAAGGGGTCCAAAGTGTGCCAGCAGGGAACGGCAGGCTGTTATGTTCGCCGGCTTCTTTGGGACATGCTGTACTTTCTTGTTAACCCGAAAGAGAGGCGAATCCTACCTTGCTCCTCTGCTTCCCCTCCACTTCGGGTTCTGTAAATAGCATTGTAGCCATTTATGATCCGCTCATCGCCATTTCGGGTGCTTCCCCCCACCCCCACTCCTATCCACCTGTTTTTCCTGCAGATTCTAGTCTGGGGCCATTGGTGGTATAGATTTTTCTCCTGCGTCACTGCTGGGACCTCAGCTTGCCTCTTGTGCTCTTCTCTTCAACAACTCCACTCTGTCTTTCAGGCTCCTTGCACACGGGCCGGAGTTCTCCACCTCCCGGTAGTGTTCCTGAAGAGCAGCAGCAGATAGCTCGCCAGGGCTCCTACACCAGCATTAACAGCGAAGGGGAGTTCATCCCGGAAACGATGGATCCAAACGTAAGTGGTGGAAAACCAAAGGCCACTTGAGCTGAACTTAGGGAGATAGCGGGTATCTTGCCTGGGAGAGGGGAGCGAATAGAAAATGCAACTGAGGACCAATGGAAGGGCCTGATGGACGCATCCAGCCAAAGGCCTCATGCTTTTTCTCTGGGATCCTTCCTATGTAGGCTCTCTCCAACTTCTTTCCATCCTGGTGACCCAAGACAAGTGTGTCTCTAAGGGTACTTGGAACTAATTCAAACATACTGTGCCAGCCTTCGTTAATAATAACATTCAATTTATATACCGCCCTTTAGGCCAACTTAACACCCACTCAGAGCGGTTTACAAAAGCGTGTTGTTATTATCCTCACGACAATCACCCTGTGAGGTGGGTGGGGCTGAGAGAGCTCCGAAAGAGCTGCGACTGACCCAAGGTCAACCTGCTGGCTTCAAGCAGAGGAGTGAGAAATCAGACCCAGTTCTCCACATTAGAGTCGTGCCACTCTTAACCACGACACCAAACTGGCTCCCTGTACCTGTGCCAGTTCAGCCTTGAGGTGGGCACTTCCATATTTGAATGTTTCCTGGTGTGGAAACTAACAAAAACAAAATCGCTCCATGCACACAAAAGGCTAGTGTGTCAGGAAAGAGTTTTAGATGTGCCTTTTGAGCTAGCTTTCCATGCGGAAGGATGCTCATTGTTGTTTTAAAGATGGGGGGAGCTCTCAGAGGTGTAGCTTCCTGTGCTGGCAGTCTGCAGTAGCATGTCTGGGAAGGACTGTATCGTGTGGTCATTCTGTCTCCCTGAATGGGCTTGTAGAGGCCAGTCTCCAAGGGCCGATCCGTCCCTAATTATTAGCCGGGGAGGCAGGAACGGCAGGAGCGCATTTGGTAAGCAGAAGTGTTCTTCTGACCTTGCCTGTCAATCCATTCTGATTGGCCTGGGGGGGTCAAGCGTGACTCAAGCGGAAAGGTTTTTCTGGCATGGAGCCAAGGAGCCACGGGATGGAGGTAACAGATGAAGTCGGCGAGTGGCTTGTTTTTCTGCAAAGTCACTAGCCGCTGCTATCGCTGGAGTGGAAAGCCCCGCTCAGCATTTCTACAAAGAGGTTGGGTTCTTCGATTTTCTTCTTTAAAAAAGTGAAGTCAGAAGTCACTCCGGGTGAGTTTTGGCAGGGGATTGAGAACACAGATGTGCGTTGCGCTTCTAGCTGCCAAAACGGGTTTTAATTATTTCTCATTTTTTTATGAGTCCCTTTTATTTGTTTTCTCTTTCTCTCCCTTTCAAAAGGTGCTGGAGTCATTTATCAGCCCAGATGACTCCCTCTCAGGAAGCTGCCAATCTTTGGACAGATCCATAGACAGGTATGCCAGAAACAGGACCTTATGGAATAAAATTTTAGAAGCCTGTTTATAACATGTCTTGCCTTGCGTTTTCTCCAAAAATTCTGGAATACCTGATTGTGTCTTCTTCCTTCCTCCACCTCTTCCCATTTTATCTTAATAACTACCGTGTGATGTATTGTCGAAGGCTTTCACGGCCGGAGAACGATGGTTGTTGTGGGTTTTCCGGGCTGTATTGCCGTGGTCTTGGCATTGTAGTTCCTGACGTTTCGCCAGCAGCTGTGGCTGGCATCTTCAGAGGTGTACACAACACAACAACCAACTACCGTGTGAGTTAGTTTAAGCCACAAGAGAATGATCAGCCCAAGATCACCTGGTGAACTTCAAGGCTGCGCAGGGCTTTTAAGTATTCCAATTTTTTTAATGCCACTTTTTTTTCAACCTGGGATCTAAGACGTCTGTCCTTCAGTCCGTTAAATGCTATATGAAAAGTCATAACCATTTAAAAATATCAGTATAACCATTTTAAAATATCAGAGAGCCAGTTTGGTGGAGTAGTTAAGAGCGAGGGACTCTAATCTGGAGAGCCGGGTTGGATTCCCCACTCCTCTGCTTGAAGCCAGCTGGGTGACCTTGGGCTGATCACAGCTCTCTCAGAGCGCTCTCAGCCCCATCCACCTCACAGGGTGTTTTGTTGTGGGGATAATAGTAACATACTTTGTAAACCGCTCTGAGTGGGCGTTAAGTTGTCCTGAAGGGTGGTATATAAATTGAGCATTATCATTATCATTATCATTATTATACAAACTTGACATCCTTTTTTAATTAGTAAAAGAGCCTTTACATATTGACACTCTTGTATTTCAGATCAACATTCATTGCAAGTGTTTTGCTTCCCTAGGCACTGTCCTGCTTACATTCCTTTTTCTAACCACACAGAAAACCATTTTTTCATGTGGTTTAACATTACTTATATCGAGTTACAACAAGCATGCATAATTCCCTCCCCTCTCTGTGATGAGATTACGCCTGGGGCTTTGATCATCCTCTCTGGTTACAGATTTGGTAACTTTAGTAGATATGGGTGGGCCTAGGAGGTAAATGGAATTAAGCCCATATTTTGATGAAAAGCCATCATACTGAAAAATTGTTTAAACTGAGGAGCCATTCGACAGCCAAATTATCACAGGGAGGGCAACAGCAGGAGAGAAAAAATATTATGCCCCTCAAACCTGGGCAAACAGGACAGGCAGGGTTTTTTTTCAGCCAGAACATGGTGGAACGGAGTTCTGGCACCTCTTGAAAATGGTCACATGGCTGGTGGCCCCGCCCCCTGATCTCCAGACAGAGGGGAGGGCAATCTAAACTCCCCTCTGTCTGGAGATCGGGGTGGGGGCATGGGGCTACCAGCCATGTGACCATTTTGAGTTCCACCACCTCTTTTCCCAGAAAAAAAGCCCTGAGGACAGGTGTTGCCTTGTGTCTAAATAGCAGGCAACATAAAAGGTTCCAAGCAAAGGCAGGAGGATCCCGTTAGAGATGGGTTTCCATAAACAGCAGAAATAAAAAAAGCCTTCTCCCTGGTTTGTAGAGAATTCTAATCTGGGTCTCCGCAGTCCACTACAACTCGTGGCCCTAAAATTCAAATTAAATCCAGTCATTTCTTATATGCATCTGGCAACTACAGAAGCCTCAAAATGACTGCTTAAGCAGCTATGGAGTTGGAATCTCTATACACAAGATGTCTGACACGTGAAGAACATGTGTTGGGAGATGCAATGTTTGCCATGAAGGATAGTTTAAAAAGACATAGCCAGAGGCAGGGCAAAGACTTTGCTATACACTGGAGCTGTGTGAAGGGGCTGAGTAATGCCAGAAGGGAAACTTCAGCCCATTAGAACCTCTCCAGGTCCAAGCCCATCTCTGGAAGGCAGCTCCAGCCCATTTCTATTCCTCACTGCCCTTGGTTGCCATCTCACATAGTTTTAGACTGGAGAGATGAAATTGACAGAGCCTTTGGGGAGGTGAACATGAAATTAACAAACCCTCTGAGGAGTGATCTCCACCTGCTATGTCTTTTTAAACTACGCTTCCCGGCTAACATTGCATCTCCCTACACTTGATGAACACGCACCGAGGCATCTCATGTAGAGTGAGTATAGTTGCTAAGATAAAATAAAAAATCTAGTGGCATCTTAAAGATGAAAAACATTTATTTCAATATGAACCCTTGTGAGTCTCATTTCCTCAGATATGCAGAACAGATATGTAGGCACCGATCTGAGGAAGCAAACCATGATTCACGAAAGGTGAATGTTATATCTAAAAGGTATCAGTGGATTTTGGTTTTATTTTGCATGGGCAGACTTAACACAGCTTCCCCTTTTCAATCTAGCCACTAAGAGTCGGGGCTGAGAGTTACCCAGTCCAAATTTCACTACAGTCATGAACTGACCAATGAGAGGGCTGAACTAGAACTGGAGAGACCTGAGTTCAGGCCCCTGCTCCCCATGAAACCCACAGAGTGACTTTTGGCCCTACCTTACAGGGTTATTGTGATGATAGAATGGGGAAGGCACAACCATATATGTCGTCCTGAGCTGCTTAGAAGAAGTGCAGCATAAAGAGATGCTTATTACTAGTAAATAAAATATTAAAAGTGCACATCCAGAGAGTCAATTCAGAGTCAAATGGAAATAATTAGAAAGCGAATGAAATCGCATAAGAAAGAGATTTAGGTTTTTTGCTCAGTACTGAAGTTGAGATGTGTTACAGATTTCTGAGCAGAATTGGTTTGTATTGTAAAAACTGGCTCATTGAATGTTTCCGACATTCACATTTCTTCTTAAATGCTAAGCTCAGTGGCCATATAAAAGTCTAGTCTCCTTCCCGAGCATGAATCTTATCATGCTCTTCTTAAGGGAACATAAATTTCATCAACATTAAAAAAACAGACACAAAAATAAATGCTAAAAACCTTGGAGGATAAAAAAAGTCTTCACATGGCAATGAACTGAAGTTAAAGTAGGTGCTTCTCAAATCTCTGCTGGGCTGGTCTTCCATACCGGCGCTGACAAGATGTTCTCTAATTAGACACTAAACCTCTAAAGGTAAACGTTGTGAATTTCCTGCATTGTGCAGGGGGTTGGACTAGATGACCCTGGAGGTCCCTTCCAACTCTATGATTCTGTGACTCAGGCAAAAGGACCCCAGGCCTCAGACTAGAGGGGCAAGGGGGGGTTGAGGACCCTGGTCCTTCTCTTGCTAGCTTCCCAGGAGTCCTGGCCCCGCCTCAGTGCTCTGGCGTGGCACTCCTCCTTCTTCCTTGACATTCTGGAGGCCCCTTTTATTCTCCCTCCACCAGGGCTTTTTTTCAGCTGGAATGCGGTGGAACGGAGTTCCGGAACCTCTTGAAAATGGTCACATGGCTGGTGGCCCCGCCCCCTGATCTCCAGAGGGGAGTTTAGATCTAAACTCCCCTCTGTCTGGAGATCAGGGGGCGGGGCCACCAGCCATGTGACCATTTTCGCCGAGGGCGATTTAAACTTTAAAAAACTCCCCCCTTGTTCCAGCTGACCCAAAGTGACGTCATTAGCCCTGGGAGCGTGCGTGCACTTTGCGCGCGCACATGTGGTACCAGGGGCACCACCTCCCGCCAAGAGTTGCCCCCTGTGCTGGCAAACCATTGACTTCCACCGCCTCTTTTCCCAGAAAAAAAGCCCTGCCCTCCACCATGTTAAAAGTTCCGGCCCCATCCTCTTGGCCCCACTTCCATGGCTCAGGCCACCACCTGGGCGAGGGGTTGCAGCATCACCTGGGCCAGGATGTAGCTCCACCCCTGCAGGCCTTTCCCTGGGCGTCCCCCTACAGAATTCCCGACCCAAGTCTCCTCCACTTGACTGCCCTTGCCTTGGTATCCGGACCCTTCTGCACCCCACTGAAGGCTTTCCTGAGAGTCTTCAGCTGCTGCTGAGCCGGGCAAAGGCTTGCAAAGCAGAAGCTGAACAGGCGCTGGCTGGTGACGTCATCAGCTGGCACAACTTCTCCCATAGCTGGGAAGAGCTGCCAGCCAGTCGGTCACTAACAGCCCTCGTCCCTAGCATCAAGAGGCTTTCCCGTCCACCATTGCCCCTGATGCTGCTGGGCAGTGAGTCAGAGGAAGCCAGGGCTGCTCCGTGGGGGGCTCCCGAGGGGGGGGGTCAGCTGCCCCGAGTCCGGATCAGGCCTCAGACAGAGCCAATGCTTCAAGCAACACCCATTTCAAAAATAGAGGGTTTTATCATTCTTCTATATGTTTATATTAAAAATACAGGCCGGGGGTCTGTCTGGGGAACTAAAGCAGCATTTCTCTGTCTTCCCGCAGCCCACCCTTTAACCAAACACCTGTTCCAAGAAGGACAAGCCAAGCCAAAGACAGCCTGGATTGCTTAGGTAATGTACACAATATTGTGGTTATAGGCAGGAGGAGAGACCCCAAAAGCCTCTCGGGAGACTTTCAGTGCTGGAGGCGTGAGTGCTGCCATTTCATCTCGTTTTGTGCCAGCGCGTCTGACGATGGGTGCCACCCTTGAAATGTCAACGAGATAGAGTTTGGGCAGTGCAGAAAATTGCGCAGCTGCCCTGTGCAGGGGCAGAGAATGGCCTGGGCTTACAAGGTGCCTCAACCGATTACAAAATCTTACATGGGAATTGCAAAGATTTTTCTTTGGCCGGAGCCTTTTTTGTGAGCATACATGTTCAGCGGGTGAAATCATGGAAAATTGCATCAGCGTTGTAAGGGAATGACCTCGGCTATTAAAAAATGAATACATGGCAGGGGGCCCAGAGGAAGAGAAGACATCTTTCAGACCGACGCAGGCCTCCTGGGCCGAGCTGTAGAAACTAAATTTTCAATACAGCCATGTGGATTCCATGAACTTTCGATACGTCTCCCTAAGCACAGTGCTCACATTGCCCTTTAAAAGTGATTTATTTATTAATCAGATTTATATTCCCGTCCTTCTACTTTGAAAATCTCTCCAAGTGGCTTACAAGAGAAACATTTTGCAATAACATCAGCTAAATCAAAATGACCAATAGTTAACACTAAATTAATAATCACAAAAGGCGTAAAGCCTTTTAATAACCACAAAAGGCGTAAATTCAACTTTACTCTGAAACAAAATATTTATTTGCTTGCTTTATACCTGGCCATTCTTGCTGAGCCTCAAGGCGGATTACAGAATTTATAAACAATGTAGCAGAAATAGTAAAAGATGTGTGTTTGTGTTATGTGTTATCAAGTCGCCTCCGATCTATGGCATCCTTATGAATAAAAGACCTCCAAAAGCAGAAAACATAAACAGTGCAATAAAGTTGGATTTCAAGAGTAGATTATGAGATTTAAAAATTGTTTATGGCGTATGTAATATGTTGCAAAAGATAGATGACAGAAATGAGAATCCAGTGCAGTAAGAACAAGATTTTATAGGCATGATGCTAATATATATATAAACAATTTTATCTTGCCAGATTTCGATATCCCATTTTGTGACAGATACGGGAAAGGAGGCACCTTCCCAAGACAGTATCACCTCTCCCAGAGTCGCAAGGACTATAGTGACGGTAAGACCATTTGAGAGCACGGATGTTAATTCAGGTAAAGGACGCCACGGAGCTTAATTTTAGGCAGGTAGCCCTGTTGGTCTGCAGTAGAACACCCGGTTTTGCATCCAGTGGCACCTTAGAGACCGACAAGATTTTCAGGGTGTAAGCTTTCAAGAGTCACAGCTCCCTTGTTCAGACACAAAACCGTGGAACTTGTACATGAGATAAAGATTATGGATTGGAACTGAACTCATAAGAGCTATATCCAGCAAAGTGGTTCTCAAACGGCGGAGTGCCTCTCCCCGTTGCAGCGCATATTGGGACCCCTTGTATGATATAAACCAAGATTCGCCGTAGAGATGTGTGTATGTAGGAAACAACCACGTGTCTGCAAAGGCACCTAGACAAAGTGGATACATACAATGATTTGTTTGCAGTGTGTATATATGAAGCTGGCTTGCCTTGAGTTGCACCATTCCTTAGGGCCAAAAGAGAACCCCCTAAGCTTATGTGGTTTGGCTCTCACCTTAGCGCAGTCTAGTCTTCTCTAAGTGGCATCTGCTCATCACCGTAGATGCTTTTAACTGCATGTACGAGGGGCTGAACCTGCCACCTTCAACTGTACCAGCGAGCTGCATTTAATTCCTCCTCTTTGTCCCTCCCTCACTCTCAAAAGGCCGAAGGACCTTCCCCAGAAGTTACGCTCCCCCGGAGAATCTTTTCCAGCTTGTGCCGTCCAGCCGGACGAAAAGCTTCAACGGAGACAGCAAGCTCATCACGTTGCGGTATGAGGATCGCGGGGGCACCAAGTGGTGGCACAGCTGTGACAAAATCTTCCAGGGCTTCAGCTCCTCTCCTGCCAAGACGAGGAACAGTAAGTTGTCTCCCGGTGGGTCGCTGGCGAGGCAGGGGACAGACACGGATCCGAGCTGGTATCTTGCTGTAGGTGCACTTAACCGTATTAGAAGCTGCCTTGGAAAACCAGAGCTTAACTTAGGGCTAGTAATCAGGTTAGCTGCACAGCTTGTTCATTGTAGTTACTGGTACAGGTTATAAACACAGAGTCTGTCTACACAAGACATCTTACACAAGAACAGTCGGAGACGCCATGCTAGTCGGGAAGCATAGTTTTAAAAGGCTCTGTCAATTTCACCTCTCTACGGAGCCGGCAAAGATCACTCCTCAGAGAGTTTGTTAATCTCCTCTTTGCCTCCCTGAAGGCTCTGTCAGGTGAAGAGGAAATTAACAAACCTTCCGAGGAGCAATCTTTGTCATCTCTGTAAACGACGCCTTCCGACTAACATTGCCTCTCTCTACATTTGAGCATTCTCGTGCAAAATGTCTCATGTAGAGAGACTCACAGAGAATGATCTTTCTTCAGCAAGTCCGCAGTTCAAACCTTGCTTCTGCCATAAGCATAGCAGGTGGCATTAGCTAAGTCTGATAGCTTCAGCCCCCACCTTTCTACAATATGGGGAGGACTGTAACACTAGCCTACCTTATACGGTTGTTGGAATATGACAACCAGATAATGGGTGCAAAGCTCTCTGCATGCTAAAAACACTCTCCAAATGCTGAGTATGCTTGTGAAATGGCAACCGACCAAAGAACTTTCTAAACATCTGCAGTAGTGGGGACTGTGGGTCAAACACCTGGCACTCCACAGTGCTGTTGGGCTAGGTGTTTTGTACATGTGCACTTTGGAGTCTGATTTGTTCTTAATGGGACCGGAACGTCAAATGTCATGCTGGCAGCTAAACCTCTTGGCTTAGCAGGGATCTTAGAAGGAGTGAAGTGCATGAGTGACAAACTTCCAAAAACAGTAAAAGGCCTTTAAGAGGAGCTTGGCTACTGAGGATTATTGTTCTGCTAAGTACTAATCCTCATGCTATATCAGTCCGTCTTAAGGGCGGGAGCGTAAGGGTCAATATGGGAGATGGTTAGTGAGGCATGCCACCCCCCTACAGTCTGTTTTTGGATCCTAGCTCATATTGCCAACGCCTTTTCAAGTTATTCAGTGAGGGCTAGAAACTTTGAAATGAGAGCCAATGTTCTCTGGTCTGCGAAGAAGCCTGATTTCACCCAGGAAAAGGGGCAGATTTCATAACATGCTTGGGCAGCAATTTGAAGGCCTTCTTGTTTGGTCATAATGCAAGTTCTGTCTCCTGTAGCGATGCAGGCTCCGGTGAATTGGAGGCTGGGGAAGCTACTGGGCCGGGGGGCCTTTGGAGAGGTCTATCTCTGCTATGATGTCGACACCGGCCGGGAGCTCTCAGTAAAGCAGGTGCCCTTTGACCCCGACAGCCAAGAGACGAGCAAAGTGAGTATAAACTGCCAGGACAAAACAACAGCTTCTTTGAAGCTCCTGAGGTAGAAGCATCTTCACCATAAGAATAATTCCAGTTCTTTCCAGTTCCATTTCTTTTCTTAATACTCGTAAACCAACGGGTCGGAAGCAAACAAGAAGAAATGCAGTAATATATCAATATACAGACAAGACACACATTCAGAAATTTTACATTAAGAAATAATGCCATTAAATGCCATAGACAGAAATTTTGCAACGACAAGGGTGGCATTTGTATCAGTATTCACTAATAATTTAGCTACGACCTCTTGTTTTGCAACAAAACTCCAGTTTTGTTCCATCCAAGAATAGCATTTGCAGGGTACTTTTTAAACATTCACATCACTCTGAGTACATTATTTATTTCTGGACTGGTTTGAACCCTGAGTCACTGTCACATTGAAGATGCTTGAAACAGTCTCCTAGGGTCAGACCATGCTGGAGTGACTGGGCAAGTCTTCACCACAAAATCTATCTAGCATATTTTTATCCAGACCCTCCTCCAAGGAGCACATAAGCAGCATCCATCGTTCTCTGTTCCCCATTTTATTCTCACAAGAAACCTTTGTGGATAGGTTATGCAGGTTGACTTGCCCAAGGTCACTTAGTGGGTTTGAACCTGGGACTTTCAGATCTTCATTCCAATGCTACTTATTGCATCCAAATGAGAAATACTCTTTGAGAATAAACAGCTTAAGAACTGAAAAATGCTTTGTGTGCTCAAAAGTCCCATTAATGGTATAGAAACTGTTTTGGATTCAGATAGGAAATGGAGTGGATAGGTGTATGGTTGCTTAGCAATTCTTTATTGTGATTCCCTCTTCCATTTCCTGGAGGAGGCCTCAGGGTGGTATGGAGTTGGCTGGAAGCTGATGTGGGGAACTGTTAACGGAAGAAGGAAAGGCAGAGGAGCAACCGATAATGGATTTACATTTTATCTTTTGAATTGGGGTTGGACTAGATGGAACCTTTAGGTTATCTAGCAGAAGTATCCTTCTTGTCATGTGCCCTTTTGGGTCCTCAGCTTTTCACTGGCAGATTTTGTCAGCAACATGGAAGCAACCCAGTGCATTGTTTCCGCTGAGTGACTTCTGCGTTGAAAATAGTGTTGGCTATCTTTTTACAATTAAGCAGAGAGCTTTGCGTCTCTGCATGTACAAGCTGATGGTGTGCTGTGCAGGAGATAATATGTGTCGGGGTTTTGTACTGAGGCAAAAGCATTCTGTGAATGGTTTTTGTGGATTTTCCAGGCTGTATTACCACAGTCTTGTGTTTGACACTGAGAGATCTCTGTCTTTCGGTGCTACACCTCTGAAGATGCCAGTCACAGCTGCTGGCGAAATGTCAGGAACTACAATGCCAAGACCACAGCAATACAGCCCGGAAAATCCACAACAACCATCGTTCTCCGGCTGTGAAAGCCTTCGACAGTCTATCATTCTGTGAATCTTGACTCACATCAAGGAAAAATCGACATCTGCTCGTGCATTTTTGCATGTTTTGTTCAGAGGAAAGTTAGGTTATGGCTTGTGTTTTGCCAAATCTGGCTGTGCCTCTAGTAGCCAGCAATATTCTCAGCTCTTTCCTCTGTGGCTGATTTTCTCACACTGCAGGAGGTGAACGCCTTAGAATGTGAGATCCAGCTACTGAAAACCCTCCGCCACGAACGGATAGTTCAGTATTATGGCTGCTTGCGAGACCCTGAGGAGAGGAAACTGTCCATCTTTGTGGAATACATGCCGGGGGTAAGTCAACCCATTGTCAGTATTTTTGTAAAGCAGTAGGGAGCGGCCCCAACACCTGTCTGTGCTGGAAATGCTGGATCCCAAGCCAAAAGGGTACCATTTTGTCCCCTTTTCTTTTGCTTCCCTTCTAGACCTTAGGCCACATTCCTCCTTTTACCACTAAACTTCCTTCTAGACCCCACCTCACCCCACAAAGAATTTTGGATCCCTCCCCCCCGTTAGGCTAGATAATGTGAGGGCATCAAATTGTAGCAGCTGTTTTAAGCTTATTTATTTATTAACCAAATTTATGCTGTGCCTTTCTGCCCTCATCAAAGGCACCAAGGCAGCTAAAAGATTAAAAATGTATGTTAAAAAACGTATCTTAAAAACCATTAAAACCAAGCTAAAATACACATACACGAACATAAAAACAGCAATTAAAACAAAGGGCAGGGAAGGGAATGCTGAGGGAATGCCAGATAAAACAAAAAAGGCTTCACCTGCTAGTGGAGGTCAGCAACGGAAAGGGACAAGCAAGGTCGTTTTCACACGACCACGCACCCAGAAGATCGCGCGAAACTCATGGCATGAAGCATCTTCCTAGCATGATCTCCCAGCACGATCTCCTTTAATGGCCCGATGACATCAGAAAAGGGGCCATTAAATGAGATTGTGCTAGGAAATTGTGCTAGTAAGCCTAGCCATACCAGGAGATGCATTCCTGAGGTAATCGTGTGTATGAACCAGCCAAGAGATTTCTCCTCCCACCCTCCGGTGGACGCAAGAATGACCCTCCAACATTCCTCCAGTCTGTCCTCGACTCATCCTCTCCTGCGCTTGCATAAAGTGAAGCGAGTCTCACCTGGTCAGGCGATAAGGCTTCCTTCTGCACCCTTAGGGTTCCATCAAAGACCAGCTGAAAGCATACGGGGCTCTGACGGAGAACGTCACCCGGCGGTACACCCGGCAGATCCTGCAAGGAGTTTTCTACCTGCACAGCAATATGATCGTACACAGAGACATTAAAGGTAGGTGGAGATCACAAGGGGATCTTCTGCCTGCGTGGAGTGGGTTAGGCAGTTGTGGGTCTAGGAGGGTAAAGGTGGAACCTGGGAGCAGTTGATGCACATTGGGAGGACCTATTGAAAGTAGACATGGGCACAAACAGCATTACGAACAAAAAAACCAACGAACAACTTAATCTGTTCTCGAACAAGCTGTTCGTGAGGCCCCATCCTAAATGAACAGGTGGTCGTTGCAAGCCTTGTTCGTTGCTGTTCGTCAAGCCAGACAGTCTGGCACCTGCTGCAATCAATCCCCTTGGCAACCGGAGGCAGGGAGGGACTGAACTCTGTCTGAACTCCTTCTGGCTTTCCTTCTGGCTTTAACCCTTCAAAGTACTTCCAGCAGAGAGGCCACTGTGAAGAGAAAATGACAGCCAACGGGGAGACCTGTGGATCATGCCTTTCCTGGGGTGCAATCTCTCTGAAACTTAGGGGGTCTTCAGAGGACAGCGAGGACTATGTCCCCTGCAAATTTGGTGGGTATTGGACATTGGGAAGGTTACTTTTGTAACCCCTCAAAGTAGCTGCCAGCAGACACTGCTGTTTTTGCCAGGACAGGGCCCTTTAAACTATCAGCTGGCAGGTGGCAGGGGGGAATCCCCCCTGCTGCCTGCCAGCTGATAGTTTAAAGGGATCTTTAAAGGGCCAGGTAAGTGGGTTTGAGGGGAGGGGGGCTAAGTGTGTGTGGGGGGGGGGGTGGGGATGGTTCTGGCCCCCACGAACAACAAACATGTCTGGGAACAGTTCATGTTCATCCATGTTCGTTGTTCATTGTTCGTGGATGGCACCGAACGACGAACAGGGTGTTCGGGGTTTTTTCACGTTCGTGCCCATGTCTAATTGAAACCCACTAAGTATTAATAACAACAACTGAAATGAATGGGCTTAGACTGGAGTAACTTTGCTTAGGACTGTACTGTTAGCCACCTTGGGTTTGTGGAGATACGGTTGATATAATTATCTTAAATAAATGAATAATACTGACAGGCTGCACAAGGTTGGAGACTCTTGGCTGGTCAGGAACCTTTTATTCCTCATCGAGGGGCAGGCTATTGTGTTTTTAAAAGCAAAGGGCTATTTCGCACATTTTTTTTATTAAGAGTTTTATATAGTTAAAGAACAAATCTAAAAAGAGTACAATTCCACACATACTAATAAAACAAACGAAAACAACTAATCAACAAACAAGAATAGCGGAAGAGATAATACAGAAAAAAGAAAAACACAACAATAAAAGGAAAACAAACTAAAAGGTTTCCGATTTTCTCCAAAACAAATATTCATATGTCAAATTTACACTTTCTCTAGGTAATTATTAGAAGTTCTCTTTTTTCTAACATTAGTATCTCTTAGTCCATAAATCCACAAATCATCACGTCGTTATTATCTATTTCATGTAAATAATCTACGAAGGAGAGGATTATTTTGTGCACTCGATAGGACAGTTAAGCAGTAATATTTATGGACGGCATTAGCCTCAGCTTCTTGAGTCTTTCTTTCCTCCGTAGGTGCCAACATTCTGAGAGATTCCTCTGGGAATGTGAAACTAGGAGATTTTGGAGCCAGCAAACGTATTCAGACAATCTGCATGTCTGGAACGGGGATGAAGTCTGTCACGGGGACTCCGTACTGGATGAGCCCTGAAGTGATCAGTGGGGAAGGATACGGAAGGAAGGCCGATATTTGGTAAGATGCCAGTCCCAAAGATGGACGCCTTGGGTTGAGAGGCCTCATCTTCTCTAGGGTATTTGTTGTGAATGTTTTGAATTGTTGATTTAACGAAGAACACAATTTTTCGAGGAGAAGAAATTCGTTTTTAGGTTTTTCTTCAGAGTCATATGGGATATTTCCTCCGTGTGTTTAACAAAGAATAGCTAGAAATAGATCCAACATCTGAGAATCACTAGTTCAAGCACTTGTGAAATCTTTCTGAACAGTGAAGAAATGCCCCTCCACCCACCCCCCGCCAAGTGACCATTAACTGCAGCCGCTGTGGTGCATTGTAGAGAGAGGATTTTTTTAATTAAGAGTTTTATAAGATAAAATACCGCCCAAAAAGACATAAGTAGAAATACAATAACCCCAAAACTAGCCAAATAAGATGACTGGCGGACAAACAACAGTAGCCAACCATACAAACAGAACAGAAAATATACATAAAAGGAAGAAAGAGAAAGAAACAAGAAAGAAAAAAAGAACTAAATAATCTAAAAGAGGGCTTCCGATTTTCTCCACGACAAATATTAGTATTTTCAAATTTCCTCTTAACTCTGTGTTACAATTAAAAGCTCTCTTTTTCTCATGTCCTAATCCCTTAATCCAAATATCCACAAGTCATCAACTCATTATTAACCATGTCACGTAGAAAGTCAATAAGCAGTGTCCATTCTGCAGCAAACAAACTTATTGTCTTCTCACTGATCAGCGATATAAGTTTTGCCATTTTTGCTAATTCCAAAAAAATAAAAATAAAAATGGTAAGTGGATTGATGAAAGCGGGGGCCAATTTCTCTTCCCTGCTGTCCAACAGGACTAGCATTTCTGGGACATTTTGGGCTGCAGGTGGAGGGAAGGCAAAGAAGTCTTACTGCACTGAGGGCCAAGCTACAAGTGACGCCTGACACAGGTTGGACACTTGTCAGCTTCCCTCAAGTTTTGATGGGAAATGTAGGCGTCCTGGTCTCGCAGCTTGGCTGTCCGACTGCTGTCCAATGGACTTTTCAAATGTCACTTGTCCAACATTCCGCCAAGCTGCCTACATTTCCCATCAAAACTCGAGGGACGCTGACAAGTGTCCAACCTGTCTCAGGCATCACTTGTAGTTTGGCCCTAATAGAACTAACTTCAATCAGTGAAGATTTCCCACTGGATCCAAGCCACTGTGTAGCTGGCCCATTTCAAATTCTCCCACTATCTTTTTCTTACCTGTGAAGCCCACTCTAAGGCCTGGTGGAAGTAGTTTCCCCTCAGCTTACCCTTCTTCACAGGTCATCGTCAAGAAAAAAACCCGAATAAGAGCAGTAAGGCACTTCGTACGCTGAAAAGTTGCATAGAAGCTATTGTAAGAATTGTGAGTGGGACACTTTGAATCCTTCCTAATTGTTTTCCCCCCTCCCTCTTCTATCTCAGGAGCGTCGGCTGCACTGTGGTAGAGATGCTGACTGAAAAACCACCCTGGGCGGAATTTGAGGCCATGGCCGCCATTTTCAAGATTGCGACACAGCCCACGAAGCCCCAGCTTCCGGATGGCGTCTCGGACTGCTGCCGCAATTTCCTCAAGATCATCTTTGTGGAAGAGAAGCGGAGGCCCACGGCGGAAGAAATTCTGAGGCACACTTTTGTGAACTTTAGCCTCTAGTTGGGCTTTCCCACACGAGGAAGGGCAAAAGCCAAAGGCCCACACAATAACTGTGGGGGTGAGCAAAGAAAAAAAAAACAGGCACCCTCCTAAGTTCAGCCTCAATTTCCTCATGGGGTAACTCGCAAACATGCTGCGTCGTGAAGCCTTGTTGGATAAGAGGGGGCCATCTTGCCTTTTTCTCAGCTGCACTTAACAGCCATCTTGACTTTGGAGACCGAAGAGTCTTTGAGATGGAGGGATTTGGGAAACTGAGGTGATGATGCTTGCGGGTAGGATAAGCTGCCTTGTGTTCCCTGGTGGAGTGTCTGCTTATGTAACTTTCCCACGAGGGGCTCGTGAATTTGACCAGTCATTGAAGAGAATGGTAAAGGAAGTGAGCCGCCATCTTGTCAGCCCGTAAGAATACGCCGGTAAAGTTTCTTCAGAGCAGTGAAAGAGGCTCCAGGGGACCAAGCTTTGTCACTGATGATGGAAGGATGGGTGCTAAAATGGAATCCGGCGTGACGTTGGAAGAGAAACTGCAGGAAGTCCGGTGCACATAGAAGTTTCTCTTTGGCTGCCTACTGGAAGCAGGAGAACAAAGAGCATTGCTTGCATATCATAGGCAGCAATTAGTGTCATAGCAACAATCCCGCGCAAGTGATCACGCCAGAGACCTGACTGCAAACGATTAGGTTGAAAAGAACTTTATAGAATGGTAGACCTTCTAGGGTCCCTCAGAGGCTATCTGTTCCTCTCTTGGACCCCAAAGTAGTATTGATTTTATATATATACATAACCCACAACAGAAATATTTGATAATCTGTTGTTAGAAATCCCTCGTCGTGGAGACGTTCAGCGGTCCCCCTCTGTGCAGGCGCTGAGGTTGAGGGTCTCTCAAAGGCTGGAGACGAGTTGCTCTGATGGTGCCGAAAGAGGGGTGGAAGGGAAATCAGCAGGTCTGCCAATCCCTCTGTCCCTCCGTAGCACCTGATTGACTCTGGTTTTCCAGACTGGGTGGATCTTGGGCGTCTGTGTCAGCAGAAATGGCCCATCATCCCCATCTTTGACCAGCAGTCCCAGAGGCACAGGGAGCTGGGGCCTAGCCCACAAGGCTCCCGGATCAAACCCTGAGGTTCTCGCAGAATGACGTATGCCTGGCAGACCCAGGGCTTTTTTTCAGCAGGAACGAGGGGGAACGGAGTTCCGGAACCTCTTGAAAATGGTCACATGGCTGGTGGCCCCGCCCCCTGATCTCCAGACAGAGGGGAGTTGAGATTGCCCTCTGTGCCGCTGAGCGGCGCGGAGGGCAATCTCAACTCCCCTCTGTCTGGAGATCAGGGAGCAGGGCCACCAGCTATGTGACTAGTTTCTCCTAGGGCAACCCACTGAGTTCCACCACCTCTTTTCCCAGAAAAAAAGCCCTGGGCAGACCTGTGTACTTTTTGCAGGCCTTGACCAGCTCGGTTACAAAGAGCCAGTTTAAACACTGATCACTTCCCAGGGGCTGAACTACATGTCCTTGGTTAAGTGATGTCAGGGCCAGCTCCCCCACACAAAGGGGCTGATCAGGACAGTAAAGTGAGGAAGGTGCCAGAGCCCCACTGGGGCAGCTCAGTGCGCAGTGCAGGAGGTGGTGGCAGGTGTAGCCTATATCTGTCCCTGCCCTCTGGGTGTGTGCTACGGCCAACTGGGGCAAGCCAAGCCCCTGAGGTGTGACTAGGTCTGGGGTTCCCCATATTTCATCGGAGGAGGTGATGAGTGCTTGGGCCCTGGGTGGTATCGGTATGCCAACATTACACATGCGCAGTAAGGAAATTTAAAAGGAGAACAGTCCCTGTGTAGATCGTCTCCAGTAGCCCTTTAGTGGGAACTGTAACGTTAAGAGTGTCTTGATCCAGAAGCAAAGTAGTAAAGAGTCCAGTAGCACCTTTAAGACTAACCAACTTTATTGTAGCATAAGCTTTCGAGAGCCTCTCTTCGTCAGATGCATCGTCAGCTTTCGAGAACCACAATTCTCTTAGTCAGATGCATTGTCAGCTTTCGAGAACCACAATTCTCTTAGTCAGATGCATTGTCAGCTTTCAAGAGCCACAGCTCTCTTCGTCAGATGCATCATCAGCTTTCGAGAACCACAGCTGTCTTTGTCAGATGCATCTGATGAAGAGAGCTGTGGCTCTCGAAAGCTTACACTACAATAAAGTTGGTTACCCTTAAAGGTGCTACTGGACTCTTTGCTATTTTGCTACTACAGACTAATGCGGCTAACTGCTCTGGATCCTTGATCCAGAAGGGAAAGGAACCACCGTCCCACCAGCCAATGAGGACAAACAAAGCACATATGCCCACCCCTTGGCTGACATGGCTGAAATGCCTGTTGAGTAAAATTTGGGGAGTTTGAAGGCTCATTTGGCTATACTCTGTCCTCTCTCCCCTCCCTTCTGTCTCAGAATTCTGCACTAGACTGTGTGACCAAAATAAACTGTGCAGTTTAAGCAAATGTGTGCTCTTTGCATATGTTTCGCTTTTTTTTTTTTGCATCATGTCTTTTTCTGGCCCCAGATATGCAGAAAGTTTAAGTCCCATCCCCAGGCCATTGATGTTTGACTCCTTGTACTGTGCTGCCCCACTCACTCACTTTCTGAACAATTTCTGCAGCCATACATACTGAAAAGCAAACGGAGATTGCCTCAGAGTCTCTCTACATGAGACCTCTTACCCGAGGACGCTTAAGTGTAGGGAGACACAACGTTAGCTGGGAAGTGTAGTTTAAAAAGACAGAGCTAAAGGCTCTGTCAATTTCACCTCTCTTCAGGAGGGTTGTTTAAAAAGACAGAGCTGGCAGAGATTGCTCCACAGAGGTTTTGTTTATTTCATCTTTTGCCTCCTGGAAGGGGAGGTGAAATTGACAGAGCCTTCTAGGCACTGCCGGCGCCAGGGTCTCTGGCGCCTGCGGCAACCTCCTGCACACGCGCTGTGCGCGCGCTCGCCACAGACTGCGTGATGATGTCATCACCCGATAACATCATCGCGCAGCACAAGTCGGGGGCATTCGCTGGTGGATGGCTGGGGTGGCAGGTGGAGGCTGCTTCGCGCTCCACACGCAGCCCCGGCAGCGTCTTGTGGCTGCTGCGCCTGGCTGGGGGCATGTGGTGGCGGCAGCACGGGGCTGGCTGGCTGGCCGCAGCAGCTGCGGGCCAGCCATGCCAGATCTGCGGCGTGCGCCTCCGCCACCGACACCCCCTCTGACGCCTCTCCAGTGCCCTCGCGCCCTGAGGCCACCACCTAACTGGCCTCAATGGGCGCCCCGGCCCTGCTTCTAGGAGGCAAAGATGAAATTAACAAACCCTCTGAGGAGTGATCTCTGCCAGCTCTGTCTTTTTAAACTACCCTTCCTGACTAATGTTGCGTCTCCCTACACTTGAGTGTCCCATGTAAGATGTCTTGTGCATAGAGACTCTGAGTTGCAACTGCCCCAAGAGAGGGGCAGAGGGGCTTCCTCATTGCCTTCCTCTGCATAGAAACCCTGGTCTTCCTTGGTGGCCTCCCATCCAAGTACCAACCGCAATCAAGCCTGCTTAGCTTCCAAACTCTGGCATGCTTGGGCTAAGCTGGGCTATTTAGGCTTCTAAATGCTCTTTAGAGATGCAGTTTGGTCCCCAGTTAATCCCTGGAAGTTGAAAACAGACAAGTTACAACGAATTCAGGGGCTGTTAAACCAGGATACTTAAACATGGCCAAACGCGTATGATCAGTCTTTCGCCTTTTGTCATGTTCAGTGAATTTCTGGTCTTGTGAAACTGGATTTCCTGGAGCCGCTCCCACACGGTGCATTAATTTTCTCCTGGTTCCTGACCAACGATGGTTCTGTTTCAACCGCTCCAGTCTTTGCCACAGATCAAATCCCACCCCCGTTTCTGTTTATATGTAAATAGGTGTGAATTACTCATCCTCAGGTGCCTTTGCTTCTATTTTGTCAGAAAACCTTTGCAGTGATTTGGGTCTACAGAAAGAGAACTGGGCAAAGATAATGTAATGTATGTACCCTGTACATTTTTTAAAAACTATGTAGTCTATTAGGTTCCTGATGCATCATGAAAACTCATTGCGATCTGATTCCGAGACTGTATCATTGTGTATATGAATTGTAATATTTTTTTTTGTCCTTGCACAGGAAAAGGTTCAATAGTGATATTGTATATCACTGAACTTTATAGATCAGCCCTCAAACTGAGCTCCGTGCGCACCATTTCTTGCACACGTCTGCGCAGATTTAAACTGGTCCCAAATCACAGCTTCCTCCCAAAGAGTCCTGGGAATTAAGAGCTTCTTCAGAATATCGAACTGTTAAAGAGATCCCTGCTTGTTCTCAGAACAGCTGTTTCAAAGGCTCGGTCGGGAGCCATGACTGTTATAACAGGCTCAAAACTGGCTTAAATTCCTAATGAGGTCAGACCTGTAGATTCCTAAAGTTGAAAAGGTCTGAAAGGACGTCTAGTCCAATGTTTTGCCTGAACAGCTCCCAGGACATTTTGGACTCGCAAAGTCAAAAGGGAGTGGCCTTCACATTTTCACTGTTATAACTAAAACCGGCTTCTGGCTTGGATCCCTCAGCTGACGGGAGGGATTTCCATCAGTGGAATGGGATT
This sequence comes from Eublepharis macularius, assembly GCF_028583425.1. Lineage (NCBI taxonomy): Eukaryota > Metazoa > Chordata > Lepidosauria > Squamata > Eublepharidae > Eublepharis > Eublepharis macularius. The sequence goes on from NC_072800.1 coordinate 87,504,420, forward strand.
TCCTCACCTCTCTCCCCCTGCTGAAGCTGAAACGGATCCCCCAAATGTCAGTCCTGGGGGTCCAGAGGGGCTTCCAGGTACAGCACGGTGGGGTCAGAGATCTTCAGTGAGAAAGGGAAATGAGCAAAAACTGCCTCCCTTCCTATTTGTGAAAATGTTCTGTGGAATCCAGTCCTGTAAGATCAAGCTTTCCAGCGACTTCTAAGACTGACCCTCCCTTTAGATGAAATTAGTCGCACCCCCCCCCAGTGCAGCTAGTATAAAAGCAGATTTTCTCCAGTAATGTAAATACTATATAAATATATCCCTCCTCACCCCCAGCTTTGGTTCTGAGAAAGCCAGTCCTTGAAGGATGCGAACGTTTGAGTCTCGAACGAAACTAGATGGGCCTCCTGTGAGAATCTGCGGAGGCAGCTATTTAGAATTTCTTTTATCAACTGAAGGGGGGGGAAAAGGGAATCTTGGAGCCACTATTAATGGACTGTATTAGAAATAATGTATTCAGTTCTGAAACTTGAAATATGGATGCCTTCTTTTATCCTACCAAAGCCTGTCCACTCCTGCAGTATATACTTAATTCCGGAGTATACTTATTATGGGATATGTACATTTTTTAAATTTTTAAAAAGCGAAGAATGTTTATTCTGACTGGAAAACAGGTGTACCTACTGCTAACTACTGCTGGAACCAAAGACTTTCCCCTTTGCATTCTGGTCAACTATGTCGGATACCTTCCTCCAGGCCATGGAACCATTCTCTGACGGAAGAGACCAGAGGAGGGGAAAAGGCTCCTTAGATGGGGGAGGCTTCCAGCTTTGCTGGAAATGTAAGCTGTTGTGTATTGGCACAACGGATCCAAGTTTTAATCTAAACTATCCATCCATTCCTGTCCATTGTGTCTTCGATGACAAAGAATGTGATGTGATGTCACTCAGAGGCTGATTCCGCACACGTTGGATAATGCACTTTCAATGCACTTTATCAATCGTTTGAAGTGGATTTTTTGTTCGCATACGAAAATATCCGTTCCAAATGATCTATAAGGAGGATTGGAAGTGCATTATCCAACGTGTGCAGAATCCGCCCGTGTCTCTCTACACGAGACCTCTTACACGAGAACACTCAAGTGTGAGAAGACTCAAAGGTAACCCGGAAGTGTCATTTAAAAAGACAGAGCCTGCAAAGATCGCTCCTCAGAGGGTTTTCATCTTTGCCTCCCCTAAGAGGTGAAATTGACAGAGCCTCTGAGGAGCCATCTTTGCCAGGTCTGTCTTTTTAAACAACGCTTCCCAGCTAACATTGCGTCTCCCGATACTTGAGCGTCCCATGTAAGATGTCGCATGTAGAGACACAAACACTTAAAGAAATGTGGACTTTCCACAACAACCATTGTTCTCCAGCTGTGGAAGCCTTCGACAATATAATGTGGACGCCTTTCCAAAGTTCACTTGGGGAACGCATGAATGCCAGTCAGAAACATCTAGTCACCTATCTGCAAAGAAAGCAAAGGGCCCCTTTAATACCCCCCTCCCTCCAAAACAAGGAAATGTGTTATACACTGTTCCAGATAGTACCATGAACGAAGCATAGGCTGTGTGCTGAAACCTGGATTTCTGAAAGTACCCATCTTCCAATCCTTTCTCATAATATAAAGACCACTGTTTAAAGCTCTATATCCTAGAGATGAGTTCATGCTCGCCAGGGTATGAATAATATTAAATATTGTAATTTATTACAACTCTAAAAGGATTTGTCCATAGGGGGAAAAAAAGATACTGCTGTTTTGGTAAGTGGAACTCATTGTTGAATGTACTTTGTTAAATGCTGTAAATGCTTCAACTTCCCCCCAAATGCATGAAATAAAATATTTTTTAAATTTTGTGGTATTATGCAACCAACTTTCTTGTTTATGACCACGGGGAATGTGCCCTGCTGATTATCTGATGAGATAAAATGGGTTGTGTTGAAAAATACATTTCCCAGGACTGCTCAGAATCAGGCATGCCGCTTTAGATTTACGGTGCACAAAATTAGAGGAAGAGGCCAGGCACAGAACATAAACCCGGAGGGCATTCGCAGTTCGTTCGCATTAGGAAACACTGAGCGATTCCGCACACGTTGGATAATGCACTTCCAATCCTCTTTATAGATCATTTGGAACGGATTTTTTTTTGTGTGCGGAACAAAAAATCCACCTCAAACGATTGATAAAGTGCATTGAAAGTGCATTATCCAACGTGTGCGGAATCAGCCACTGTTTGTTCAAGGTCTTGAGGGCTTCCTGTAGTTTAGAATTGTTCCAGGTTTGCATACTAACCCTGTATTGCTGCTGAAACTTATATGGTTGCCTGAAGCACGTGTTTGCGATGAACAAACCGTTGGCTCTGTTTCATGCACCTACATAAAATGTCTGCATAATGAGGATCCACTCATAGCGTCTGTAGAAGTTGGCTGCTGTTCCACTCCTTTCTTTCTTTCTTTGCAGAACAGACAGCCTGCTTTTCTTCCAATACCAGGAGCATCCTGGAGGAAGGAGATTAGCATTCTGTAGCCAGTTAACTGAATACCACGTCTTCTGCTGGGCTGGCCTCCTCCCTCTAAACACACAAGCACACAAATACCAACCCATGGTAATGGTGAAACTGCAGGCCCCTTGGGATTTGCAGCTTTATTCATTTTATTTATTTATGTCATTTATAGTCCGCCTTTCTCAATGAGACTCAAGGCGGATTACACAGTGTGAGATTAGTACAGTCAGTTTCAAGTATATTTCCATAAACAATGCCATAGGGTAAATAAACACAATTTTGCAAAGACAGAGCATTAGTAAGAATCCAATACAGAGTTGAAGAAATGCTGAAACAGAACATAAGCAATTCTAGGGTTGACATTAGACCACATGAAACACAAGTAGCTCATAGGGGCACATATTTAAGACAACAGGTAGTACGTAAGGCAACATAGTGGTGAAGTCTATGGTCCTTAACTCATTAGCGAAGCATCTGAGAGCCCCTCCCTACAATACAAAAGCCTTTCTGATTAATTTGGTTTTGCATTGTTTGCGGAAAACTAGGAGTGGGGCCTCTCCTAACCTCCTCAGGCAGGCTGTTCCACCACAGGGTAGGGGCCACCACAGAGAAAGCCCATGTATGGGCTGCTGTTGATTTTGTCCATGTGCAGAGTGGCAGCTGCAGGAGACCCTGTTCAGATGAGCAAAGCTGTTGTGGAGGAACATAGGAAGGGAGGCGGTCGCATAAGTATGCCAGGCCAAGGCCGTGAAGGCAAGCATAAATTGGACACTCCATTTCTGCAGGCTTTGAATGGCCAGCAGGTGAACTGGCAAAGAAGGCACAGCTCTCACGGCAATGGATTTGTGCAATTAGCTCGCTTTAAGTATTGCTGCCTCCCAGCCCGCTGAGAAGCGGTGGTAGCGCCAGTCACTCAATTAAGTTGTGTAACTCTTGATCCGAGCTGACATGCGCTGGGCCAGAGGGGTGACATTTCTTTCATTGATCAGGGTGACCTTGAGCTGCTGGAAGTACTGGGGGATGTTGGCCCCATTATATGGGGAACACACTTATGAACTACATGCAAATGGAGCTGATTTAACACCATACAGCACTAGCATGCACGTTGCTCATTGGTTATGTGCCATCAAGACAGCCTGATGGCACATACCACACACATACGCCTGTAACTTCCTATTGTCCTGGCTTACCTTGTGCTAGGTTTTACATTAATTCTACTTTGCCTGTCGAACAACAGCCCGCTCGGAATAAACGGATTACTCTTTGGATTGGATCTTGTTTGGAACTTGTTTTGTGACCCTCCCCTTCTGTTGGGTAAATAAATCGACCCGATAGATGTAAACCTCGTACATCAGATGAAGCAAGCTCTGGTTTTGACCTAATGGATGTACACGTCATACGTCTGATGAAGTAAACTCTGATTGTTGTTGTGGGTTTTCCAGGCCGTATTGCCGTGGTCTTGGCACTGTAGTTCCTGACGTTTCGCCAGCAGCTGGCGAAACGTCAGGAACTACAATGCCAAGACCACAGCAATACAGCCCGGAAAACCCACAACAACCATCGTTCTCCGCCCATGAAAGCCTTCGACAATACATTAAACTCTGATTCCCAAAAGCTTAGGCTGGAATAAATTGCTTTAGTCTTTACATTGGACCGAGGCCATTGGACTCCTAATTTACTCCTGCCCCATCATTCAGCATCTGTAAAGGAGAACGTATTCCCTCTTCCCTTATGATCTGGTTCTACTCCCCAGGAATGCAGTGTGCAGTGACTTCACTAAAGGGATATCTGTCTGTCTATCTACCTGCCTACCTACATACCTAGTATATGTGTGTTCATCTTCGTTCTTCTGTGCCTCCACACATGGGACTGCGCAGGCGCAGGCCAGCCGCCGGAGAATTTTCTAGAGCTTCCATGGCTCCGAAGGGGCCGTTCGTCGCGCGCCTCAGCGACCGTTTTCCCGCCCAAACGGTCACGTGATCCTCCAGCGACCAACGGCCCCTTCCCTCAGTTCTCTTCTTGCCGCCGCTTGGAGAGAACGTGAGCTTCGTTGCTCTGTGCTTTTGTGCTTCGTGCTTTATTCTGACTGATTGCTTGGCTTTTGACTTCGGACTTCGTGACCTCGACTATTCTTCGGATCTCGTTTGGACTTTGTTGTGGACTCGGTAATTTGACTCGGACTGTTTTTGACCTTCCTTTCGCGTGCCCCTGAAGATGGCCTCAAAGGCTCTCTTCAAGCATTGCCTCCAATGCCACACTAAAATGGCCAAGACCGATGGCCATGAACTGTGCCTGTTCTGTTTGGGGGAGACCCATAATGTAACGGCCTGTAAGATTTGCCAGGGCTTCACCAGCAAGGCCCGACAGGAGCGCAAGGCCCGTCTTAACTCCTCCCTGTGGCAGAAGGTCATGTCCGGAGGCGCCCCGTTGCCCTCCTCCAAGGCCGGCCCTAGCCCCTCTGCCGAACGGCATTCCAGAGCTGGCTCAGTGGCCTCCGCGAGGTCGGGGTCGAAACCGCGTCCCCCGAGTGCCTCGGCGTCGAGAGCGGCCTCTCCAGCGCAGGGACCGGTGCGGCCGCCCCGTAGCGCATCTTCCACCAGGTCGGATCCGAGACCGACATCGGAACCGAGGATCCGTCTACCGAGTCCCCGATCGGAACCGACGACCGGGTCGATTCCGGTAAAACCTAAGAGATCGAGGCCGAGGTCCCCTTCGAAGGCGAGGAGCGCGTCGGTTCCGAGGTCTTCTTTGGAACCGGCGAAGAAGAAGAAGAAGACCAAACATCACCGGTCGCCGCATCCCGCTCCCCAGGAAGAGGTCATCGTGCTTCCTCACACGCCTTCCCCTCATCTGGATTCCCCGGAGCCAGAAGACATCTCCGTGCCGGTGCCGGATCCGATGGCCTTCGAGACGGTGCCCGCAGAATTCTCTTCGGGACCGGAGCCGAGCCCGCGCCGTCGGATCCGAACATCGCCTGCTCTTCGGTCGCCGAGGCTGGAACCGAGCCCGTCTCCTCGTCGGAGCCGTCCTTCCCCTGCCCGTCCATCTTCACCAGCTGCCGGTCGTGAGCGACGTCGGTCTGGGGACAGTGTCCGATCGGCCCGGTCCACTGCGTCCCGACATCGACAGGCCTCCTACCTCCCCTCGCCATACCATTGCCAGTGGGAAGGGGCACCTGCGGGTTTCTCCGTGTCGGAACCGAGGCCTTCGACATCGAGGTCGACGTGGGCTCCCCCTCCGCACCAGGTTCCGGAATCCCAGCTCGGTTCCGATGAGGAGGATGTGGAGAGCTTTGGCGGCTACCAGTCGGAGTCCTGGTCCGAACCATCGCCAGCTGAGGAGCTGGTACCATCTGCGGACTCGCCATTCGAGGACCTCCGCATCTACGCCGACCAGATGGCAAGGATGGCCAAGGCTCTCGAGATGGACATCTCCTCGGCAGTTCCCCAGACCAAGGACAAGCTCCTCAAACGCATTTACGGAGACAACCCGGCATACGTTGGCTTCCCCATGCTCGAGGGTCTTGAGGAAATCGTGGAGAAGGTATGGCAGGTGCCCTGCGATCAACCTCCAACATCCAAGAGGATTGAGCAGCTCTACAAGATCAAGCAGGGTACCTGGCCGGCGCTGGTGAAACACCCTCCACCTTCCTCCTTGGTCACAGAGGAGTTCAACCCCAGGCGATCGGGTCACTCCTCGGTACCTGCCGATAAGGAGGGCAAGAAACTGGATGCCATGGGCAGGCGCCAGTACATTGTTTCTTCCCTGGGTCTGAGGATTGCCAACTATCAGACCATCATGGCAGGGTACCAGCTGTACCTCTGGGAGAAGTTGGCATCCTATACACGAGACCTCCCTCCTGAGCAGAAGGCTGTGGTGTCCCTGCTGCAGACAGAGGCTGTGAGGCTGTCTAAGCAGCAGATGAACGCTGGAAGCCACGCTGCTGACACTGCTGCTAGAGGGATGGCTTCGGCGGTGGTCCTCAGGCGCCACTCCTGGTTGCGGTCTACGGCCCTGTCCCAAGAGGTGCGTTCCAGAGTGGAGAGCATGCCATTTGAGGGGGACTCGCTCTTTTCCAAAGCGACCGACGAGACCCTGAAGAAAAAGAAGGAGGACCGGCAGACGGCGCGGTCTTTGGGTCTGGCTCCAGCGGACAAGCCCTCCTCCAGGTCACGGTACGCTCCCCGATCTGGCCCTTACCATTACCAGGGCAGATACCATCAACAGCGGCCGGGCTACCAGCAGTATCCTGCCTACCAACAGCGGCCCTACCCTCCCGCACAACAGCAGAGGAGGCGTCGGCCCTTCAAGCCTCGTCCGGCACAACAACCGGCCCAGCAGAAGGATCAGCAGGGCACCGGGAGGCAGTACTGACGGGTCACGCCAGCCGTATCCCCGAACTTTTCGGACAGACTTAGTCCACTCCTCTCTGAGTGGGAGTCAATAACATCTGACTCATGGGTCTTAACTATTGTTGAACTGGGATACGGGCTGGAGTTCGTTGAGCTGCCTAGATGCAGTTCACCCCTGACAGCTGTCAATAACACTATGGCCGAGCTGGATGCGGAGATCGTGTCGCTCTTGGCCAAGGGTGCTGTGGAAGAATTGCCCTATGAGGACTCTGTAAAGGGATTCTTCTCTAGGTTCTTCCTGGTCCCTAAGAAGGATGGGGGCTTACGTCCCATCTTAGATCTGAGGGGCCTTAATGCCTTCCTCAAGGTGACCAAATTCAAAATGGTAACGTTGGCGGCTGTGATCGCCTTGCTAAAACAGGGGGATTGGTTTGCGGTTCTGGACTTAAAAGACGCATACTTTCACGTGGGCATACGGAAGGAGCACAGGAAGTACCTGAGCTTTGTTTACCGGCAACGGGTTTTCCGGTATAAGGTGCTCCCCTTTGGCCTGTCCACTGCCCCACGAGTGTTCACTAAATGTGTGGCCCCTGTGGTTTCCTTCCTACGGGAAGAAGGCTGTACCATCTTTCCGTACCTCGATGACTGGCTCATCGTGGCTGAATCAGAGTCTAGGCTGGTGCAGGACATTGGCTTGGTACTTAGCACTTGCCAACGCCTGGGGCTCCTGGTGAACTTGGAGAAATCCAAACTGGTGCCCAACTGCAAGGTGTCCTACATTGGTGCACTGTTAGACTCTGTGGAGGGTAAGGCCCTGCTCCCCTTGGAGAGGGCTCGGTCCCTAAGGGGTCTAGTGTCCATGTTTAAAAGGAACCGGTTCCAGTCTGTGCGCACTATCCAGTGCTTACTAGGGCATATGGCAGCGGCCACCTCTGTGGTGCCTTTCGCTAGGCTGCGTATGCGCCCTCTACAGAACTGGTTTGTGCGGAGGTATGATGCTCTACTGCACCCTCCGTCCCTCAAATTCTCTATCCCGAGGGTCATCCTCTCCTCCTTGGACTGGTGGCTGTCTGATGACAACTTGTTTAGAGGGACCCCTTTCGGGTATCAACACCATGACATCACGGTTACCACTGATGCCTCTCTGTTGGGATGGGGGGCTTACTGTGGTGATGTGTCGGTGCAAGATGTCTGGTCTGACAGGGAAAAGACCCTCCATATCAATGTGCTTGAACTAAGGGCCATTCGTTTCGCACTTGTGTCTCTTACAGCACTGCTGAGAAATCGTCAGGTCTTGGTGCAGACGGACAACACGACTGCCATGTACTACGTGAATCAGCAGGGGGGCACAGTGTCCATGGCCCTGTGCCGGGAAGCCACACTCACTTGGCAGTGGGCTATCAAGAACGGCGTGTCGCTCCGTGCTATACACGTGGCTGGGTCGGACAATGCCCGGGCAGATGCCCTCAGCAGGGTCCCTTTACTGGAACACGAGTGGGAACTGAACGTAGAGTGCGTTGGGCCGATCTTCCAGATGTGGGGTCATCCGGTGATAGATGTGTTCGCCACTGCGGCGACCACCAAGGCCCACACGTTCTGTTCCAGGGCAGGGAGCGACCCCCTCTCTATTGGGGATGCCTTCCAGTTTACGTGGACGCAGGGCTTGCACTACATGTTTCCTCCGTTCCCCTTGATTCCCAGGGTCTTGTGCAAGATAGAGGAGGACGGGACGGACTGCATCCTAGTGGCCCCCTTCTGGCCACGGCAGGTTTGGTTCCCGAAGCTCCTGCGGATGTCCCAACGGACGTATGTGAGTCTGCCCTCTCGGCAAGACCTTCTCCTAAACGGGAGCCTGGTCCACCACGATCCAAGGAAGCTGCATCTAACGGCTTGGCGGATCGTTCCTCCCCGATAGGCTTTACTGACGAGGTACAGAGGGTCCTCCTGAATGCTCGTCGGCCATCCACTAGGCGCGCTTATGCGGCCAAGTGGCGCAGGTTTGAGCTCTGGGCACTTGCCAGAGGAGTGGTGCCTGACAACAGTCCCTTGGGGGTGGTGTTCGAGTATTTGTGCCACTTGCGTGGCCTGGGCTTGAAGGCTTCCTCCCTCAAGGTCCACCTGGCAGCGATATCAGCTGCTCACACCCGAGTTGAGGGTGCTACGGTGTTTTCTCACCCACAATCCCGCCAGTTCCTTAAGGGCATGTACAATCTTTACCCACCTGTGTCAGCGCCAGTGCCTCAGTGGTCGCTGTCCTTGGTGCTCTCACGTCTCATGTTGCCTCCATTTGAACCGATGGCTACATGCCCCTTGGATATGCTATCCTACAAGGTAGCATTCTTGGTGGCCGTCACATCGGCCAGAAGGGTCAGTGAGCTGTCTGCACTGAGGTCTGACCCTCCCTTTCTTGTGTTTCATCCCAACAAGGTGGTCCTGCGTCCCTGCCTTGGGTTCCTGCCCAAGGTGGTGTCCGCCTTCCACCTCTCGCAGGATATCTCACTGCCTGCTTTCTTTCCTCAACCCTCCTCTAAGGGGGAAAAGGCCCTCCATACCCTAGACTTGAAGAGGGCCCTAGCCTATTACCTGGATAGGACGAAGGGATTCCGCTCCAGTCCTCACCTGTTTGTATGTTTTGGGGCCAAGGACAAGGGTAACAGGGCTTCCTCGCAGACCCTGTCTAGGTGGATTGTGACGGCCATTAGCAAGGCCTATTCCCTGGCAGGGGTGGCTTGCCCGCTCCATGTCAGAGCCCACTCCATGCGGTCCCAAGCATCCTCTTCGGCACTCCTCAGGGGGGTGCCCCTGGTTAACATTTGTAAAGCAGCCACATGGTCCTCTGCAGACACCTTTGTCAGGCATTACGCCGTTGATGTCAATGCGGAGCAGGATGTATCTGTGGCCAAGGCTGTCTTACACTCCCTTTTTTCCTGAGGGAGTTTTGGTTTGACTTCCTTGACGTACCTGTTGGGTACCCTTGAGTGAAAGTGTGTATATATGTACCTGGGGGTGTGTATATATGTAAATATTGAGTATTTATGTGTCCTTACACAGTATTTTTACATAGATGTATATATGCATATCTATTTATTGTTGATCTTGTTTGCTTAATAAAATTGTGTTGGACTTCACCCCCGCCTTCCTTATTGTGTGAAGCTTGGTACACTCCCATGTGTGGAGGCACAGGGAGTATGTAAACAGGGTTAACATACCTGTAACTTATGTTCATCGAGTTCTTCTGTGCTGACACACAACCCTCCCTCCTACCCCGCTGTGAACTCCAATGCACAATACTGTGATGGCTGTAACGGATATTGGTGTTTTTAAGGTGTTACGGCTGAGGTGTGTTGGTCAAGCGGCGGCAAGGGAGAACTGAGGGAAGGGGCCGTTGGTCGCTGGAGGATCACGTGACCGTTTGGGCGGGAAAACGGTCGCTGAGGCGCGCGACGAACGGCCCCTTCGGAGCCATGGAAGCTCTAGAAAATTCTCCGGCGGCTGGCCTGCGCCTGCGCAGTCCCATGTGTGTCAGCACAGAAGAACTCGATGAACATAAGTTACAGGTATGTTAACCCTGTTTTATGTGCCGTCAAGTTGCCTCCGACCTATGGCGACCCTATGAATGAAAGACCTCCAAAACGTCCTATCATTAACAGACTTGCTCAGATCCTGCAAACTGGAGGACGTGGCTTCTTTGATCGAGTCCAGCCATCTCGTTTTCCTCTTCCTCTTTTCCTAGCCTTATTGACTTTTCCAGAGAATCTTGTCTTCTCATGATGTGACCAAAGTACGATAACTTTAGTCACAATTGTCATTTTAGTTTCGAGGCAGGATTCAGGCTTGATTTGATCTAGGACCCACTGATTTGTCTTTTTGGCTGTCCATGAGTATCTGCAAAACTCTCCTCCAGCACTGCATTTCAAATGAATCAGTTTTCTTTCTGTCAACTTTCTTCACTGTTCAACTTTCACATCCATACATGGCAATGGGGAATACCATTGTTTGGATTGTCTTGATCTTGGTACCCAGAGAGACATCTGTATCTTTAAGGATCTTCTCTAGCTCCCTCACAGCTGCTCTTCCAAGTCTCAATCTCCTTCTGATTTCCTCGTTGCAGTCTCCCTGTTGGTTGATGATTGAGCCAAGGAATAGAAAATCTTGGTACAATTTCAGCTAAGTAGAATGCTATGATGAACTTTGTGTCTGACCTCTCTCTGCTTTGGTGCTATACAGGCTCGGAAGAATTTATCAGATTGACTGGATTTCCAGGACTGGAAGTAAGAAGAAATGTGAACGAGTTTTTAGATAGTTATACTTTGAAGGGCAGGCACAGTGGGTGCATTCAGATTCTCACATGGCAACAATGTCATTGTGGCTAACCAGGATATGGCTGTGGCTCAGTGGAAGAGTCTCTGCTTTGCATGCAAAGGGTTCCAGGTTCAATCCCCAACATTACCAGTTAAAGGACCAGGTTCGAGTTAATGGGTTACGACCTTTTCTACCCGAGATCCTGGAGAACTGCTTGCTAATCCCGATAGACAATTCTAACCGTAGACTATCTGACCTGAGTCAGATAGTGTGACTCAGTAGAACATAGACTCAGTAGAACATAGCTTGTTTATGTTCAGAAGTACTTGTGAAAATCTCATTTAAAGGTGTCAGAACTTATATTGTTATTCACTAATAAGAATACTTCACCTTTGCATTTTGCTCATCTCTAACATGCAGGTTTGACTGGGAAGGATATCGATGTATTTGAAATCAATTATGCCTTTGCTAGATGCGCAAGATGTGCCTGTCATGACTAACTTTTATCTTTCTGTGTTCCCTGCCGAGTGTGAGCAATCGTCTTTTCTCTCTACTGTAACAACAGAAGCACAGAATGGATATGAGTATCTTCCAGAGACAAGAAGTGTATTAAAAGAAAGGACTAGTTGCCCATCAGCTCCTTACAAATAGGGGCAAGAGATAATTTAAGATGCCATTTAAAAACAAGAAACCTTTCCAGTTTCATAGATCCAGAGGAGTTAGCCGTGTTAGTCTGTAGTAGCAAAATTGAAAAGAGTCCAGTAGCACCTTTAAGACTAACCAACTTTACTGTAGCATAAGCTTTCGAGAACCACAGTTCCCTTCATCAGATGCATGGAGGGTAAGAAGAAACTGGTCAGATATATAGGTGGTGAGCGGGGGGGGGGGAGATGCAATCAGTAGCTTCTGATAATGGGATCAGCTGGCTTCTGATAATGAAATCAGTTACTTCTGATAATGAGATAACCATTCATAGTCTCTATTCAAGCCAAGCCTGAGTCAAATTTACATATGAATTCCAATTCAGCAGTTTCCCCGTTGGATTCTGTTTTTGAAAGGTTTCTGTTGATCTACAGTGACCGTCAAGTCCTTGATGGAATGTCCTGATAGATTACCCTCCATGCATCTGAAGAAAGAGCTGTGATTCTCGAAAGCTTATGCTACAGTAAAGTTGGTTAGTCGTAAAGGTGCTACTGGACTCTTTTCGATTTTCCAATTTCAGTAATTGAGAGGAAGAACACATGTGTACTTCAGGTGCTGGTAGCCCCGGAGAACGGGTCTCATTTCTCCTCTGTGCTACTCATCTGTGTAAAAACAGAGACAGACATGTATATGCACCTTTCCACACACAGCCAGGAAACATCAGCTCAAAAATGGTTACTTCCTCCAAGCCTGGATTTGAGTCCAGTGGCATCTTCAGAGTGTAAGCTTTCAAGATTCAAAATTCTCTTCTTCAGACACCAAACCTGGTTAACCCCTACCTGCCGCTTTCCTCACCTCCCCCCCCCATCCCAATCTTACTTATGATCTCCTTTCCCTTGCCCCGGTCTTCCTTGGTCATGCTGATAGAAGTAAGATTTTAAGGCATTAAAGCCATCTTTCTTTTGGACCTGGAATGACAAGAACTCTGCAAAACTCTTAAAGGGCAGTGAAAAGATAAAGCAACATATTGTGTCATAAGGGTTTGCGGAATAAGAGCCCACCATTAAAAGCTTCTAATTTTAAAAATAATTTTGACAACCCTCGACTGCACCAGGTGTGCAAGGCAGGAGTTCAGACTAGAAAAACTCTGCACATGCCTAGGAGATTGCTGTTCACATATCTTATACCTGACAAGCGTATAATGTCAATCAGAGCATGATGAGTGTTTCTTTCTTCTGACCTTGTGCCTCCAAAGGGCTAGGGCACGGTGCAGGCAGCCACCTAGGCAGTAGCAGCCATTGCTGGGATGGAATCACTGTAGGATTAAGCTGCAAGCCACTTTCTGTAACAGTTCAGCTCTTGGAAATGTGCCCAACTGCATTGCCTTGAGGGCCAGAAGAGATTACCAGAAAAACGTGGCCTCTGTTTGCCTGGAAAGAATGTGGGTCCAGGGAAAAAGGGGTAATTGCACCTTCTCTGATCGAGAACAGAGAAAGTTCCACGAGAGAGCTCCCGACATTTTAACAACAAAAATACAGTACTGGGGGAACTCAATTCTGGCTGGGACTCCCTCTGCACCAGTTTTGCTATTAGATCCAGAGGAGTTAGCCGTGCTAGCCTGTAGTAGCAAGATAGTGAAGTGTCCAGTAGCACCTTTAAGAGCAAGCAACTTTATTGTAGCATAAGCTTTCGAGAACCACAGCTCTCTTCTTCAGATGCATCTGACGAAGAGAGCTGTGGTTCTCAAAAGCTTATGCTGCAATAGTTGGTTAATTTTAAAGGTGCTACTGAACTCTTTACTATTTTTGCTATTGGCATCAGCCCTATAGGGTGATATTTGTCCCATAGGGGAAACGTACAGGTACAGGAATAGGTACCTTTTGCACATAGGAAAAGTAGCTCCCTAGAGATGCATCTGATCAGGAAAACTGTGCAGGTGTGAGCGCACATGCTCAAAACCCCTCTCCCCTTGATCGTGGTTCTGGTCAGAATCAGGCTTCCTCCATATGCCTTTTTGGCTTTTAAAATATGCTGAGTGCTCCATACATGGAGTGCCTTGCAGCATCCCATATTTATACTGCAAGGCATACACCAGTGGCACATTTTGGGAAGCCAGACATAGCCAGATTCTTTTAAGTATTGGGTGACTGAGAAAGCTTTCTGGTTGCACTGAGGCTCAAAAGAACCCTAGAGTGTAGCTCCTTAGGATGAGTGCTGGCAGGGCTTTTTTTCAGCAGGAACACGGTGGAACAAGAGTTCTGGAACCTCTTGAAAATGGTCACATGGCTGGTGGCCCCGCCCTCTGATCTCCAGACAGAGGGGAGCTTAGATTGCCCTCTGTGCCGCTGAGTGGCACGGAGGGCAATCTAAACTCCCCTCTGTCTGGAGATTAGGGGGCGGGGCCACCAGCCATGTAACCATTTTCTCCAAGGGCAACCCACTGAGTTCCACCACCTCTTTTCCCAGAAAAGAAGCCCCAAGTGCTGGTATACAACTGTATGATCCTAAACGAAGTGAAGTTACATTTAGGCTTGCCAACCTCCAGGTGGGGGTCTGAGCTTTTGGGGTTAGAACTAATCTCCGGAGCTCAGTTCCCCTGGAGAAATGGCAGTTTTGGAGGGTGTGCTTTATGATAACACATTCCTGCTGAGTTCCCTCCCCAAAGTCCAGTCTCCCCAGGCACTGCCCCAAATCTTGAGGCATTTCCCAGCTCAGAGCGGGCAACCCAAGACAGTTTTTCCAACCTCCAGGCTGACTCTGGAGATTTCCCAAAATTCTTCACATGCAAGAGATCAGTTACTTTGGAGGAAATGGAAGCCTGGGAGCGTAGATGTTACGATATTATGCCCCACTGAGGTCACTTCCCAAACTCTTGCCTCTCAGGGCTCCACTAAGTGGTTTGGCTGCAAATCAGCATTCTGCTAGTTTGACTTCCACTACAGGTGGCCTTGGTGACTTCTCTCAGCCCCAGTTCCTCAGCTGTATTGTGGGAATAATAATGACATTGGCTAGCTCCACCACTCTGAATAGAGCACTAATCTGTCTAAAAGAGCAGTATATAAGCACACTATTGTTGTTATTATAATTTCCCCACCCTACCTTACCTGGTATTTCTGTTCTTGTTGGTATTTTAGACGGTGTACGACAACTGCTCAAAACCAATGCCCGTGAATGAACCAGCAAGTGCAAGAGACAGGCTTTGTTGCTGCTTATTTATATTATATTTAGGTTGACCATCTCCAGTTTGGAGAATACTCGAAGATTGGGAGCTGGAGCCTGGAAAAGGCAGGGTTTGGGGCGGGGGCTGGAGTAGGCTTGCCAGCCTTCAGGTGGTGGCTGGAGATCTCCTGGAGTTTTAACAGATCTCCAGGCCAGAGAGATCAGAACCCCTGAAGAACGTGACTGCTTTGGATGGTGGAATCTATGGCCTCATAACCCCCTGAGGCCCATCCCCTCCCTAAACCCTGCCCACCCCAGGCTCCACCTCCCAAACCTCCAGGAATTTCTCAACCTGGAGCTGGTAACTCTAGGCTGGAGCTCAGCAGGTCATAATGCCATAAGAGTCCACAATTCAAGGCAGCGATTTCCTCCAGAGGAACTGATCTGTCACCTGGAAGAGTTAACTTAAGAACATAAGCAAAGCCACGCTGGATCAAGCCAATGGCCCATCCAGTCCAACACTCTGTGTCACACAGTGGCCAAATACCCAGGTGTCCTCAGGAGGTCTGCCAGTGGGGAAGGGACACTAGAAGCCCTCCCACTGATTGCCCCCCCCCAAACACCAAGCATACAGAGCATCACTGCCCTAGACAGAGAGTTCCAGCTATACCAGCTTGTGGCTAATAGCCACTGATGGGCCTCTGCTCCATATGTTTATCCAATCCCCTCTTGTAATTCCTGCAGATCTCCAGCCTTCACCTGGAGGTTGCCAACCTTAATTTATCGTTGTGTTTCTTTGTAAAGAAGCTTTGAAAGGGTTTTACATGCTTTAAAACATATAGGTACTGGAAAAGAAATCCTGAACCCCCATGAAGTTCCCATCCTCAAGCCTGGGAGGGGGGACGGGGGATATGGAATGGGAGCCGCTGGAACTCCTCGTCACTATCTTCCTGCAGCCATTTTATGCGGGGCATAGAGATTGGGAAAGGCTACAGTCACCCACAGCGGCATTTCCGGTGCCAAGCGGCTTCCCTTTCGAGAAGTCTACAGAGTTTCCCCTCCTCTTGGTACAGAGCGACGCCGCACTTCCGGCTGCCGCTCTAGCCGCTCGCATCTCTATGGTTCGGCGGTGCCCTCGGACCGCCTCACCCTCGCCTAAGATGGCGGGGAGGGGGAGGGGCCTGCGGAGGGGGCGGGGCGCTTCCCGGCGTGCTACGCGCGGCGGCCCCGGGCCAGTCTGAGGCGAGGATGCGGCGCATGAAGGTGGTTCTGGGGCACTTGCAGGGCGGGGGGCCGCCCCGGCTCCTGGCCGCCCCCTGCCTGGCCCTCTCCGGCCGGGCCCACCCGGAGGACGTGGTGGTGGTCCATGGGCGGAGGACCCCCATCGGGAAGAGCAAGCGGGGGGGCCTCAAGGTGAGGAGGCTGTGGTGGGGGAGAGGGGTGGTTGCCAGCTCCTGGCGGGGGGATTCCTGGAGGTTTGGGGGTGGGGGGTGGAGTGTGGAGAGGGGGCAGAACATCAATGGAGTATGTTCCCATAAAATCCTTGTGGACTTGATTGCGTTTATACTTTTTATTATTGTATTTTATTGCATTTTATTGTTTTTTATATAATATATATTGTTATATATGATCATATGACAGCCCTGAGCCTGCTTGCGTGGAGGGCGGGATAGAAATCTAATAAATAAGTAAAATCTACACTCCAGAGCTGCCATTTCCTTCGAGGGACCTGCTCACTGTAGACCAAAGATCAGTCACCATTCCAGATCGCCAGGCCTCGCCTGGAGATTGGTAACCATAAGAAGGGAAGAGACCACCTTCTCCCCCTCCCTCAAAATGGAACAGCACCTTGGTCTGGTGGGGTGAGATTGGGCTTCCCTTATTCACTCCCCTCACAAGAAAAAGAGGGGTCAAAACTTAGAAAATAATCGGAGGCAAAAAAAGTAGAATAGTGATTGGGGTTGGCTTATAGAGTTGCCAACCTCCTGGTAGTGGCTGGAGGTCCCCTGGAATTACAATTGATGTCTGAATTATTCAGGAGGGCTTTCTACCCAGATTACAGGGATGTGTCATAAGAAATAGCTCGGAGAAAAGCCTTGGTAGGAATAGGGACTGTACGCTAGTCAGTTGGGTACTGTTGATGTAGACATGCACCTACATTGCTAAACATGCTGTGCAAATTAGTTAGTTGTGCTTTGTTTCATCTCTGCTTGGCTTTATGCTCGTTTTTCACATTTCTTCTACCATACCTGATTGTGTCTTTTTTCACTGAACATCCTGACTGTGTTTATTGTTGTACTCACTTGATGAATGTCCTGTTGATGGTCTTGTATTTCGCTAGCCCTGTGTAATCCGCCTTCCCTCTCAGTGAGAAAAGTGGACCATAAAAATACATAACAATATCCAGGCTACAGAGCTCAGTTCCCCCGGAGAAAACAGCTGCTTTGGAGAGGGGACTCAATGACATCACACCCTACTGAGGTCCCTCCCCAAACTTCTCTATTCCTAGGATCCACCCCAAAAGCTCCAGGAACGTCCCACCCCAGAGCTGGCAACTCTGGTTGTGAGGAGGTGTCAAGAAAGGGGCTCATTCCCAGTGCATTTTAGACTTCACTTATTTTTGCCTGCTTCCCAAGAGGAATAAAGAACCAAGGGGCAATGGGGGAATGGGGATATGAATGATAGCAGTATGAGGGGTGGGGTCGGTTGTTACGAGGAGGAAAGGCACATTCACCACCATCCCCTCTATACTGGAAAGCTCCCTAATGTATTGTGGGGCTGAACCTGGACTTGTTTTACTCCCTCTCCTAAGAAAATGCTCTCAACAGGTTTCTTTTAGTGAAGATGGCCAGTAGCATTTTCCAGTCCGCCTTGCCTGGGAAAAAGACAGCGGGGCAAAGGGCTTCCTGGAGAGTTGCAGGTTGACAGAAGTGGAGGGGGAAGGGAGAGAGGAATAATGTGGGCCAAATGCTTCCCCCTTCTAGGATACTACACCTGATGAACTTCTGGCTACAGTCATGACAGCTGTCCTGAAAGATCTCCAACTGAAGCCTGAGGAGCTGGGGGATATCTGTGTAGGTGAGTAGCCCCCACCCTTGAAATGCCAGAATGAATTCATCTCTTCTTCTCCCATCCCCTTCACTCTAAATGTCGTTTTTGAGTTTGGCCTTTCTTGCAGGCAGGGGAACGGGCTGTGATCTGATTTCTCTTTTCTAAATGCCGTCTGCTACGAATGTTTTCCCCCTCTTAGAAGTATCTGGAGGTTCATCTTTAACCAAAGCGGATTAATCTCTTTGCACTTAGGAAATGTCCTTCAACCTGGTGCTGGCGCATTAACAGCAAGAATTGGACAGTTTCTAAGGTGAACTTTGCTCTTTGACATACTAGACTTGAGATACTTGGCACCACGTTCCCCGGTCCCGGGTTTGTGTTGCGCCAGGCGTTCAGTTTAAAAGTCGGAGCACTGTCTGTTGGCCCTGCTCCCTTTGAACGTTGTCACGAGTTTTCGGGGTCAAGGTTGAGAAGGTGGAGTGGTGGCGATTATAGATGGCAAGAGAATATGAAACAGGCGGAGGAGGAGATGGAGCTTGGGTCTTGCGCAAGGAACTTGTTAGGTAACTAATAATTGCAAGCTGGGGCGGTTGAAGATAAGGATGTGCCGTATATGTGATCATTTAGCGCTGCACTTGTATTTTCCCCACTTGAGAGGCTGGTGTAGGACAAATGCTTTGTGTAATGAAAGCTACTTCCAAATAATGAAAAATATCCTGAGCTGCTTCCCCTTCCCTCTATCAGGCACGGTACCAAGTTTTGTCTCAGAAACAGAATGCGGACTATGAACTTCAGTTGTAGCGCTCTTAGCAGCTAAACAGCACAATCCTTTGACATTTTAAAACAACAACATCGCAAAAGCACAACTTTTTTCCAGTCTTTTCCTGGTCTTGGAGACGTGCAAGCTACTCAGTAGCTTGCAAACTACTTCTCTGTGGTAGGGGCTGTTTGCATCCTTTCTAATGGTCTGCAGCAGTGAACTGGGACTGCACTTTGTGGAAAGGAAGAGGCAATAGGGCTTGACACACAAATGTTCGTCTGTAAGAGACGGGCTGTGTCCGCAAATTAAGTGGAATGATGCCTGCTGGGGATCTAAGAGATTGGTAATATGGCTGGTGAACTGCATGTTTGAAGAAAGCTCTTACATTTATTTTTATTTATTTATTTTTGATTTTTATTCCGCCCTCCCCACCTTTCCAGCAGGCTCAGAGTGGATTACAAAATACATAAAGGTTAAAATATATAAAACAGTTATTATAGTTACCAATTCTAAAAACATCCAGTTTACACAGTTAAAATACAATTATAAATATCAACATAGCGGCACAGAATTCCACTGATCAAATTTAAAACAACTTCAGAGCACCTCTGCATTAAAGTGTTTTTAAAAACGGGGGTATTGGTGGTGGGGTGGGCCCAATCCCTCATCAGCCGGCCAGCGGGGCTCCACCTAGCACCGCCCATATGCCTGATGGAACAGCTCCGTCTTGCAGGCCCGGTGAAAGGATAACAAATCTTGCCAGGCCTTAGTCTTGTCAGACAGAGCGTTCCACCAGGCTGGGGCCAGGACCAAAAAGGCCCTGGCTCTGGTCCCTGGCCTCCCTGGGGCCAGGGACCATTAACAGATGTTTAACTTGTTGTGAACTTGAAAAAGTTTCAAAAATGTATTGAGCCAGGATTTGACCAAAGAATCACAGTAGCATTCTGAAAGCCTAGTTCACTGTACTGAAATCAATCCCCTTTCCTAACAGTAAGTCAACACTGATGTGTGAAAAATAGATGGAAGGAGTGTCCTAAGTTTTAAACCCTCGGGTTGTAGCAATGGCTGCCTTAAAGAGTTATCTTTCTAGCTGTAGCAAGCAGTGTGCAGTCATATCGACTTTAGCATAACCAAGCTAACGTAAGTACGAACACATTTATCAAGTGGCCTTATCAGTAGACCCTCATCACAATAAATTCCTAAAACTTCCCAATTAGATCTTGAACAGGCAACTCTGAAGTAACTTTCCACCTCTATTTCCTTGCTAACGAGTCATCTGTTCCTTTTTTCAGTGGTATTCCAGAGACTGTTCCATTATCTTGTGTCAATAGGCAGTGTTCATCTGGATTGCAAGCTGTGATCAATATAGCTGGTAAGTACGAGACCAGTGTCTGTATCCAGTCCATTTCTGTGTCCAAAATGAATTAGTCGCTTGAATGTTAAAGTAGCAGGTTGGGTCCAACCAGCTTTTGGATCCAGGTACATAGAAGTTCCCTTTGGCCAACCAAAAGGCCATGCTGGGACTCCCAGCTGCGATTTTCAAGGCAGGGGAATAACAAGACGTGGTTGGCCATTGCCTGCCTCTGCGACCCTGGTCTTGGTTGGAGGTCTCCCATCCCATCACTAACCACGGCTGACCCTGCTTTCCTTCTGAGTTCTAACAAGATCAGGCTCACCTGGGCCGTCCAGATAATAATAAAATCCAGTGTTTGGGGGATACTGGTAGATAAAAGGTATTTTGAAAGTCGATGCAAACTGGTGATAATTTTACTTGTAGAACAGAGACAAGAATTTCTCTAGAAGTCCAGTTCTGGCCAATGATTTATTTATGTCCATTGAAGGATGGAGCTGGAAGGACTTAGACCAGTTGCCTTCCTGCCTGTGGTATACCTCCAGGAATACTTTTTTAAGAGAAGGAGCCAAAGGAGCTGAGATATAGTCATTCTTAGAAAAGTCTTAGAAAAGGAACAAGCGGCTTTACTTCCCATGAAACTGACTCCTCACAAATAAGTGGTGGTGGGGTGGGGGAATACACTGAAGTAGACTGAAAACACTCAGTTTGTTCTTTCCTTTGCAGGAGGCATCAGAAACGGGTCTTACGACATTGGCTTGGCTTGTGGGTGAGCTTTATTTATTTACTTATTTTGGTGTGCTCCCATTTTGTGCCATTTCTGGCAAACCTTTTGTCTTTCTGTCTCATTGATACTAGTATCTGCAGTTAGATCCAGCAACTAAATTCTGCAGGGGGCTTCGTTGCTGGCATTTTATAAACTGGTATAAAACGTACTAGTTTTTTAAGACTGCTGACAAGCTAGTGTTGCTGATGGTGTTTAAAAAGCCTTTTAGTTAAACAATGAAAAAAACGATATTGCTTGGAGGAGGGGAGAATGATGCAAGGCGGGATATAAGTGAAGCAAATAAAATAACTAAAATAAAATAAGCTAGCCTGGCTTTTGTACAATTATGCTTAGTTTGCTTTGGGACTGAACACGCAGCCTTATTTACTGTAACCACAGCCTTAATTGCTCATGCATACACATGCTGTCTGTAAAATGGGAGCAGAGACAGACGAGAGAGACGGGCTTAGCTGAGATTTGACAGCTGTTTTCGAACAGGCAAGTTTTGCACTCCGTGCCGAATGAAAATAAATACGAGAGTCAGCAATGCAAACATGTTTGCCAGTGTGGTGCAGTTGCTAGAGGGATGGAGTACGATCTGGGCAACTCAGGTTCAGTCCTCTAATCTGCCATGGAAACTGCTGAGTGACCCTGGGCCAGGCACAAACTCTCAGCCTAACCTACCTCGCAAGGTTGTTGTGAGGATAAGAGATTGATGTAAGCTGCTTTGTGTCCCCATTGGAGAAATCAGTGGGGTATAAATGAAGTAAAATAAACGTTTTAACTGCTAATGATGATTGTTCTTAGAATTAGTCTTTGGGACCCTTTAGCATGCAAAAGAGAAGAGATCACCCACTATAACATCTTGATTGTTCACAGGAGTCAATAGTATCTTGGACTGGTGTAACTTGCCAGAAATTAAGCAGCAGTAATCTGTGTGACTGTCAGCTCACAGTACTTCTTCCTCTGTAATTCGTATAGCCACGCTCTTTCAAAAAACATCCTGTTAGTAACCCTCGGAGAAAACTTTTCAAGCAGGCTAGAGACTATGCATTTGGGACATGGCCTGGGGGAACCAAGGAGATTGTCCAGCCCCCTTGGTTACCCTTGTTTTGCAGGGTTGATGTTTTTTCTCCCCTTGTTGTCTATACCAGGTATTTTTGGGGACATGGCTTTGTGACTACCAGCAGTTGTATCTGTCTTTGCTTTTCAGAGAGCCAGTTTGGTGTAGTGGTTAAGAGTGCGGGACTCTAAATCTGGAGAGCCGGGTTTGATTCCCCACTTGAAGCCAGCTCGGTTACCTTGGATCAGTCACAGCTCTCTCAGAGCTCTCTCAGTCCCACCCACCTCACAGGGTGATTGTTGTTGTGAGGATAATAATGACATACTTTGTAAACCGCTCTGAGTGGGCGTTAAGTTGTCCTGAAGGGCAGTATATAAATCAAATGTTGTTGTTGTTATAATTGTGTAACATTTTGCTGCCAAAGCAATGCTGTGACTACGAAACAGCCAGGTTACTCTAAACGTGTGCTTTTCTACCCAGCTCCTCCGATCTGACCTCTGTGGCACACAGACATTTAATGACTTGGTTTAATTTAGAGGAATCTGCACTTGCTATGAAACACAGCTTGCAAGTCTCCCACGCAAATACGTGGGGCGACGGTTGAAAGCGGCAGGCCTGAACTGTGTGCTCCGAGTTTCTGTTTTGTAACAAAAGGAAAGTGTTGCCAAAATCACATGAGGCAACTTGTGTAGCTCTTGCCCTAGGAAAGACTTGAGTTCGTTTTTTACAGATATGTGGCATTATTAACCTTCCAAGCCACCTGCCTGAAAACTATGGTCTGTGCTTTAAGCGTACTGCTGGCAGGGGTTTCCTGTACAGGCAGTAACGGCTCCCTTTCTGCGCAGATTTGCAGAATTCAGAACTGCTGATTTTGCAGCAGCGCCGCTCTTGGCAGTATCAGAAGGCTGATTGCTGAACGCCACAAGCCTTTTGATCAGGTCTGGGACGGGCTTTCTCTGCAGTTGTCAGAATCTGCTCTTCCTAACTAGGGTTTTTGAAAACCATGGCCATTTTCACGCTGCTTACCGGCCACGGAACATCGCGCCAAGCTCCCGGAATGACAGCGTCTTCCTGGTGCGATTTCGCACGAGAACTGTTCTCACGCGAAATCGCGCCAGGAAGACACTGTCATTCCGGGAGCTTGGTGCGATGTTTCGTGGCTGGTAAGCAGTGTGAAAATGGCCCGTGGCTTATTGCATCCATGACTTTGGCAAGCAGCCATGAGCCTTCTGGATTTCTGTCCCATTATGTGAATGCTAGGAATCTTGAAGGCGGTGTACTGAGCCGTGCACTCAAGATGGAATCTCATAAACAGTAAAACAGCAAGATTTGAGTCCAGTGGCTCCTTAAGAGACCAACAAGATTTTCAGAGTGTACACTTTTGAGAGTCAGAACTTCCTTTATCAGACACAAGACTCTGGAGCTTATTGGTATATGAGACTAGCTTGATACCCATGCTTCGCTACAGTATTTAATTACTTTAAAACGAGTTATAATACTTATGCTTATGTAACTTTTTTTTTTTAGTTGGCCACCCTAGTGAACTTTCAGGGGAAGACTGGGGGGTGCATTTTACCTCAGGACACATTCAATGACTCCCAACAGCAACTGCATACTGTTGAGAATGTGGGGGGTGAGGACCAATCAGGTCACATATGCGAGTGACCTTGTGTTCCAGCTGTCTTGGGGTGGGGAGAATGAGGTGTGGAATGTTGTGAGTCCCAATCAGTTCGCATATGCAAATGACCTTGAAAGGCTGGCCCAATCAGGGAAGAGTGGCTGAGCTGGCAGTGGGCGAGGGCGCAAGCAGGCAGCAGCCTGCCAGCCACACATGGAAGCTGTATCCCTTTGGGAAACGCATTTGACCTCTTTTTATCCCATTAGGGGGGGAATTTCTTAAAATCCCTTCTTAGTGGATGTTTACATCATAAAAGCAATGTTCTCCCCAAATTTCATATTTCTAGGTCCAGGGGTTTGGATTAGGCATTGATGAGTCAATCAGGACACTTGTCTTTATATATCTATATTAGATAGATAAAAGAGTATGAATTGGAACTGAACTCAAAAGAGCTACATCTGTGTCTGAAGAAGGGAACTCTGACTCTCAAAAGCTTACACTCTGAAAATCTTGTCTCTAATGTGCCACTGGACTTGAATCCTGCTGTTCTACTCCAAACCAACACGGCTGCTCACCTAAAACTATTTATTTTAGCGGTTGTAGAGGATTGGCTGAAGGTTTTGGCAGGGGAGAAGAAAACTTCCGTTTCCTTTGCACACTTGCTTTCAAACAGTGTGATGCTACACAGCATTGATTCCAGGTGAACGCGGGGAGGACTGAGTTGTAAGTCTCATGATCACTTTCATTAGTTCCAGCTAGAAAGTTAACTAGATCTGAGAAGGTGGCGGAATCCATTTGAGAACTTCAGATAAGGTTTGGCTGAGAAAAACAGCTTTGATTTTGCTTCATGACCCATTGGGCATAGTAGTGAGCATTCAGGCAGCATATTCCTATTTCTGTCATACGAGGTCTTGATTTCTTATAGCTGTATTAAAAATGATCATCATTGATGCGTTTCATTGCGAGCTGCTGTTTGAAACTTTCAACAATGCAAATGTAGGCTCCTCCATGAAGAGCCAGTTTGGTGCAGTGGTTAAGAGCAGCAGGACTCTAATCTGGAGAGCCAGGTTTGATTCCTCACTCCTTCGCTTGCAGCCAGCTGGGTGACCTTGGGTCAGTCACAGCTCTCTCAGGGCTCCCTCAGCCCCACCCACCTCACAGGGGGATTGTTGTGAGGACAATAATGACATACTTTGTAAACTGCTCTGAGTGGGCATTAAGTTGTCGTGAAGGGCGGTATAGAAATCGAACGTTGAAGCTCTTAAACGTGTCTGCTTTCTTCTTCTTCTTCATCCAGAGTAGAAAGCATGTCTCTGCGCAGCGTCGGTAATCCCGGGGACGTCAGCTCCCGTATGATGGAGAACAGCAATGCCCGAGATTGCCTGATCCCAATGGGGTGAGTGTGCTTGACCGCGGGTTCTTACAGCATTTGACACAACTTCTCATCCAATTAAATGCCTGTGAGTAATTGCTCCCTGATAAGATCCTGGTAAAAATTAATGAGTGGAAGGGCGGAATAACGAAGCAGCTGCACTGGCTTTGTGCTTTGCAAGTAATGTCGATTTTTTTAGCTAAGTGAAAGAAAGTCAGCGAATTTGCATGAGATTGTTTGTTTCCTTTGAATAGATTAATTGGAGGAAGGAGTTATGCATAATTTCGAAGGTTAGAAACCATATTAAGTGTGCCAGACCTTTGGCTAGCAGGTTGCTTTTTTATTACACAACAATGAAAGTTGTGGGTCCCGGGATGGCCCATTCTGCTCTTGGGCAAATGTGGCTGGGGGATGCGCTTGGCTCCCACTCTTTTAGTCCTTTTGGAGGGTGGTGAAGAGCTGCTGCTGTTCCATTGGATAATCTCTGTGGTGGGGGTCTTATTTTTCAGAATAACTTCAGAGAACGTGGCAGAAAGATTTGGGGTCTCCAGGGAAAAGCAAGACGCTTTTGCTTTGGCTTCCCAGCAAAAGTAAGTGATCGGTATTTTACTCCTTTCCCCCACCCCCCCTGTCCAAAAAAGTAAAGCATTAGTGCTCTACCAGTTGAGCTTGCCGTTTTCCTGCTTTTCCTGTTGTGTTCTCACACTGGTTGTGGTACTCAGGTTTCTGTGTATATCCCAAAGGCCAGACGGCTCAGTTTGAATGCCAGGATTTCTTAGTAGTATTTTGCCGTGGTGTGGTTCAGCTGACTGGGGTAGATCACCATGAGATGCTCCCATGACATTACCTCTTTAGGTTTAGGTGGCTGGCCGTTGCCTTCCTCTGCAACCCTGGTCTTTGTTGGAGGTCTCCCATCCAATTACTAACCAGGGCCGACCTTGCTAGCTTCTAAGACCTGACAAGATTGGGCTTGCCTGGGCTATCCAGCTGAGGGCACCTGTTTAGGTTTGGGTGTGTGTGTGTATTTGTCCAAGTGGTTGTTCCAGCCTAGCGGCTTACGGCCAGGACTCTTCCACTTCTTGAGAATATGCCTATTATGCCACTGGAGAAACTGCTGACCGACTAGTTAGCCATAAAAACTTGGCCACCTTCCCAGGGAATGCAGAATTATTCAAGAGGGCTTCTTACTCAGATAGGAGGGCTGTACTGTAAAGTAGTGATCTAGAAGGAGATGCATCAGTAAAGAGATAAGACTTTTCAATTATGTACTCCTCCCAGACGAGGAGTACAGCTGGTGGGCTGGCTCTTCAGAAGCGTCAGAGCTCTTGTCCACTGCTGCTCAGATCGCGCAGGAGAGAAGCAGACCCATTTCTTTAAATCTGGATATAAAGCGGGTGAGATGTTGGGTCCAATATTAGATGTGTGCACAAAGGGAGGAAAACTAGCACCCATTTGGAGCCGAGGCGCGCCCCCCCCCCCCCGGTTTACTCATGTTTCACTTTTGCTCTTAAAACAACCTACCCCTAAGCCCGTGGTTTCAATTAATGAATCTGCCGCCGTCGCATGTTTGGGCCCAAGGGCCAGGTTGTTCCTGTAATCTGTCTGCTCCAGTGCAGGGATGTCGGTGTGACTGAGAGCTTGTTTTACGTCTGACTGGGAACCTGCTGGGTTATCTCTTTTTATTTAAATGTGTACGGATGTGTTGTGTTTTACTTCATAAGCTGCTTTGAGTCCCTTCTGTGTGAGAGTAGAATGACACTTTTGGGAATATGGAGGCAAAAGTTAGCATTCATTTCAGGACATGATTTCACCAGTCTTGCAGCCACAGTACTGTCACGGGAGATTCTACATTCCTTTTAAAGGGGGGGGGTGGCAGCAGCAGAGGTTTCTTGGGAGTTTTTTTCCAAAGTAAAGAGTATGTACATCTGCACACGGTTTTTTCCTGCCATATTTCGGTGCAAGGTCAAGGATATCCCTGAAGATCTTTTTCCTAGATGATGCAACATACATGGCAGGAGGGGTGGGAGCTTCTGCCAAGTCTGCCATTTTAGTGGCTTCACCTTATGCTTAGTAGAGGCACACTCAGAGGATTTTTAAAAAATGTTGTGCTTCCAAATGTTGAGAGCCAGTTTGGTGTAGTGGTTAAGAGCGGCAGGACTCTAATCTGGAGAGCCGGGTTTGATTCCCCACTCCTCCACTTGAAGCCAGCTGGGTGATCTTGGGTCAGTCATGGCTCTTCCAGAGCTCTCTCAGCCTCACCCACCTCACAGGGTGATTGTTGTAGGGATAGTAATAACATACTCAGAGTAATGCTCTGAGTGGGCATTAAGTTGTCCTGAACAGCGGTGTATAAATTGAATGTTATCGTTATTATTATTCCAGGGCAGCCCGAGCCCAGCACATGGGGTGGTTTAAAAACGAGATTGTTCCCGTAACGACGACCATCACTAACGACCAGGGCAAGGAGGAAACGATCTCTGTGCTTCAGGACGAAGGGATCCGACCAGGCACCACGCTGGAAGGGCTGGCCAAGCTGAAGCCCGCCTTCAAGGAGAACGGAACCACCACAGCTGGTAAGCCCTGTGAGATCCCGTAGGGCAGGAGGTGAAACCGTGAGAGCGTTTGGCTAAATAAGGGGCTGTTTGAGCTCTCTGTCACTGTTTTGTTTCTCAAGTTCTGCAAGCCAGTGAAACGGATGCCAGTTTGGGGTGGGGGGGCGCAGTATGTTCTCAGGGAACTTGACTGAAGTGGTTGCCAGGCAACTCCTGGAGACCTTTGCGGCTGTTGTCATGCTCAGTTACCTGTAAGTACTGATTGGATGCAAGTGG
The DNA here is from genome assembly GCF_028583425.1 of Eublepharis macularius. NCBI lineage: Eukaryota > Metazoa > Chordata > Lepidosauria > Squamata > Eublepharidae > Eublepharis > Eublepharis macularius. The sequence continues at coordinate 87,532,212 of NC_072800.1, forward strand.
TATCATCATGGCTGCAGGCAACCCCGCTCTTGCCGGCTGCGAGTGGTTCCTGATTCTGGAGGCATCTTAAGCCAAAGATAACTGAATGCGCAACCAGCCATGTTGATCTTGCCCGCGGTGCCTTCTAAGGGCTGTGAATGGATTCCACCCTTAGCGCGTCTCTGTTCTGCTGGGCCAGGGCATGACTAAGCCATTTTCTCTGTGCTGCCAGCTTACCTTTGTCCTTCGGTTGACAAACCCAGTTAGACTTGTTGTGCGAAACCTTTTCCTACAGGTAATTCCAGCCAGGTGAGTGACGGCGCTGCCGCTGTTCTCCTGGCCAGACGCTCCAGAGCCTCCCAGCTGGGCCTCCCTGTCCTGGGGGTGTTGCGGTCCTATGCCGTGGTTGGAGTCCCACCGGATGTCATGGGCATAGGGCCAGCCTATGCCATTCCAGCAGCACTGGAAAAGGCTGGTAAGTGCCGGCTTGCTTAAGGCATGGGAATACCTGTCTTCGGTACAAGGGTGAGCATTGTGCCTTTGAGTTCTTCCTGGCTCACATCTGGAAGCTCTACCGCTCTGCTTTTCTTCCATATGTTTATTTGGCTTCTGTGATGGCATCCTCTCCCTTGCAGCTGGTCTGACAGCAGGGAAGGAATGGCTCTCTCCTTGTCCAGGGCCGGATCGAGGGGGGGCAGGGGGGGTAGCCTGCCCCCAGCACCGCCAGGCGCGACTGCCAGCCGCCCAGGAGGCTGAGCGCAGGGTTGGGAGACCCTCGCCAGCCCCGCCGATGGGGCGGCCGGCTGGCTTGCCGCGCGTGCAGGACCTCCCAGCCCTGCACTCAGCCACCAGCGTGGCAAACCAGCTGCCCCAGCGCACGCCTTCGCCGCTGCCAGCTCCACGGCTCACCATGCGCTGGGGCGGCCGGCTTGCTGCGCGGGCGGGCATGGCTCCCGCCCTGCGTGATGTCACAAAAGTGACATCATCGTGCAGCACTGGGAGCGCTCTGCGCGCGCGGGGAGCACCCAGGCAAGGTTTGCCCCGGGCACCCAGGCGCCTAGATCCGGCGCTGTCCTTGTCTCCTCACTTTCTCCGTGGTACCTGTATTTGTGTCACTAGGACATGTGTCACTTTCCTGGGCACTTGCTGTACGTCCTAGCAATCCTACCACTTTGACCTAAAGTATTACAGCTTTCCAGGAAGGAGAAGGGACAAAAAAAATGATCCCCCCCCAACCATTGCATTGCAATAGCCCCGGCTATGGTATGGGGGGCGGGAGGAGATGCCAAAGTCAGCCTCCAGAGCAGCCACTGCCACAGTAAAGGGGGAAAGGAGAGCTACAGGAGGAACTGCTAGGTAAGGGGGCTGAATGGCTGGGATGGGGCTAGCGATTGGGAAGCAGACTGAGCTGTCAGAAAGGAACACACACGCCTGAATTTTCTCTTTTACTTACAGCTGCAGGCTCTAGTCAGAATTAAGCTTGGGGAAGTTTGACTGTCAAGTAGTTCTCATGGCACTTCCGAAGGTGCACAGCTTTTCATCTGGGAAATCACTAGGCTGTTCTGTCATGGAGCCGCTATTGCTCTCATCTAGAGTCATTCCTGCCGCTTAAACGGGTGCCACGTCTTCCACTAGACGGAACTCAGACCTCCTCCAAGTTTCTCCCTCTCCCCGCTGCCCCTTCGTAAGCACCTACGCTAACAGCACGGTCTTGGAGCTGCGTTGATTCACCCGAGGGCAGATTAACACAAGCAATAATTGGGTCTCGTTTCTCAGCCCGTGCAAGCTTTGTTGTATTCCTCGGTCGTATAGACGTGTGTGCGTTGATTAGCTGTGAGCAGTTTGGCACGAGCCCACATGCCACAGCTGGCACTCTGTCAATTAAAAGGTGTGTTGCGTGAATGGATTTGTTAGTTGGTTCGCTGCAGGCTTGTTCAGCCATGGGCAAATGATTTACAGTTCCTGCAACTAGTTGTGTGACAGAAGGAGCCTGGCGCTCAAGCTGGAAAAGGTCTTCTGCTTACAGATGGGCTTTAGCAGTTTCTGCTCTGCTAATGATTTATGTCAGCAGTTAGCTGTCTATCCAGTTCAGGTTGATGAACTGCAATTTATGAGCTTGATGACTTTTGTATTTTAGAGAGAGAGACTGTGTGAGAGATTTGTATGCATCAGTAACAGGAAAATTATAATCAAGATTTACTGTAAACTGTAGCACGAAATGAATGTCCAGATGTTGAATATATTCAGGATTTATATTGTATGCTACTGGAAGAGCTCATTTTAGCATCTCCCCCTCATGCGCAGGTTTGACTGTGAAGGATATTGATATCTTTGAAATCAATGAAGCCTTTGCTAGTCAGGTAAGAGGTGCCTCTCTTGGCAGTTGTTCCCTGCAAAGGGTGTGCGGTTTTCCCTTCTGAATTGTGCCGAATTGGGAATTGGGTTGAGACAGGCATGTTAAAAGCCAAGGATCTGTCGCCCATCACTTCCTTTTGAAGTGTTGCCAGCGGAGGGATTAAAACACAAAACCATTCTAATTGCAATAATAAAGCAGAAGGGCTAGTCCAGATCTCAAGTTTGGTGGCCGCTGGAGAACAAGCTTCTGGTCCCTTATTTTTTTCCCGTTGTGCAGGCTAATAATAATAATAACTGCACTTATATACCACTCTTCTAGACAGATTAGTGCCCCACTGAGCAGTGACCAAGGTCAGTGTTATTCCCACAATACAGCTGGGGAGCTGGGGCTGAGAGGAGCGGCTTGCCCAAGGCCACCTGCTGACCTGGCAGAGATGGGATTCAAGCCAGCAGAGTGCAGATTTGCAGCCCAGTCACTTGACCACTATGCCTGATAGTGCTTGCTTGTGCATATATAAACGCGTCTAAGTGCGCGCACTCTCTTGTGGCCTAGTTTATCACAGCCTGCCCCATTTTCCCTCCCGAATCCTCCTTGCTCCATCCCATTTCTTCCTGCAGTCTCCATTGTTCACCTTGTAACTGGATAGGCCTGGTTTGCGTAAGGCGTAAGAATGCTTCCTTGCTAGGAGTGAGGCCCATGTATGATCCAGAGGCCCGGGCCCCGCTTTTGGCGCTGGCCAAGGAAGGTTCCTGATGATGCTCTCGGTTGTGCTGTCTTTGCAGGCCTTGTATTGCGTGGAGAAGCTGGGCATCCCCCTGGAGAAGGTCAATCCCCTAGGTGGCGCCATTGCCCTGGGGCACCCTCTGGGTTGCACGGGAGCTCGGCAGGTGGTCACTCTCCTCAACGAGCTGAAGCGGAGAGGGAAGAGGTGAGTGTTGGGAGGTCTGTGGTTGGTGCACACCACTAAGCAGGGCTTTTTTTCAGGGGGAACGCAGGGGAACGGAGTTCCGGAACCTCTTGAAAATGGTGACATGGCTGCTGGCCCCGCCCCCTGATCTCCAGACAGAGGGGAGTTTAGATTGCCCTAAGGGGAGCATTGCCAGCAGCCATGTCACCATTTTCTCTGAGGGCAACCCACTGAGTTCCACCACCTCTTTTCCCAGAAAAGAAGCCCTGATTAAGAGAGAGTGCATGAGTATGTGAGAGGCTAGCAAAATCTTGATCCTTTGCACTTTTGTAGAGAGCTCTAGAGGTTAAGAAGTCACCTTGTGGCTTCTCTGCTGCAGAAACTTGTTCTGGATGGTTGAGTTCTGCAAAACTTGATTTTCTACAGGTTCTGAACGGCAGACGGGAGCTGTGGAGATGGCAAAGAATCATCTTTGGTAGTTTCTCTGCAGTGCCTTTAAGGGAGAACATGATCTGTATCTTAGAGCTCGCTCTCGGTTTCTCGTTCTTCTGGTTTGAGTGAACGTGAAATCTAAGCGTTAGTTTAAAGGAAGCAGTTCAAGAATGGAATTTTATGTAATCTCTCTCTCTTTTTGCAGAGGGTATGGTGTGGTCTCCATGTGTATTGGGACAGGCATGGGAGCAGCAGCGGTGTTTGAGTACCCAGGCAACTGACCTCCCGGGGTCCTAACTCCTGGAATCGTCCAGCAGCTATGAATGGTCTCAGCACACTGGCTTCATGAATCCGTCCAATGAAAAGATGCTCCAAGTTACAGCCTGCAGGTGGAGCGTATCCCACAGCACCCTTCTTTCGCTCACTATTGGTGATTCACAGCCCTGCCTATCAGGGTCCCTGCCTCCGCCCAAGGTGGTGATATCCCAGTTTCTACTTTGTTTCCTTGAAGAATCTTACCCTGTGGTCCATAATCTCTTGGGCCTCCCTTATCTTAAGAGGAACTGATCTTTGGCACCAGTGCCTGATTTCTGAATAAGGAATGTAGTGGTCCGGAGGGCTGTTCCGGTTTGCACAGGTAGATCCGTGCAGGAAGCTAATAATAGTAATAACAATAAGATACATTAACTCGTAGGGAAATCCCTCTCCGAGCAGCTTGTTGAATAACAGGTACAGATAGCTGCAGAACTACCGAGGAGGCGGGTGGAGGGTTTGCTTTGCTTAGGGAAGCACCATCCAATGTGGGGAGCAGGTCAACAAATCAGAGTTGGAAAGGAGATCCTATTGTAGATTAAGTCAGAGTTTGCTACATTTAAAGCGTCCCGGACAAGATGAGGGTCCAAACGCAGCTCCCGCTAGCTCTGAACTGATTTGAAGACTTGTCAGCTAACTTTGTATCGTTGGACTAATTGATTAAATTTAAATTAGTGCAACTTCAGTCTGTTTGCCTTTTTTCTTGCTGAGATTTACAGAACTGGACATTTATAAGGAAAAATTATCACTCTGTGTTATACCATTTTTAGAAACTTTTTATTTCCTCTTACAAGAATATGCCAGAATCAGAGAAGCCTCAGAAATCCCAGTGGGTGTTCCCTCAGCACAGCTCTGTCAGTATTTCACTTTGAATAAAAATTTTGAACAGATTAAAGTTTGGGCTTTCCCTGTGCCCATATAGTTAGGGGAGAAGAGCTTCAGCCCGTGTGCAAATTCCCAAATACGGAGGAATAAGCTGCGGCTCCTTGCCTTGGCCTGCTGAGAAGATCTGAGCAGACGTGCCGAAGCAGCCCTTTGGGATTGCACAGGACGTTAGAAGGAGCCAGCCATTTTGTAGGGAAAGCTGGTCTTTGTTATAAAACCTGGTCCATCATTTGACCGTTGAGTTTTTTGGAAGCCATTCTTCCAGCAGTCAAGGCTACATGGAATAGGGTTTTAAACTGGCGCTAGCAGCTTTCTGCTGGCTGCCTGAGAGCAGTTGGGCTGTTACGACTGGCGCCTTGCTTCATACTTCTCATCGTGAGAGCCTTTGCCTCGGACGTGCAGATTGCAGGGCTTCTCCCCCAGCATCCCCACCACCATCACCGTCGTTTCGTAGTCTACATCATCTCTAGTCGAGGAAGCAACATTCTGGTTAGCCAAGAGGATAAGGGGTGTGTGTGTGTGTGTTTTTTATTCAGATGCTCACCTTTGCAGCTTCACAACTGCGATCAACCCAGACAACTACATATACTTCCCTCCCTGACATGAAGCCTGCACCTCAGGGAGGCTCACACCTGGCTCCATTTCTCTAGCAGCAGCTCTTTTTAAGGTGGGAACCACACGCCTGCTTTTCTTAAAACATGGGGCAGGTGCCACACCAGGGTACGGGGCTCAGAAGAGCCACAAGTGGTTCTCGAGCAACTGAGTGAATGTCACTGTTTTGAACTGGAAAGGCAGAACACCACCATCCTGCTCATGATACAGAGGACGTATTCCTCTGCTTGGCTACATGCAAGGTAGGAAAGCCACCTGGACCAATGAGGGACTGTTTATTACAGTGGGCAATTCCAAACATCTATAGCTATCCTTCCCCATGAAAGTGAGAAGAAGAAAACATGGATACTTGTTTTCATTGTGCTTCCCTTCTTCCTCTTCCCACTCAGTTTAAGTGATTTTTGGGAGGTGAAACGCAGAACAAACAAGTCTGTTAATCTGACGTTGTGCTGTTCTGCTTCCTGATTAACACACAAAGTAATTAACACACAAAATCCTTGCTTGGTTTGTATTCTGATGACTCATTTGTCTTGCTGTGTTAGACATGCTCTGAGTAAATGACTGCAGACGGTGCTCGCACCCAGGCTTTTGCTGAGGTTGGAGGAGAGGCTAGCAGGTGCAGGCTGCTTCAGTTGACGTGGCCACTGCAATCACTGCATGACCAAAGCATCTGGGGAGGGTCCACCTTTGTGCCAGCAGCTTAGGGCTGAAAAGGACCCAACCTAGCGAAAACAAGCCGAGCACAACTCTTCTCACCCTACCTTGCTGTGAAATGGACCACCAGGTGTGTTTTGGTCGCAAAGCCACCACAGTGCGCTTCCAGAATGCCGTTACTCGGGGAGATGGAAAACACCTCTGGCTCGCTGTGTCGTCCGGCTTCTTCTGTAATCGGAAATTACAAACGGGTGGTCAGAGTGGAAAAAAAACACCGTTTCCGATAGAACTGACCTTGTTCGCTGCTCTGAGTGGGGCACTGATCCAGTTTGGTACAGAGCCAGTTTGTGTAGTGGTTAAGAGTGCGGGACTCTAATCTAGAGAGCCGGGTTCGATTCCCTGCTCCTCCACTTGAAGCCAGCTGGGTGACCTTGGGCTAGTCACAGTTCTCTGGAGCTCTCTCAGCCCCACCCACCTCGCAGGGGTGGGGATAATGACATACTTTGTAAACCGCTCTGAGTGGGCAACAAGTTGTCCTGAAGGGCGGTATATAAATTGAATGTTGTTATCATCTAGAAGAGCGGTACATAAGCAGAGTTACTATTATTTGAGAGCTGCTGTAGCATAGTGGTTGGGTTGTGAATCTGCACTCTGGTGGTTCGACTCCCACCACTGCCATGAACTCTGTAGGTGGCCTTGGGCAAGCAGCTCTTCTCAGCCCAGTTCCCCAGCTGTATTGTGATAACAGTAGCACTGACTTTATTCACTGCTCTGAGTGTGGCACTAATCTTTCCAGGAGGGCTATATATAAGCACACTGTTATTATTAACCACTTATACTCCACTTTTCCCCCGAGGACTCAATGTGGCTTACTCAATTTTCCCCTTCTCCATTTTATCCTTACAACAACCCTGAGTATGTGGGGCTGGCCCAAGGTTACCCCGCAAGCTTCCAAGGCAGAGTGGGGGATTCAAACTTGAGTCTGCCTGGTCCTAGCCTGTCACTCTAACCACTATTATATCATGCTGACTCCCCTTTACAGAAACCTGCAGTGTTTTTTTCGCTGATTTGCTCATTTATTTCTTTTGAAAAAATTCCACCCACCACCCATAATATACATGTCTGAAAAGGGTATCATTTGAACTTTTAAAAACACAGTTTGCTTTCCACAGGTTTCCACAATTGGTGAATGCACTCCTGCAGTTCTAATGTTCTTTGCAGAAAGATGGCGGGTTGGATTCAGTGATCCACCTGCAGGTCCTTCTCACATTTCTCTACCCCCTGCAGTACCTGGGAAAGTTCATTCCCAGGGCTGAAGAATTTAGGGGGTTGCATTGAAGAGGACGGACTGAAGCTGTCGCTTGCCTCTTCAAGGAAGGGGGCTATTTTGTCCCCGCTTCAGTCCATGTGGATCTAGGGAATGAACTGCTGGGGTGGGTAGAAAAGTGGAAAATATTCTCAATTCTCACAGTCATGGATTGTGGAAGCCCACCTGGTTTGTAAGACTAAATCATGCAACTCTAATAGAGAATACCAAACTGAAGGACTCTCAACACAGCAGCAAGAATTGGACTGCCCGATTTCTCTTACCCAGCAAAGCTGCCCAGTAGCTCCTGCATCCGCCCTTGTTCATCAGAAGGACGGCTTCACACCTCGTTTGGTTAACCAAGCAGGTTCCAAAGTCAATTGATTCACGAGAGAGCTCTAGGACAGGAACGGTCAGGTAGGCGGTCATGGGCAGGACCTGCCAGGAAACGAAGCCATGAGAGCGGCAGCAATTTCAAACACCACCTCTTACGTTCTGGGGCCAGGCCTGGATAAGGAAGGTGCCATTTTGATGTGGCATGATAAACAAAGCAGACTCTGTGCACAATAGGACCGTCAGGAATGGCTGAGGGGTGGCGGCGGCCCAATGCAACGATGCCCACTGCATGTCTAGCGCAGAGGTGATATATGACTCCTTTTAGGGACAGTGCATGACCTCAAATCGTAGCCCAGATATTCAGACTGGGCTTTGGGTCACCTGCCCCTTCACTGTTTCTCTCTTCTCCATGTTAAGTACATAGTGCCAATGTTAAGCATGGCTGAAGAATAGCTGGACACTACTTAAGCAGAATTTACTGTTTCCTGGACAAGAATCCAGGTCAGACAAGCTACCTGGGTAGACTTATCTGTGGCTCGCATTACTGATGCTTCACTGTGGTTAAGGAGAGCGGGGACAGTTTTGTGCTAAAAGGAAGCAAGAGAGGAATTTGTGATTCAGTGGCTTAACAGTTACGCTGAGACGCACCAGCGTTCAAAGCCTCCCCTTCTTAAAAAGGAAATATGCAAGAAATCTAAAAAGCAGTTTTTTGTGGTCCACCACAAGATCCTAGCAACCCCTTCTGAGAGATGGATTTTAACACTACAAAACCAAACACGGTTTGATGGTTCTGGGAGTCCTACCAGTTAGCCACAATACCTGTGTTGCTTTGTTGCCGTATTCAATGAGCAGATCTTTCTTAAACTCCAGGATTTTGTCTCCCTTTTCACCCTGGAGCACTTGAAGCCCAGAAAACATCTGGTCATCCGGAAGATGCTGGTAGGTCAGTAACTCCAAGGTTGTGTGGAATGATACCTTCACCTGTGGGGGAGGCATACAAAAAAGTGTTAAAACAGCAGAGCTGTGTTTATAGGAAGGATGACCTACATCAAATCAGGCAATGTGCTTTCATTTATTAGGACAACATATTTGGGGGTACAAATGTAGTAGAAGTCAAACAGCACTGAATCTAAAGTCGGATGCAGAGCATCAGAATTTTGGCTGCATGACTGGTTAGCACGCTTTGGATTTGCCATGAGAAAACTGTACTCCCTGTTCTAAGTGTGACAGGTCCTCTGGTTCCCAGTAGTAAAGAGTTCAGTAGCACCTTTAAGACTAACCAACTTGATTGTAGCATAAGCTTTTGAGAACCACAGCTCTCTTCGTCAAATGCATCGTCTGATGAAGACAGCTGTGGTTCTCAAAAGCTGACAATGCATCTGACAAAGAGAGCTGTGGTTCTCAAAAGCTGACAATGCATCTGATGAAGACAGCTATGGTTCCCCAAAACTGATGAGAGCTGTGGTTCCCAAAAGTTGATGCATCTGACAAAGAGAGCTGTGGTTCTTGAAAGCTGACGATGCATCTGACGAAGAGAGCTGTGGTTCTTGAAAGCTGACAATGCATCTGACAGAGAGAGCTGTGGTTCCGAAAAGCCGACGAGAGCTGTGGTTCCCAAAAGTTGCCAATGCATCTGATGAAGAGAGCTATGGTTCTCGAAACCTGACAATGCATCTGACAAAGAGAGCTGTGGTTCTCGAAAGCTTATGCTACAATAAAGTTGGTTAGTCTTGAAGGTGCAACTGGACTCTTTACTATTTTACAACTACAGACTAACACAGCTAACTTGTCTGGTTCCCAATACAACTTCTGGTATCTCTAAACAGCCAGTTCTGACCTGAAACGTGACCTACCAGCATATTTTGTAACGCACAGAGTATAATCTGGTTTTCTCCACTGTCCCTGTGAGGTGTCACCAGGCTCTTTTTGGGATCCACTCCAGATATGGAGAAGGGTGGTGTTAGAATGAGTTTAAAATGCAGAGGAGTTTCCGTATTGTTGGTGAGTTTTAGGTTGATGGTAGTAGCTGCATCTGTTAAAACCTAAGGGAGAAAAGCGTCAACCCGTTAGTCTCAATTCCTTTGGCACTTGCTGATTGTTTGGCTCTCTGCGTGTCCCTCAGACAAACATGTTTTGGATGGACAGAACCTTTGTGAATCTGACTTAAGTAGGACTAAGCACCAAATCCAATGAGTCTATGCTGTGTTACTGGAATGTGTAGGATTGAATTTATGTCGCTGGGGGCAGGCATCAACAGCTGTTTCAGGCTCCCAAAATGAGCACTGCCAAACCTGTCCTGGATTTATAGGCACAGCCACTGGCTGTGCCTACTGGAGAGTTGCGCAGATCCAGCGGGGCTCTGCAGGGAATTGAAAAACGGAGATGTGAGTTATTAGTTGCCTAATAAAGTGATCCCTGATAGAGTTTTGGGCTCCAGCAGTTCTAAATAACCTGACTGCAGTCCTGCACCGGAGTGAGTTACTAGGAAGGGCACCAGAGAATTTTGCCTAGTATTGTGTTTCAGCTGATCAAGCCAGATTTTAGCATTTAACAAGTGCCAAATGCTACAACAAGAGAACTTACATTCTGCAAGCAGAATAAACAATATTCGCAGAAATTGACAATTCACCTAATACCTGTATTACAAATTTGGGAATCATTCATAATTGGGATATTTAAAAAAAAAAGGCTAAGTTTGGATGGCAAAAAGATCCTTGGGAGGAAGGCCATGGGGGTAGAAATCCAAGAAAGAATAATAACTGGGCGTATATACCGCTCTTCTAGACAGATTAGTGCCTCACCCAGAGCAGTGAACAAGTTAGTGTTATTATTATCCCCACAATACAGCTGGGGCTCTGGGGCTGAGGGGAGTGGCTGACCCAAGGCCACCTGCTGAGCTCATGGCAGGAGTGGGAGTCGAACCAGCAGAGTGCCGATTTGCAGCTGAACCACTTAACCACTGTGCTGCAGCAGCTGCAGACCAAAATTGTGGAGGGCAAGAAAGATAAGACAAGTGCCTGGAGGTGTACCATAGATCTCTTCACAGCAGATTAGAGGTGTGCATCAAAACCCCAAAAATCCAGGTATTCTAGGTCCAGGTTTCAGGGACAGCAAAAAAATCTGGTGTTCCTGAAATCTGGGTCACATCCGGGCTAGAAAACCCCAGATTTACCTGGCCATTATTCCCTCGGGGGGGGGGGGGGGGAGGGAAAACATTTTTAAGCAAACTCTACCAAATTTGCAGGGAAATGTCAGGTTCTGACTATGTTTTATGTATCTTCAAACCAAAGAGACTCCATTTTCATCTTGTCAGTGTTTTAAGTGCTTCTGTTGCAGGTGGCAAGCAGTGCACTGGAACATCACTGAGAGAAGAAGAATGTTTTGTCTACAACTTTTCCAGCCTTGGGAAGCTTTCACTTTCTCACCCTCGGGCCGTTTGTTTTGAGAACTGTGGGGGAGGACGGGGCCTACAGGGGATTGCTATTCTGTACCTTTGCTTTTGCCTGTCATTCGTAACAATACTTCTGTATCAGTCAAGATCCTAGTATCTTGGATTGTGGACTATAATGGTTGTTTATATTCAGTAAATCTTTTGAAACCAATGGACTCATGTCTCATTGCAAGAGGTAGTCTGGATTGCAACTTTTAGCAAGCCACAGTCTGACACGCATGCGTGGAAAGGCCCCGTGTGTCCCCCCTCCAAGCGTCCTCTCCTGCTTGCTTAAAAGCTGAGAATCCCAAACGCACTTACGCCTTTGCAAGGCTCGTCTGGGATGAGACTACTTGCTAGCGCATGAAACTCCAGCCCGTGCTCGTGATCTGTTTCCACAGTTAACCTGCAGTGGGGGGAAAAACAAAACACCAAACAGTGCCAAAGCCCAGAAGGTGAGAAGAAGACCAACCGTGGGACAGCAGGTAGGTTCCCGCTCTGTTGTCAGCTCCCAGGGAACCAGTCCTCGGAGCAACCTTGCAGAAAGCAGTGGATTGTGGGACAGTTTGCTGGAGGACCACCAGCTGCTGAATGCTCCTGAGTGGGTGTGGGTGTGTGTGGGGGTGTCCAGTGCCCTTGCCAGAGGCCCTCAGGAGGTGGAGGCACCAGGCAGAAGTACTACCGAATAACGATTGTGCACAGACCACAGTGTCGTGACCAGGGCTTTTATTCTGGGAAAAGAGGTGATGGAACTCAGTGGGTTGCCAGCACAGGGGGCAACTCTTGGCAGGAGGTGGTGCCCCTGGTACCACATGTGCGCGCACAAAGTGCACACATGCTCCCAGGGCCAATGATGTCACTTTGGGTCAGCTGGAACAAGGGGGGAGTTTTTAAAAGTTTAAATCGCCCTCGGCGAAAATGGTCACATGGCTGGTGGCCCCGCCCCCTGATCTCCAGACAGAGGGGAATTTAGAGTGCCTTCTGCACCACTCCAGCGGCACGGAGGGCAATCTAAACTCCCCTCTGTCTGGAGATCAGGGGGCGGGGCCACCGGCCATGTGACCATTTTCAAGAAGTTCCGGAACTCCGTTCCACCGCGTTCCAGCTGAAAAAAAGCCCTGGTCGTGACCCCCTCTGACCAGCCCAGTGACTCAGAGGGCTCAGAGGAGCCTGAGGACCTGTAGAATCAAGATGGGCCTATAGCTGCAGAGGCCCCAGCTGGCCACACGCCAGCGGCACCAGGTCTCTATTTGAACACTTGAGGCTTTTCCCCACGCACTGCAATATGTACTGAACCAGACGGTTGTCTTTAAGTCCATTTTAGGTGGGAGGCCGTGCTGGTCTGCAGTAGAACAGCAGGATTTGAGTGTCGTGGCACCTTAGAGCCCAACAAGATTTTCAGAGTGGAAGCTTTCGAGAGTCAGAGCTCCCTTCTTAACTCGTGTCTGATGAAGGGAGCTCTTGAGTCTTGAAAGCTTACACCCTGAAAATTTTGTTGGGTTCTAAGGTGCCGCCGGACTCAACTCAGTCTGGAGGTCTTAATCCACAATCAAATGTCCGTAAATCATTCCTGGGAAACCCACAGATTGCCTTTTGGGGGGCTGCCTTGATGCTCGTTTTGGGTTCTCTTTGCCCCATGCCGCTCGCCGTCTCCTGTCATAGACTTCTAGGGACTCAGTGTGAGTGAAACCCCCTTTGGGGGGACCGGCAGCCCTCCTAGGGTCTTTTGGTGCCCCAGGCAAGAGTCCTCTGAAAATGAAGGGGTGAGCAGCTCTACAAAGTTCAAACTAGTTTCAGAGGGGTGTTGGGGGCACAACCATCCTGATGTGGCCACAAAGGGGATTCTCATCTTTTCCAGGGTGACCAGGCTATCCTCGCTGCCCCAGGCATGTCTGTATTTCCAGGAGATGCCCTTTTTCCACCCTGTCTCCATTCACGGTGTTGCGCTCCTGTTTCCAGACTGAATCAGTTCCTTGGCCCGTCTTCCCTGTGCAACGGAAGCCCTCAAGCTGATGAACAGAATGGACTTACAACGCAGGCTTCACAAACGCTTGCAGGTCTATCCTCAAAGGGGGAACGCCATGGCCGTCGGCACGGGTCACTTTCCCGGGGATTTCCTGAACATCCTGGTGGAGGGAAAATCAACGGTGATCCAAGTGTAGATTGTTATTGCTCCTTTGGGGCTTGGCTCTCTCTATGCTGTGGTTTGGGGTGACAGGACTTGCCACAAATGGAATGGTAAGGAAACGCTGCCCAATGCAGTCTCCATTGGGAAGGGCGGGGCTGATTCAAGATTTTTGCTGCCCCAGGCAAGGCAAGAACCTGCTCAACCAGCAATGGTGTGTTTGTAGAGGTTGGAGCAGGAGTCCCCAACCTTTTTGAACCTGCGGATACATTTGAAATTCTGACACAGTGTAGTGGGAGCAACAAGAAAATGGCTGCTGCAGGAGATGGAGTCAGCCAAAAAATGGCAGCTACACTTTACCTTCAGTCACATGCTGAAGATCCCGTATGCTGTGGAAGCAGCTTTTGCCAAAGTAATATTTTTAAAAATCTGCACCGCCAATCAAATCTCCAATGGCTAATCAGAAGCCCTGCTGGGCAAAAGCCCCACATGGCCCCACCCACTTTCTAAAAACAATTGGTCGGCACCAGGAAAGAGAGCCAGTTTGGTGTAGCGGTTAAGAGCGGTGGGACTCTAATCTAGAGAGCCGGGTTTGATTCCCCACTCCTCCGCTTGAAGCCAGCTGGGTGACCTTGGACTAGTCACAGCTCTGTCAGACACCCACCTCACAGGGTGTTTTGTTGTGAGGATAATAGTGACGGACTTTGTAAACCGCTCTGAGGGCGCTAAGTTGTCCTGAAGGGCTGTATATAAATCGAATGTTAAAAAAAATGTTAAATGTCAGCGGGCACGATTGTGCCCACAGGCACCATGTTGGGGACTCTTGGGTTAGAGCGTCAGCCTAGGATCTGGGAGAGCCAGATTTGAATCCTTAGTGTGCCATGAAAATTCACAAGGAGTCCTAGGGCCAGCCATGCCCACTCAGCCTACCCTACCCTGCAGGGTTAATGTAAGGATTAAATGGAGGAGATATGTAAGCCTCTTTGGGTCCCTATTGGCGAGAAAGGCGGGATATAAGTGAAGCAAATCAAATCAAATCAATGACTGCCTGCAGTGCTACAGAGGGCTCCAGGGACCCCGCTCGGCCTGTGCAAGAAACTGGTCATGGCAAAAGCTGGGCAATAAACGGGACTCATGCTACTGAATGGTTGTGGCATATAGACTATGCCTAGAGTTGCAGGGGCCCCAGCCACAAGTCATCTTGGGGTCAGACAGCAATTTCCCCCAGGCCAGTTTGTCTAGGGATCCTGACAGTGTTTTGTCATCTTTTGGGCATGGAGCAGGGGTCACGTGTGTGCGTGTGCGTGTGTGTGTGGGAGAAGGGGAGGTAGTTGTGAATTTCCTGCATTGGGCAGGGGGTTGGACTAGATGACCCTGGAGGTCCCTTCCAACCCTCTGATTCTATGATTCTAAGCGTGGACTTCGAGGGACTCAATGTGAGCGAAAAGCCCTTATGAGGATTGGAAACCTCAATTAAAATAATATGAATGAGGAGGGTGAGGCCTTTTGTGATCCAGTCTCTACCTCGCTATCCAGACTCATGAAGCCAAGGGCGAAACCTTCACATTCAAACTTGTTAATGATCTCCGGCAACATCAGCGGGGTGAAGGTAATGCGGATGGATGCGGCGCCACCTGCAGGGATGACCTGGAATTAAACGATGGTTTTGTTGGCACGGCTGCTGCTGCTGCTGCTGCTGCTTTGAACTCACAGAAAGAGTCCTCCAGTCCGAACAAAGATGCACTTCTCTTGAGACAACTTTATGTACTGTTCCAACTGACAGCCCGTTTGCTGGCTCTTTGGAGTGTGTTGGCAGAATTCAGTCTGCAGGGAAGGGTCTGCAATTTGGCGGTGGTGAAAAATGCCGTTGAGTCATAGCTGACTTATGGCAACCTCACTTGGGGTTTTCAAGGCAAGAGATGGTTTGCCGTTGCCTGCCTCTGCAACCCTGGTCTTTGCTGGAGGTCTCCCATCCAATTACTAACCGAGGCCGACCCTGCTTAGCTTCTGAGATCTGGCGAGATCCGGCTTGCCTGGGATATCCAGGTGTGGGTGTTTCTCTACGTAAGTAATTCTAAATGGATGGGGGCAACCTACAATTCTTGAGGATGTTGAGGAAAATAAAATAACCACAATCCAAGTTAAAAGAAGCTACAACACCTTATTTAAACAGTCTCTGTTCTATCAAAATGGAGACATATAGCTACCGTGCATTTACCTCTTATAAGTGACAAAACAAAGAAGCTAGTATTCATTTGTTTTTCAAAGAAGGAAGGCATTTCATATTCATAATTGGTCGGTCCATTTGTAATAAAGCAAACTTCATTGGTAGCGTATACTTCTGATGGCTGATGTGCAGGCCAAATACTTTATCACAAAAGAGGCAAACAATGGGAAATGCAACATAAGTATTCCTCCTACAACTTCCCCATTGAAGGTTTCTCTCTACTCATAAATTACTAGTCCCCAGCCAGAATTTTATTAGCGTCTTACTGGAAACGTCAAATAATACCTCCGCAAGAGGAATTAATAGTGAAGATAATGGAAACTGCGGAAATGGACAAGTTAACTTCATTAACGAAAGGACAAATGGAAGACTTTTTTGTTCCATGGACTCCCTTCTACAAATGGATTAAAGATAAATATAGAGACTAAAACGTAGTAAGGCAATACTGCATGAAATATCAGAAATCACAGGCAATTTTGTGTTAAGATAAAATATGAGATCTGGAGAACTAGAATGCTGATATAAGCAAGCCTAATGATATTTTTGTATTCTTTTTTCTTGCTTTTCTCTTTTACTCTCTTTTCTTTCTTCTTTGTTACTTTCTATCCAGGGCTTTTTTTCTGGGAAAAGAGGTGGTGGAACTCAGTGGGTTGCCCTCGGAGGAAATGGTCACATGGCTGGTGGCCCCGCCCCCTGATCTCCAGCGGCGCGGAGGGCAATCTCAACTCCCCTCTGTCTGGAGATCAGGGGGCGGAGCCACCAGCCATGTGACCATTTTCAAGAGGTTCCGGAACTCCGTTCCACCATGTTCCAGCTGAAAAAAACTACTAGTCCCCAGCAGAGGAAAGAGAACTCACAATTTGCTTGGGAGTTATGCAGAAAGGGTAGTCCGAGGGTACTCCCTCGTGTGGCCGGAGTACCACTGAAATGATTTTCTGAGAGATCAGCAGTTCTTCGCTCTCGTCGCTGCTACTTCCGTCTTCATCAACCTCTGCAATTGGGTTCAGATTCTACAGCAGCAAAATGCACAAAGAGTTTAGGGATCCAGAGAGCGGGAATTCTGGGGGGCGACTTTTGGCTCTTGATGACAAGGAAAGGGGCGGCCTCGTTTTTTTGTTATCCCTGACAGCTTCAGTGGGGCTTGTGCAGGAGACCCGCCTGTTTTCTGCCTAGGGAATTTGGAGACTAGAAGAAATGGACCATGACGATTAGTCTCTTTTTCAATCTCCACCCAAAGGACCATCTCTAAGAAGAAAGCAGGCGGAAGCTAGTGTTGTGTGTATAGTGGTTAGAGCAGTGGCTCTAAAACGTTTTGAACCAGGCCCCACGTCTAAACATACCATAATTCTAAAGACCTTCTTTTGCTGCACTCTTCGAGAGCCGCATGCAAAGTAACAACATGCTGCTTTCTCGCTCCCTAACATGCAATGCAGGAATCTCAAACCTGTTCACGCTGAACAAGTTGACATTCGATTTTTCATTTTTATACAGCAGTACTGAGCCACAGGTTGTGCTCCATGGCTATTCTGCCCAGTATTATGTAGAGGCAAACTCAAAGCTGCCACAGTCTACCAGAGCCCCCTTCTTTCAGCTCAACCTGTTCATAAGCAGTTTGGAAAGAACACTGCGATCGCTTTTGGGCCCGGACTCGCAGTATGAGAACCGCCGAGTGCCGCAGGGTTGTATTACAGGGGAGAAGACACGATTCACTTCGCCCAGCCAGCATAAACCTTGCTGGATGACCACAAGCAAGTCACTCTTACGCAGATTAACCTACCTCACAGGGTTATTGGGGAGATAACCCACGTACCCTGCCCTGAACTTCTGGGAGTAAACTGTGGACTAAACTACACAAGAGGTTTACAAGTTGTCTTTGGGCTCGCTGCTTTGATCAAAGTTACACATCCGCTTCCAGAACGTTGCTTTATAGTCTTCAGAATCTGATGTGGCTGACAAGAGGTGGCATGAGGGGGAGGAGCCTCCTGCTCCCCCCCCCAGCTTTTTTCCTGAGCCTAACCCCCCCCCCTGGTGGGAAGTTATGGATTTGTTGTGGGTTGCAGCTCCGAAGGTATGTGCACAACTTCCCACTACGGGATTTTTAGGCTCAGGAAAAAGGCTGGGTGCAGGGGGAGCAGCAGCCACCCACTGTGCCAGCAGAATCAGCTTTAGTTTCAGGTGGGTAGCCATGCTGGTCTGCAGTAGAAAAGCAACATTCAGGTCCAGTGGCACCTTAAAGACCAACTACCTTTCCAAGGGATGAGCTTTCAGGAGTCCATTTTTAAATGACATTCTTGCAGCTGACATGTGCAGCCCTGATTCAAATGGTGAACCTGGGAACAATCAGTAAACAAAATACCCTGTGTTTTAGCCCCGTGACAGATAGGTAAACCTTCCAAGCAACACTGCGGTTTCCTTACTGATCCTCCCCTGTATGACGTCGGTGTGGTACAGCTGGAGGCGTAAGGCGTCTGGTCTGTAGGCGTTTTTTCCTCACGGAGGGATTCGATCTCATTGCCGTCCATGTCTTTAATTGGGAAAGGAGCTCCGTAGAACACCAAGAGGTCCACCAGTTTGTCATCATCTTTATCCTGATTATAACTTTCCCAGTCCATGCGGATGTCTGCATTTTAAAAAGGGGGTGGGGGGAGAAACACCCTCAGGGTTCCCAGCGATTATAGCAGTTTGTCATCATGGATACTCGTGCGCCAGTGACTTCAATGGCCTGACAATGAGAAGCGCACACGCACACACACACACGGGCTCATCACGTCACAGATAAAAAGCTCTCATGTCGCCTCGCATCACCTCAGATTCCACGCACTTCATCTAAAGCTGTGCATGTTCCGTCTGTCACAAGACCACTGCTCACTGCACAGGAATTAATTCTAGATACAGAATTCAGCCATTTGTTTTATTTAGAAAACAGGTTGCTAGTCCTTAAGGATATAAAAATAAGGGTGAGAAGCGTGTGGGCAAAATGTGAGAAAACATTAGAAACTGGAGGAGTGGGTCAGAGGGAATTAATATATGCCCTCAGGGTATCTTGAATCCCTCTTCTCCCCACTGTACATCCTAAGGCCCTGTACTAGCATGACAGCCTTCAAGCACATGGTGTAGTGGTTAGTGTGGTGGGCTTGTATAGGGGTTCCATTTGCCGGTAGTGGCAGAGATCCCACAGCATCATGTGCAGCATCATATCACTTCTGGTAAAAAAAAATGGAAGCGACACAGGGTACCTCTAGGAATCACCAGGAACTCTATGGTTTTTGAGTTTCTGGCAATTCCTAGAGCTACCCTATATTGTTTCATTTTTTTTCTCTAAGTGACATGATGTTGCAGCCAGTGTCACAGCTTCCCCATATCCCGCCCACAGTCCTCCCACCGTCTGCAAGGCACTGCCTGGCAACTCTAAGCTCAGACCAGGGTAACCAGAGTTAACATTGCTGTTCACTGAATAACCTTGAACCTTCTCGTTTAGACCTGCTGAACAGGTTTGTTATGATTTTCAAAAGGAGGGATGAACCATGTGTGCCATTCTGAGGTGCCTGGAAAAAGTGCAGGAGAAACATGAATGAATGAATAAACAAAATGTCTGGAAACAGGGCTGCATGCAGCTTTCAAGTGCTTAGCTATTTTTAAAAGTCCCAGGATCCTTCCTTCTTGCACAAGTCAGTGATTGCCCTCCAGACAAATGGCTCAATTGAGAAAAAAACCCAAAAGCTTTTTCCTGAAACTAGTTCTAAGCGGGTAGTCGAGTTGGTCTGCAGTCAAAGAGCATCATCCGGATCCTGAAAGACTGGTGTTATTGGACCTGGATCTTGCTCTTCCTGAAACTGTTTGCCCTCAGTAACAGAGAAACACAAAACTCATCCTCGCTTACCAAAAGGCGTTGGGTTGTTGAGGCGGATGTAGCGTGAGACCGTGTCCCCTCCAGAGATGTGAGCTCCAAACCTGAGGAGGAAAAACCCATCACGTGGCTGCATACAAATCTGTATTTTTTAAGGTTTTACAAGTAGGAAGAAAAGACAAGTGGGCTGATCAGCAGAAAGGAGCTGAAGAGGCAGCCCTGAGGGCATATGGGGTTGGCATATGGGCTGCTGTTTAGAGCTGCTGTCATTGATTCGTATGTTTTAATGTATTTTAATGTGATTTTTATTCATTGACGTTACCAGCTTTGAGCCCGTTTGAGGATTATAAATCTAATCATATCAGTGCTGCAGACCAAGTATTACAGAAATTCCTGCTCTAAGAGAACCAGTTCTGGGAGGAGTGGGGAAGGAATCTCCAACAGAGACCTCTCTGTACCCTGCACTGGGAAACTACAGTTCCCAGGGTTCCTTGGGAGAAGGCATGGAAGTTAAAACTGGTGTAAAACAAATATAGCCTTGCAGCCCTCGGGCTTCACACTGGCAGAAGGTTTGCTCTCCTCTGGCTCATACATTCAGCAGTGAGTGACATTTTCCTGAGAAGGTCATGCACGCCCTGTTTGCACGTCTTCATGAGTGTGTGTATGTGTGTGGCAGGCAATTTCCCCAGGGCCTGAGATGAGATGCTGAGGTCCATCTAGTCCAGTATTCTGTCTCATACCGTGGCCAACTGGTTAGTAAGGAAAGACAACAACAGGGCACAGAAGCCGAGGCGTTTCCCTGTTGCCTCCTGGCACTGGTATTCAGAGGTTTACTGCCTCTGAACATGGAGGCTCTTTTTGGTCACCATAGCTAACAGCCACTAATAGACTTATCCTTCATGAATCTGTCTAATACCCTCTGAAGCTGTCTGTGCCTGTGGCCATCACCATATCCTCGGGCTACAGAGACCACATTTTAATCACGTTTGATTCACTCGCTAATCACTTGCATTTGAAAAAAAAACTTCACTACACGTAAAATCTCCAAGAACATCTGGGCTGTACCTGACCACAGGTGTTTGCAGAAAATGGTTCGGTCCAGTCACCTGCAAGAAGATCGGGCAGCCCTTCACTGCTATCTGCACGGGGATCAACTTGGGCTCTAAATCTCCAACCTGTGCAAAGAAAACCATTTTTATAAACACTCTAGCTGCTAAATCATGAAGTGGCCTCATGGCCAAATGGGTGTGCAAGTACGATTCTCTTTTGCAAACTAGAAATTGGTTCTTGGGAGTAGCTGGGTCAGCTTTGCACAACTGACCCATAAAATGTGAACCAGGTGCTGAGCCTCCCAAGTATGGCGGTCAGTAATTGTGACCAACACTGCAGGACGGGGCAAGCTGACAAAGTTCCCTCGTCCACACAGTAAAATTAAAGGTGGCCACCTTTGCCTCTAGTCCAGGGGTACAACTACCACTCTGCCTGCACTGCAGAATTTTGCGTACCTTCAGAAGCAGCAATGTTGCATAGTGGTTAGAGTTTCAAACTAGGAGACTGGGGAGACCTGAGTTCAACTCTCCACTCATCTATGAAACAGCCAGAGTGATCTTTGGGGCAGATCCCACTGAGCATCTTTGCAGATGGAAAGCAGATGTTGTGTGACTATTTCCTCTCACTGTTGCAGCTGCCTAGAATGTCTCCCAAATGTTGCTCCCCTCCCCAAGAACAGCAGCAGGGTGTCGTTTTAGGCTGCGGTAAGAGGGAGAAAGCAAGGAAGTCATGCTTCGTGGGTGGGGATCCTTCTGTCTGCAGAAATGCTCTGTAGGATCCACCCGTCTCTCCTTCAGCCCAAGCTACCCTCAGAGGTGGCTGTGATGATAAAATGCCTTTCAGTTTCTCCTCCCGTATTCAAGCAAATAAATCATGAGATCCCTTATCCGGTCGGTGAATAACCCAGGTATCGTATCTACAACCCTTGGCAGATTCAAGTTCTCTCTGCTTCCTAGTCAAGGCTCCGACGTCTGGAATACACGGGCTGGACTACATTGGCTGGAAAGGAACGTCCCATGCCAACCTACCTTACAGACGAGGTTGTCCTGGTATTCTCCCCACATGTTGTTATAGGCTGTGATTTCTACAGTGAGTTCCTGGAAGGCCTTCATGGTTCCTTCAGAGGGATGCACGTGGAACGCCAACCCCTTCCCGTGAGACAGCAAGGCAGCTCTGAAGGCTGAAAGATCACAGCAGAGAGAGGACAGGGCAGCAGTGCTCTGAATACAGCCCTCTATTTGTATCAACAGGACTCTTCCGCAGGACAGCTTCTTGCTGGACCCTGCCTGGATGAATTTTTCATTTCCATCCGTCCCCCACCCCACACCCCAAATATAAACGTTCCAGAAGCTGCCTACCAGATTGTTTTCTCTTTGCAATCTGTCTTGTTACTCGTTTTGTCTTTTCCATGATCATGTCCACGCTGCATGGCGAAAAGGAAACACCCCAATGAAACACCCGAGGAATGTGGGGGGGGGGGCGGGGGGAGAGGATAGCTGGCTCTTAAGGTCCATTCCAGCCCTGTCCAGGGCTTCATTGGTGCCACCGGCTGCAGCCTGCTGACTGACGGGATTTCCATCAGTGGAACGGGACTTCCTTGTTTTGCCGTTTCCACCACAACACAAAAATGGTCTAAAGAATGCAGGGGACCTCCAGCCAGGGCCGTATTATTCATAAGGCTGACTAGGCTCTATACATTGCCCTCCCATCTAAGTTAACTAGGAGGCTCCAATTAGTGCAAAGTGCTGCAGCTCGATTGTTAGCAGGAGCAAGCAGGAGCATGAATGTCACTCCCAACCTACAGTCGCTCCACTGGCTACCCATCAGTTACCGTGCTCAGTTCAAGGTATTGGGTTATTACATAAAAAGTTCTTCGCAGCTTTGGTCCGGCATACCTATGGGACCGCCTCCCTCCCTATGTTCCTCCACGGCAGCTTCGCTCATCTGAACAGGTTCTCCTGCAGGTGCCAAGCTGCACACGGGTGAAGTCAGCCCATGTATGGGCTGCTGCTTTCTCTGTGGTGGCCCCTATCCTGTGGAATGACCTGCCTGAGGAAGTCAGAAGAGCCCCCACTCTCCTGGCTTTCCATAAACGATGCAAAACCGAACTATTCAAAAAGGCCTTTGACTCAAATGGGAGGGCTGCATTGTGGGGAGGGGGTCTCAGATGCTTCACCAACGAGTTGGGGGTCATAGACTTCATCACCATTTTTGCCTTCTGTATTATCTGCTGCTTTAAATATGTACTCCTATGTACAACCATCGCTCCATGCTGTCTAATGTTAGTCCTAGAATTGATTATGTTTTGCTCCAGTATTTTTTCTACTCTGTCTTGGATCCTTGCTAATGCTATGTCTTTAAACTTGTATCTGTTTACCTTATGATATCGCATTGAAATGTACTCGATACTGATTGTATTAGCCTCATACTGTGTAATCCGCCTTGAGTCTCAGTGAGAAAGGCGGACTATAAATGACATAAATAAATAAATAGATAGACTGAAGCCCAGGGGCTCCGCAGGGCCCATTAATTTTTACACCCCCACATAAATTACAATTATTTGATTCTCTTATATAACCTCTATTAATAAGATCATTAACTGCTTCCTTATTGACATGAAACAAATTGTCTCTTCTATTAAAACAATTATCCATAAATTATATAATTTTAATAAATAATAAAAAAATTATTCACTCCAAAATATTACAGTATTGAACAATTAAATCCCCAAAATGTGCTTTCCTGAAGAGTTCTACACACACAATAAAGATATTTTAAAAATTGTGAATGGAATTCTTCAGGAGACCCTCAAAATGGATATAGGGCTGTGTACGGCAGTCCTAGTACCTACCATGTACCTACCTGACAGCTCAGGCTGTCAGCTGTAGGGTGAAAGATTGACATGACAGAGGGGGCCCGAAATACCTGCAAGCCTAGGGGCCCGGCCATGGGTTAGTACAGCCCCATCTCCAGCAACAGTACGGGGTGTGTGTGTGTTGGAGATTTGTTGTGGGAACTGGCAAAAACCATCCCCCTTTCTGTCAGCAGAACTTTTCTGTGGGATCCAGCCCTGCACTTACACATTTGACCCAGGTTCCTCTGAAGGAGGCGGACAGCTGCTGAAATAGTCAGCCTCGATTGTGAACGGAGCGTCTATCGCAGTGTGATTGGTGATTATCAGCTGCCGTTTTACCACGCTCTTCAGGGGCACTTCTGACCCAAAGTCTAGCATGAGTTCTAGAGGAGGCTCTGACGGTTGCTCCCAAACACTGCAGGCAAAAAACAGCAGAAGCTGAATGGCCTCCCAGCTAGGGAGAGGATGGTTTTCCCTAACGTGCACGGAGAAAAAGTAAATATGGTGCTTTATTATATTCTACCCAATATAATATCAGCCTAAACACAGACAAGTCTTCTAGGGGCCAGTTCACATGATACAGAAGTTCTCAGGGTCACCGCAAGGATGCTGAATCACGTGTGGGCTGGAAGCTCCCAGGAATATGGGAGCCAAATTTAGACCATGGCACACATGGAGAAGCACATAAGCATTCCTCCTACAACTTAACTTCCAGCAGCCTAAGGGAGCCACTATTTGTTCCACTGGGAAAATTATGTTGTACTAATGGTTACGCTTAAGTTTCTCAATGGAGGAAAGAGTGCCCCCATGCGGCCATCTCAGGTTAGGAAAACGGAGTGTGTGGTGGGGGGAGGCTGAAGCCCCTTCTCGATGTGGACTGTTGTCCCGATCCAAAACAGCCCCCACCCACCCCCACCCCCGCATAAGCATGGGAAGCACAGAACTTCCCATCACACATGGTCCTTGCGGCAGACTTTGTCTTGTGTGAATTGGCCCCTTGGAGGAGTTGAACACATGATCACAACAATCTGGTTTGCAGGATGTTGTCAAGACTCTGTGGTGTCTTCCACACAGGGACAGGAACTTGGGGTTTCCCTGTTGCTGGTTAAGCTGCAAATAAGGCAGGCTGCCTGTAAGCAAGAAAAGGCCAGCCCCCCAGTGCCTATGTGAGGAGAGTGTCATAATCCAGCATAAGTTGTAGGTCCTTAATAATGCGTTGGACTGGCTGGAGTTGTGGGCTGTAGGTGACCACCGACAGTGTTCTGTTGGTCTTTTCTTTGGGCTGGTCTTGTAGCAAGCTGCCCCTGGGTGTCATTCTGGCCTTCCCCAATCATCTTTCTCACTGCGTCAGGAGGATACTGCAACTGCAGTATCTCCTGGACCTTTTCTTGCTTACAGCCTGCTAACCTGAAACAACTACTCACTCACAATGATAGACGACTTGACACTAACATGGACTCTGGTACCAAGGCCTGCAGCAAACCTTGATGCCAACTTTTCTCTCACGTCAATCTGAGCAACGTCACCAGTGGGCCCAACAACATCAGCCGTACCACCCCGGGTTCATATTCCTGCTCATCCTCCAACGTGATTTACACCATCGCGTGTCAACAGTGCTCCTACACTCTCTACAAACTGGCCAGTCCCTTCAACAAGAATTAATCGACATAAGTCTGACTTCAGAAACCACTACTTTCAAAAAGCAGTGGGGGAACATCTGAACCTTCCAGGACATTCAGTCGCTGGCCTAAAAGTTGCAGTTATCCTGCAGAGGAATTTCAAAGGAAGATTAGAAAGAGGGACTGCTGTATTGCAACTGATAATGAAGATTAAGTCAATGCATCCACTTGGACTGAATCGAGACCTAGGCTTCCTGTCTCATTACCGATGCTGATTTCTCCACACCCACTACTCCTCTGCATACCCCACCCTATCCAATCATGCCTGCCTTTGTCATTCGAAGGCTATAATCATTCAGTTTCTGCAATCACTCCACTCTCCCAGATATAAGGACAGATGGACTCACATTCCAGCTACATCTCAAGAAGTGAGCTGTGGCTCATGACAGCTCGTACCCTACCACCAATTTTGTTAGTCTTATAGGTGCTACTGGACTCTTGCTCTTTTCCACTTTGCATTTTCAGCTTTCATTTTTTAAAAAACATAATTCTCTAGCCCCTTTCTTTGAGGAGATATGCCTTTTCCCTTCTGTCTCCACAAGGGAAGGGGCTAAAGATTTACTTTAAAAAAAAAAAAGAAAGCTGGGAACTCAAAGAAACTGCTACATCTATCAGTACAACAATATTCTAGTGCTGATTTTTTTAAAAAATAAAAAGCCCCCAGGGGACGGGAAGGAAGAAATGGCTGCTGCAGGAACACAGTCAGGGAAAATGTTTGCCGTGCGTGCCAGAAAATCTGCATTTTCCACCCATGTAGCAGTCATCCAGGTTTTACCGCAATTTCCCCTAAAACTTCAGAGCAAAGCAGGTTTGAGATAGATCGGAGAAAAGGCGGGGAAATCCCTGGAGTGCACAAATGCTCTACAATGTTGTGGGAGAACAGGAAAAAAACCCACTTCCAAAAAGCACTGAACTGGAGGCAGATAATCCATGTGGAAGACACTTGTGTCTGATGTGATAAGGTCACAGAAGCTTGTACACAAAATCACATGGATTGCTAGAGCCAACAGAATTAATGGGCAGTAAGGGCAAATGAGGCCAAGGACAGTGAGGGTAAAGAAAAGAGAAAACAACTCTAAAAAGAACAGCACTTGCCCAAAACTGTCAAGGAGGAATGTTTAAAAAATCTTTACAGGAGAATGCACACAAACCAAGGCAATTTGTTTTAGCTGAGCCCAACGCACAGGAACGCTGTTCCGGCAGTTCTCCAAAGAGGTCACATGGCAGGTGGCACCGCCCACCTGACTCTCGACCATTTTGGGCCCGTTTCAGCCTGGATTGGGGCCGAAACGGCCTGGATCGGGCCTCTGATGGGTGGTGGATCAATCTCCCTCTCAGCAGCGGCCCAATCCTGACCATTTTGGGCCCCTTTTAAGCCATTTTCAGACCCTTTTTGCCATTTTGGGCCCAATTTCAGCCCTGAATGGCCAGGATTGGGTCCAAAACAGCCAGAATAGGTGATGTCAGGGGGTGTGGCATATGCAAACCAGTTACACTAATGACACACTTCCGGTGATGGCAAGAGGCGTGGCATATGCTAATGAGTTATGCTAATGAGTTCCTCCAGCTCTTTCTACGAAACGACCCCTGGGATTGTCTATTACCTTTGTTTTCTTTCAAAAGGTATGGCATATGTGATATGCAGTCCCTTTACTTGACCGGAAATAGACAGGAAGAGCGGCTCCAGCATATCTTCAATGCAGCAGCTGACGGTAAGGTCAGTCAACTCCTCCTGTAAGAATGTAAAGGAAAAGAACTGTAAATGGAGAGGATAAATATCATCATTAGGAAGTGTGTTAATTCACAAGGAGCAAGTCTTGATGCGAATCTACTGGGTCATGGCCTGAAACAAAAAGCAAAAAAAAAAGAAAAAAAAAGAAAAATTGGAATAGGACATGGTCCACAGAAGCATCACAAGAAATGGAGAACTGACTCCATACAAAAATCCGAACTTTTGGAGGTAATTTCGTCACTAAACAACTGCAAAAGAAACCACAGAGAAAGTCAAAATTCGAGTCCAGCAGCACCTTAAAAAAACAACAAAATTTCCAGGGTATAAGCTTTTGAGAATCAAAGCTCCCTTTGTAAGATAGCAGAACGGGAGCTTTGGCTCTCAAAAGTTTATACTCTGGAAATCTTGTTGGTCTTTAAGGTGCAGCTGGACTCGAATCTTGCTCTTCTACTGCAAATGAAAGGGAAAGACCTACAGGGTTACCCACCCGAAACAGAGAAAGTTGTGTTGTAGTTTTGTTTTAACTAACCTTACTGTTAGCAATTAGTTCCACACAAAATTCCTTCTCTTCATTTGGAGCCAAAAGGCCACTTTCTGGAGAGATACTGACGATGCAGGAAGAGGACTGACTTCCAAGGAGCTGTCAGGTAAACAAGAATTGCCAGTCAATAGACGTCTGAGACACCTGTTAGAGCAATCGCGTGGAGAACACGTGAAATTCCTCACGTCTGTTTCGGCTCTGAGCCTCTCTGCATGAAAAAAATCTGTTGGTAGAAACCAGTGGGCACTCTTGTCCTCGTGTACATTATCCACTTCTCTACTTTACCGACAGCCTCCTCCCATCCATGCTTCCTTAGAAGCCACTGCTAATGAATTCAAAGAGACTTACACAGTTAAGTCTGAATAGGATAACATCACAAGCTTCCTTTCACCAGCTCATCTATTTTTTTTCTTACTGTGTCAAAATTATGTACGCTTGTTCTCCATCTGGCACTGGTTGCAAAGTTTAGGCATGAAACAGAGACCCAGCATCAGAGTTTTTGGGACTTCCTTACCATTTATCCAAGGAAGTGGATACACAACGAGAGTTAATGAATGGGGTATATTTTTATTTCTTTATTCATTTATTCATTCTTTACTTCATTTATACCTCGCCTTTCTCCTCAATGGAGACTCAAAGCAGCTTAAATCATTCTCCTCCATTTTATCCTCAAACCGACCCTGTGAGGTAGATTAGGCTGAGTGTGACTGGCCCAAGGTCACCCAGGAAATGGCAGAGTCAGGATTCAAACCTGAATCTCCCAGTTTGGTGTAGCGGATAAGAGCGGCAGGACTCTAATCTGGAGAGCCGGGCTTGATTCCCCACTCCTCCACTTGAAGCCAGCTGGGTGACCTTGGGTCAGTCACTTAAGAGCGGCAGGACTCTAATCTGGAGAGCCGGGCTTGATTCCCAACTCCTCCACTTGAAGCCAGCTGGGTGACCTTGAGTCAGTCACTTAAGAGCAGCAGGACTCTAATCTGGAGAGCCGGGTTTGATTCCCCACTCCTCCACTTGAAGCCAGCTTGGTGACCTTGGGTCAGTCACTTAAGAGCAGCAGGACTCTAATCTGGAGAGCCGGGCTTGATTCCCCACTCCTCCACTTGAAGCCAGCTGGGTGACCTTGGGTCAGTCACTTAAGAGCAGCAGGACTCTAATCTGGAGAGCCGGGTTTGATTCCCCACTCCTCCACTTGAAGCCAGCTGGGTGACCTTGGGTCAGTCACTTAAGAGCGGCAGGACTCTAATCTGGAGAGCCGGGCTTGATTCCCAACTCCTCCACTTGAAGCCAGCTGGGTGACCTTGGGTCAGTCACTTAAGAGCGGCAGGACTCTAATCTGGAGAGCCGGGTTTGATTCCCCACTCCTCCACTTGAAGCCAGCTGGGTGACCTTGGGTCAGTCAATTAAGAGCGGCAGGACTCTAATCTGGAGAGCCGGTCTTGATTCCCCACTCCTCCACTTGAAGCCAGCTGGGTGACCTTGGGCCAGTCACAGCTCTCTCAGAGCTCTCTCAGCCCCACCCACCTCACAGGGTGTTTTGTTGTGGGGATAATAATGATATACTTTGTAAACAGATCTGAGTGGGCATTAAGTTGTCCTGAAGAGCAGTATATAAATCAAATGTTGTTGTTATCCTAATCCAACACTCTACCCGCTACACCACATTAGCTCTCTATATGCAAAACTGAGGAAAGGAGATTTCTTATCATAAATTACAGTGGCCCAAGAGGGTCTTCCAAATTCCAGTAGGGGATTATCCAGCAATGGCGAGTGAGTAGCTAACTATGCAGCATACAGGGTTGGGGGGGGCGGGGATAGAGTCCTCCGATTAGACACTGAAATGGGCAGGCAGGGAGACAATTTAAAGCCCATGTCCCATTACTTACCTCCCCCCATTCGTAGTGTGCTGGCAGCAGCCTCTGGTTAAAAAGCACGACTGTTGCTCTTGCTGGAGTTCCAAGGAAGAGCTCGTCAAAGTGTAAGCTACTTGACAGCAGGCACACACGGGGAGTTTGAACTTCCACAAAAACAGGAATGTGGCTGGAAACAGAAAGGCAAGTTGCTGTTGATCAAGTCCAGAGAGGAGCTGCACTAGTCTACTGCACTAAAACCAATAAGCAGTCTTTTTGCACCTTAGCAAAGAGTCCAGTAGCACCTTTAAGACTAACCAACTTTATTGCAGCATAAGCTTTCGAGAACCACAGCTCTCTTCATCAGATGCATGCATCTAATACGAATCAGGGCCGTTTCCAGACGGCTTACCTGCTTCCGGAACGTCGCGCCATGTTGTGGGGAAAACGTGAAATATCGTGTTTTCTCACGCGACATCATCCAACGTTGCGTAAAACTCGTGCAAGAAAACGCGATATTTCGCGTTTTCCCCACAACATGGCGCGACGTTCCGGAGGCAGGTAACGGCCCAGGTTTTCCACGAGCAGAAAATGTGCGTGTGATTTTTGCCAATATGCCCCTCCCATTGCAGCCGCGTTACCCTTTACCTTCTTACTGGAGGGTCCACTGACACATACCCCTAAAGGCAAAATTGGGAGGGGGACACAGCAGGCTGCATTGGGAGAGGGGGGCTATTGTGTGGCAAAAGCTTTCTTGAGCCACAGCTCATTTAATCAGATACATGTAGTTTTATCCTGTTGGCAGACATATAGACGCTGTCACCCGTGCCAATGCCAGCAACTATTGTCGTGAATTATTGTTGTGGTTCTCTTGCATGTGACTGAGTTTTATATAAAAACATTACATCTAGCAGTTCTTGATTTCACGGCCTTCTAATTCTATATATGCCGCAACAACTTTGTTCATCTTGCTGCTGTTCGCAGTTTCATCCCCTCAGCAGTTAGAATGTTCAGAAATATTCCATGACATCACAGCAGCTTAGCCAATCAATAGCAACAAACCAAGGCTTCAAAAATCAACTCTTGAGTATAATCCAGTTTCTCATAATACAAAGTGCAAAAGTGCTATAAATACATGCATAAATACAAGACAGATTATACAAACTCATGTTTGTATAATGCATGTATTTATAGCACTTTTGCACTTTGTATTATGAGAAACTGGATTATACTCAAGAGTTGATTTTTGAAGCCCTGGTTTGTTGTTCTTGCCAATTTGTACTAGGGTTGCCCCTGTCAGTTTTGCTTAGCCAATCAATGGCAGAAGTGTCACCTTCACCAAATGCCCCAGTAATATGTAACAAAATCAACTGCAGTTATCATGCTGTTTCATATCCAATAGCACTTCCATTCTCTATCCAAAGAACAACCAAAGGGACTAGAACTTCTCCTGCATTCCAGTCTCTTCATTCAAAAAAAAAATCCAGATAGCCAATGAACAATCAGTAGAATGTAACTGATTCGCTCCATTTCGTTTCCTCACCTTGCCTTCCCATTTTCTACTTCCAACTCTAACACAGTCTGAAGACTTTGACAGATGTAGGATCTAAACAAAACTGACACGCTGCAATTGCCAAGAGGGGACAATTCTCCGCTAGATGGATTAGCTGTGAATGGAGAGACCTGCAGAGATAAAAATGAGAACCGACACAACCGAACAAACAGATGTTTGGCTGCGACAGTCCAACATACAACCCTCCGCTCAGCCAGGCATGATCTGGGTGAGGCTGTGGAGGAATCTCTGGGTTCAGACCCAGTGACCCTAATAGCTAGTCCAACAGATGATCAAGTCTGAGAAGCTCTTCGACCAACGTACCTCTTCATTCCTTTCGGCGAGGCAAGCAGGACTTTCCTGAAGTTTCCACCTTCCTGGCAGCTGGCTGAGGTTTGTTATCTCAAACTTGCACATGACAACTTCTCCTAGTTTAATCAGGCCCAAATTGAGTGACGGAACATTGATGGAAAGAACAGGCCCCTGGGATTGGTGAATAAAATAAGCAGGCTGATAATCGCCCCAGAGTGCGCAACGGGAGATGCCCAATGGATAATATTTTGCATGTTCACTTTTACATAAAACCCCACATGTCAGAGTCTGGGATGGAGGCTCGGCCCCAGGACTCTCTTCTAGTAGACAGCCAAGCCAGATGAAAAGCAACAAGCATCAGGACGGTACTAAGTGGCAGAGGGCACACTTTGCATGCAGAAAAGCTTGAGGGTTCACTGCCACAGAACACAGTAGCGTTTGCTAAAGCCAGCTTAAAGGGAAAAAAGGTGGGTAAAGGTGCAAGCACCGAGTCATTACTGACCCATGGGGGAACGTCGCATTACGATGTTTCCTTGGCAGACTTTTTACGGGGTGGTTTGCCATTGCCTTCCCCAGTCATCTACACTTTACCCCCAGGAAACTGAGTACTCATTTTACCAACATCGGAAGGATGAAAGGCTGAGTTAACCGCGAGCCGGCTATCTGAATCCAGCTTCCGCTGGGATCGAACTCAGGTAATGAGCAGAGCTTGGGCTGCAGCACTGCAGCTTACCACTCTGTGCCACGGGGGCTCTTTATCGGCCAATGATGAAGCCAAAGGTGAGGCCAATTCATGGGGAGCAGGGTCAATCAGTGGTTGCTAGCCATGATGATGAAATGGGGCAATGAGAGGGTGGGTCTTGCTCTCCATGCCCAGCCTATAGACTACCTGTGGTTGGCCTCTGTATGAAACGGGATGCTGGTCGAGATGGGGCACTGGTAAGATCAGGCAGGGCTGCTCTCATCTCTGTCCCAGGTCCAATCCCCCGTTAAAAGGCTTTCAAATCCCAAGGGTGAGGGCAGGGAACAGGCTGTGGATCGATAAGGAGGGAGTCTGGGTCCGCTCCAGAAAAACCTCCACCTGGAAGCCTGGGATCTGTTCTAGCCCACTGTGTAATTGCACAAGGTTTTGGATGCCCAAAGGACAGGTGCTCTCATCTCCTGCGCCCAAAGGAGAAAAGATACCTCTTAATGAACATGCATATGAATCTGCCCTATACTGAATCAGCCTACTGGGCCATCAAGGCCAGTATTGGCAGTGGCTCTCCAGGGTCTTGGACAGAAGTCTTTAGTATCACTTGAATCCTGGTCCTTTTAATTGGAGATGCTGAGGACTGAACCGGGGACCTTCCGCACGCCAAGCAGAGGCTCTGTCACCGAGCCACGGCCCCTCCCTGAGTTCCACAGCAGACTGCGGAGTCTTTTCTGGATGCTGCAATTCATTCTGGTGCTTCGGCATGGTGAAAGGATTCCATCCCCAGCCAGCCAAAACTTTTTACAGCGGAATCGAATGACGCAAGGGATACAAAGTGGCTTTGCACCTTAAAATCAGCTTCCACGTGTAAGATAACGGGCTCCGCACAGTGTCTGATTTTACAGGGCAGGTCATGAATGGAATGTCCAGGTTTTCCTCCAGTAATAACAAACTCAAAGTCCTGGAATGCATATGGCCCTAGGGGGGAAAAACACCTGTTACACCTCTTTGGGGAAAAAAAAAAGAATAGAGATAGACTTTCTCAAGTCCAATGACATCAACCAGAACACAAGCTAGCATAATTTTTTTTTAAATCACAGTAGCCAGTGATGTTTAACAGAGTATGTTTCAGATTCAAGAGAGAGGAAAATCTCACCTAGCTTTCCTGTATAAGGTTCAACTTGAAGTATGTCGCACTCGATAATTTTTCCCCAAGTAAACTTGACTGATGATTTGCTGTTGTTACGCATCTGAAAATTCAAACGTGACAGCTGCAATCATAGAAACAGAGAGCGGGAAGGGATCCCAAGGGTCATCTAGTCCACCCCCCGCACAATGCAGGTAATTTAGCGCTATCTCCGCCCCCCCTCACCAACCCCAGTGACCCCCCTGCTGTACGCCCAGAGGAAAGCAAAATCCTACGCTGAGCTACTCCATTCTAAGCCCACTAAAATCAATAAGCTTAGACTGCAGTAACTCTGCGTAGAAGAATCAAAGCTTGAGCAGGAACTTTAAACAGAACTGTTATGATTTATTTTTCTTTCAGTTTATGCTTTCCCATTATTTTGACCCTCCCCTCCTTAATCTGAAATGGCTAAATGCAGCTCAGGGCCCCCCAGGTGGGAGATTTCCAAGGAGATCTTTCCGGCCTCGGCCAACGAAGCATTTCAGGAAGCAAAAGCAGACAAGTGCAGCCCTCGCTTACAGGCCTGACACTAGCTATACACTGCACACAAATAAACATTGCTGCGTGTGTTATAAACGGCATTCTCTAGCGAACACATTATTATTTTTTTAAAGCATATTTTGCAATGAGGTTTGAAACCCAAGTCAAGGACTCAGGAGAAATCATACAACTTCACAAAACATGAATGTGTTCAGTTAAGGTTGGATCCAGCCAGCTTTTCCACTCGGAGTCTCTCTACACGAGACATCTTACACGGAAGATGCTCAAGTGTAGGGAGACGCAATGTTAGCTGGAAAGCATAGTTTAAAAAGACAGAGCAGGAGGAGATCGCGTCTCAGAGGGTTTGTTAATTTCATCTTCACCTCCCCAAAGGCCCTGTCAATTTCAACTCCCCTTTGGGGAGGCCAAGATTAAATTAAGAAACCCTCTGAAGAGCGATCTCTGCTGGCTCTGTCTTTTTAAACTATGCCTCCCAGCTAACATTGCATCTTCCTACACTTGAGCATCCCCATGTAAGATGTCTCATGTAGAGAGACTCTCAATCTTGCTCAATTCCCTTCTGTATAACAGCCCCCATCCCAGGTGGCTTTTTGTCCATGCAGGTCTCATAAACCCCAGTGTAGCCTCCTCCTTTCTTCACCAGTGGAAAAGATAGTTGGATCCATACCTTAGTACTATAGGATTTACACTGCAATCCTGAGTTTCAATGGGCTTAGACCGGAGTAACTCTGTTTAGGATTGCACTGTTATTCTGCTTCAATTGTTCCAAGTATATCGTTATTTAGACTATTCTGAGACAATGAGCATGAGGGCTAGAAACTTGTTTTCTAGGAAGGCACAACAAACAAATATCATACTTGTATGCGAAAGCCACCAAGGCGCATAACGCTCCCAGCTCCCAGCAGCATCTACTGCAATGGCAGAAGTATACGTACCCTAAAGCTTCTCCGGATATTTACACCAATGTAGTGTTCTCCTGGGATGACAATGGAGTACGGGGCTAAGAGGAGCTGAAATGGTTCCGTCTGCCCTTTAACGTCTATTTCCAGGGCAATCACATCCTCTTCATGGATTTCTCCATATTCACATTCCTTCTGTTTTTGCAGACTGGATGAAGGAGGAGATTAGAAGCGTATAACGGAGCTCATGCACTAATTTGCACACATCATAACGTGAGGTCAGGAATGGACCTCCTTGCCAACAGACTGAGGCCTGTCCCCGGGATATTCATTGTCATACAAGTCTCAAAGCCTCCCCGCAAAATGTGCTAGCCTCCTGTGATAGGCACGGGTGCAGAAGCAAGGCCCTTCTTTTCTCTTCTGCTCATTTGCAAAGGAAGGAAGGAATAAAAATAATAACGAAATAACATTTGATTTATAGACCGACTATTTAATGCTTGCTAAGAGTGGTTTACAAAGTGTGTTATAATTATCGTCATGATAATCACCCTGTGAGGTGGGTGGGGCTGAGAGAGCTCTGAGAGAGCTGTGACTGACCCAAGGTCACCCAGGTGGCTTCAAGTGCAGGAGTGGGAAATTAAACCTGGCTCTCCAGATTAGAGTCCTGCCGCTCTTAAGCACTACACTGGCTCTCATGAATGAAGGAAGAGATCTCCCATGGAGCTTTCCCAAGCAGCTGTGGAAACCTCCCTCCCATTCATGTTAGGACCATGGCATGGTGGGGTATATTTTTTTTAAAATCTCTCCTCCCCCTCACTCATCCTAGTGTCCTATTTTCCCAACTCCACTCATTCCCTGGAGTTGTTATTTGTTCAGGCAGGGGGGTGAAACTTGCAGATATCATATGAGGGAGGCCACCATCTGGACACAGACATATTCTCCCGGACCAACACAACGATTATGATGCCCATGCAAGAAGGGCATATTTAGGAGCTGACTGTAGGCCATTTGTGCTTTTCTGCTTACCTAGGTGGTTCTGGGATGTTCTTCAGCACAATCTGTAGCACACTATGATATTCCTTTAGCTGTTAAAAATGCAGAAAGCTAAAAATTAATTTTTCAGCCTTAGATGAGAAAAATTAACTCTTTCTAGTTAGTTTCTTGCTGAAATTAACATAAAGGGCTCACTTATCTAGTACTCTAAGGCGGGAGATGAGAGTGGAGGGCTGACACCTGGGAATTCTCCACGCTATCAACCCCAGCAAGTAGCAGTTCCAGCTTCTTGATGTCCTTCCTGATATTGAATCTCTCCTAAGGAAAGGAAGGTGCAGTGGCTGCAGTGGAAAACCAGGAGCTTGATGAAACTTGGGTTCAAATCTCCACTCAGAGCCTCTCTGCACAAGACATTTGACACGTGAAGAACACGTAGTTTAAAAAGACAGAGCTGGTGGCAGGGCAAAGGCTTTGCTGTACACTGGAGCTGTGTGAAGGGGCTGTGAAATGCCAGAAGGGAAACTTCAGCCCATTAGAACCTCTCCAGGTCCAAACCCGGCTCTGGAAGGCAGCTCTGGCCCATTTCCATTCCTGGCTGCCCTCTGGTTGCCATCCCACACAGTTTCAGACTGGAGAGGTGAAATCGACAGAGCCTTCAGCGAGGCAAAGATGAAACTAACAAACCCTCTGAGGAGCGATCTCCACCTGCTCTCTGATTATACTCTGAAGCAGGCAGGCGGCCTTGTCTTTTTAAACTTCCCTTCCGGGCTAACGTTCCGTCTCCCTATATCTGACGAACATGCACTGAGGCATCTCGGGTAGAGAGACCCTCAGTCATGAAGTTCACTGGGGCGCTTTGTGGGCCAGCTGCCCTCTTTTTCAGCCTAAACTCCCTCACAGGATTGTTGCAAGAGTAAAGCAGGAGACCCATTTGTGCTGCCTGGAGCACCCTGGGAAAAGGGTGGGATAAAAACGCGGCACATACAAAAACAGCAAGGATGGAAAAAAGGGGGGTGGGGAATCCCCACAAACTCAACCCAAACAAGCAGGGGAACACAAAAGAGGGGTCAAGTAACAACCTATATATATATATTTATATTTATTACAGATGTGCACCAATATAGATTAAAAACAAGTTTAAAACATAAGGCCTGAATAAGACCTAGAATAATTCTAGCACTTAATAATAGACTATATTATATTAAAAAATTTTCCTCCCCCCTTTTGTTACAGCTCTAGATAAAACACCGGGAGCATTTCATGATTGGTTTCTATATCTGTGGGTGTGTTTGATCATAAATTGTTTACAACTGACCACTGAGGAAGGCCTGAGGGCCGAAACGCGTCTGGTTGGCTTTTACTGTACCTTGGTCTACTTGTGTTGGTCATTGCACTGTACCATCATCTGTATTTTGAGATGTTTTAGCAAGTTATATGTAGCCTGCCATTCAGGCCTTATGTTTTAAACTTGGGTTGCATCCTAAACGCAGACTATAAATACTGTAAATAAGTGTGGAACCTTCCTCCAGCCATGGAACCTATCGATTCCTTTCCCGGCACTCATCAAGTGTCTTTAGAAAGTGGGTGAGGGCAGGCAAGGGTTTTGCCCGCCACAGCTTCTGATTAGATATCTGATATGATGCACAGGTTTTTAAAAAGTTGTTTCAGCAACAACATCCCCTCCACCCCACAGAAGAAGGATCTTCAGGGTGTGGCTGAAGGTAAGCTGGTTGTATACAAATGCAAGAATATATTTTAAACCAATGGGTTCATTTTAAAAGGCTTCCTGTAAAACAGAGCTTCCGCCTGAAATTTTGAAGAGTTGTGTGTGTGTGTTATGTGCTGTCAAGTTGCTTCCAACCTATGGCGACCCTATAAATGAAAGACCTCCAAAATGGCCTATCTTTAATAGACTTGCTCAGATCCTGCAAACTGGAGGACGTGGTTTCTTTTATTGAGTCCAGCCATCTCGTTTTAGGCCTTCCACTTTTCATAGCATTATTGACTTTTCCAGAGAATCTTGTCTTCTCATGATGTGACCAAAGTACGATAGCCTCAGTTTTGTCATTTTAGCTTCTAAGGAAAATTCAGGCTTGATTTGATCTAGTGCCCACTGATCTGTCTTTTTGGCTGTCCGTGGTATCCGCAAAACTCTCCTCCAGCACCACATTTCAAATGAATCAATTTTCTTCCTGTCAGCTTTCTTCACTGTCCAACTTTCACATCCATACATGGCAATGGGGAATACCATAGTTTGGATTATCTTGATCTTGGTTCCCAGAGAGACATCTTCATCTTTGATCTTATCTAGCTCCCTTACAGCTGCTCTTCCAAGTCTCAATCTTCTTCTGATTTCTTCATTGCAGTCTCCCTGTTGGTTGATGATTGAGCCAAGGGATAGAAAATCTTGAACAATTTCCATTTCCTCATTGTCAGTTTTAAAATTCTGTTTCCCCATATTCTGTCCTGACAGTAGCCTCTTGTCCAGAGTACAGGTTGCACACCAAAACAACCAGATGTTGCGGCATCCCCATTTCTTTTAAGACTCTCCATAGTTTTTCATGATCTACACAGCCAAAAGCTTTGCTATAATCTATAAAACACAGGCTGATTTTCTTCTGAAATTCCCTGGTATGTTCTATTAGCCATCGTAAACTTGCAGTGGGATCTCTAGTGCCTCTTCCTTTTCTGAATCCAGCTTGAACATCTGGCATTTCTCGTTCTATATATGGTAAGAGAGCTTTGCTGTATAATTTGAAGAGTTACTATGGGAGTTATGCATAATCTCATGCCCTGACATTTTGTAGTTGGCTCCGCCTCCTGCAGCAGCCATTTTGTGGTTGGCACTTACCACCCTGTGTTAGAATTCCAAAGATGTCTGCAGGCTTGAAAAGATTAGGGACTCCTGCTACAGAGGAAGAGCCTCTTCTGCTAGAAAACCAAGATTGGGCTGAGTAGTACCTTAAAGACCAACTAGATTTCCAGGGTATGAGTTTTTGAGTGTCAAAGCTCCCTTCATCAGATACCTGGTATCTGACGAAGAGAGCGCTGACTCTAGAGAGCCAGTCTGGTGTGAGAGCCAGTTTGGTGTAGTGGTTAAGAGCGTGGGACCCTAATCTGGAGAGCCGGGTTTGATTCCCAAACCCTCTGCTTGAAGCGCTCTCAGCGCTCTCTCAGCCCTCCCACCTCACAGGGTGTTTTGTTGTGGGGATAATAATGACATACTTTGTAAACCACTCTGAGTGGGCATTAAGTTGTCCTGAAGGGCGGTATATAAATCGAATGTTATTATTTATTTTTATTATTAGAAAGCTCATACCCTGGAAATCTAGCTGGTCCTTAAGATACTTCTCTACCCAAAACTTGCTCTTCTCCTACAGACCAACATAGCCACCTTCCTGGAACTTATGCTCAAAGACGGCTCCTTCAGCCAGAACGTGGCTTGGCACCTGATCTGTAAGATACACTTCCCCTGTTTTTTGCCGCTGATCAGCAAACCACAACTGCCAGGATGCTGGCAAGCCATAATACATGTATTTTGCTTGGCAGGTCACAGGACATGCTGATTATACCAACCAACAACAATGCCTACTGTGATGTGAAGTTTTACTAAACATCACCTTGAGTACAATGTGGAAATAAGTCAAATAATTTTAAATAGTTCAAATACTTTTGTTTGCTTTTGAGTCCCGGACAATTAAAGTTAATCCTAAAGCTACACAGTATGGATGTTACATATTCAAAGTAATAATTATAAAATGCTGGGAGCTGTTAGGAGTTGATCAAAGACAAACACCTTTTGGGGAAAGTAGCGGAGTGTAAATGGGTGATCAGCGTGAGGTTGCAAAACTCCTGTGGCAGGAGTTATGGAGAACGCCGAGTCGGTCTCTAAGTTGTACTTGATTTTGGTGAGGTCCTTGTCTCCTTCCAACACCACCGGCTGCAAGTTAGGTTTCATTATTTGCCAGTAAAAAGGAAGATCCACGTGGCTGGAGAAGAAAGAGGAAAAAAGGAACTGACAAGAGCTTTTAAGCTCATAAAATTATGCATGGTCTGGAAAAAGAGAACTTTTCTCCCTCTCCAAAACACTGTTCTGTCTTGTCAGCACTTGTTCTGTTCCACAGCACTGACAGAATATCCCTTTATAAACAGTAGTTGGGTCACTCCGCCCTCCTATGGATGCCTCTTTGAACCAAGGAGAAGAAAGAACTGCTTGTGGCATAGCCCACCGGATGCCTAATTCAAAAGTTCCCCACTACAGGTACAAAGGATTGGAAACCCACATACGTCACGTTTCTTATGACCAGCGTTTTCTCTGATGTGGAATAGGGGTTCAGGGAATCGAAGCGCACGAAGTGCTGCGAAGTAATGTCCACGAGCTCTCCCGGGGTAACACTGCCTTCTCCACCAGTGACAGATAAAAGCTGCAGGCTTATCAGCTGCCCAATCCCTAGAAACAATGAAAAGCGGGGCTTCCAGACCAGTCATACACTCCTTCCCTCCTACAGCTGCAGATCTCCCTGTCACTTGATAAAAGTGAGCCTGCTTGCAGGGAGAGCGGAATACAAAGTTGATTAAAAAATTAAAAAAATAAAGCTACCAGCAGAGGCGTACGAAGCCACCCCTATCATTTCTTTGGGGTTTTTCACTTCACCAAAGAGGGGAATTGCATGTTTTAGATATTTATCTTTAGAGATTTATCAACAGCCTGAGCCCTAAAAGCAATGAAAGCCGATTGATGTCAGTGAGTTTGGGGTGAACACGGGGAATGGCTTTATACTGAGTCAGACTCTTGGTACTGTCTACTCTGACTGGCAGTGGCTTTTCTCAGGCAAAGATCGTTCCCAGCCCTGTACTGACGGCAACCTTTAAGTTTCCCCAATGGATCTGTAGTCTCTCATGTCAGGAAAATGGGGGCAGGGGCTTAGGCTCTCTATCCCACACACTCAGGTATGGAACTCCAAGTGCACATCTAAGACTATTTGACACAGGGTGGGGGAACATGAGACTAAGGGATGCCACAGAAGAGGTCCGATGAAGCTGAGCCAAGCCATGTATGGACACTGTGTGGTTTTTGCTTTCCCTTCAGAATTCACTAGGCTTGCTATTAACCATCTTGTTTTACCCCCAATTAAGGTGAAAAATTGAATCGAATTGAATACAACACACAACCTCCCTGTTCACTTGCACACAATATACAACTGTTCTCATCCCTGCAGTGGAAAAGGCAGCCCTACAAAATCCTTCCCGTTTTGAAATTTAAATCCGCCAAGATGTTAGCAGCAAACCTGTCACAGTAATTTCATTGATCTGGCAATTGTCACAAGCAATGATGTATGTCACTGATGCCGCTCCGGGAAAACTGGGGAAGAACGCCGTCTGAAAGAAAAGTTTCTGCAGCATGAAAACAGAAGTACTCACGGAGTCTACCTAGACTACAAGATTGTTATTTTTTTCTACTTGTTTAAAATATCACAACTTTCTCCAAGGAATCCTGGGATTTGTGGTTTGTTGGGGCGCTGAGAATCCACTGTTTGTGAACTCATGGATTTGCACCTTCACAAGGGGACACACTTTTCTTATTCCTCAATTATCTCATGGAAAGTCTGCTCCTGTCTAACCCTGTATCCTGCCCTCAGAATATATTAAAGATGCCTGACGGGAGTCCTCCTTACTTGGAGATTAACCTCCATCAGAAGCAGGACCTTTTCTGTTGCAGCCCCCAAAACTTTGGAATAGCCTCCCATAGGAAATAGATAGCTCCCTCCCTGCTGAAATTCTGGATGATGGTTAAGACCTTATTTTTTTTTTGATAAAGTAGTGAAGACAGCTAGCGCAGAGCCACGTGGAGCAGTGCGGTGTACAAGGTTAAAATGGCAGAAAAGGCCGGAAATCCAAGTTCAAATCTGTGCTCAGCAGTGAAGCAACCTGCGCGGCTTTGGGTCAGTCACTTCTCAGGGCCAAGCTAGAAGTGACGAATGACACTTGAATGGCAAGTGAACAGACTCACTTGTATTCCTCCCTGTTCACTCTGTTCCTCCCTGTTCACTTGCACTCCACTCAATCACTACATGATCGAATGGAGTGCAAGTGGAGTGCAAGTGAACAGGGAGGAATACATGTGAGTCTGTTCACTTGCCGTTCAAGTGTCATTCGTCACTTCTAGCTTGGCCCTGACATGCAGATGATCACTATGTGATCAAGTGGAGTGCAAGTGGAGTGCAAGTGAACAGGGAGGAATACATGAGAGTCTGTTCACTTGCCATTCAAGTGTCATTCGTCACTTCTAGCTTGGCCCTGACATGCAGATGATCACTATGTGACCGAGTGGAGTGCAAGTGGAGTGCAAGTGAACAGGGAGGAATACATGCGAATCTGTTCACTTGCCGTTCAAGTGTCATTCGTCACTTCTAGCTTGGCCCTGACATGCAGATGATCACTATGTGACCGAGTGGAGTGCAAGTGGAGTGCAAGTGAACAGGGAGGAATACATGTGAGTCTGTTCACTTGCCGTTCAAGTGTCATTCGTCACTTCTAGCTTGGCCCTGACATGCAGATGATCACTATGTGATCGAGTGGAGTGCAAGTGGAGTGCAAGTGAACAGGGAGGAATACATGTGAGTCTGTTCACTTGCCGTTCAAGTGTCATTCGTCACTTCTAGCTTGGCCCTGACATGCAGATGATCACTATGTGATCGAGTGGAGTGCAAGTGGAGTGCAAGTGAACAGGGAGGAATACATGTGAGTCTGTTCACTTGCCGTTCAAGTGTCATTCGTCACTTCTAGCTTGGCCCTGACATGCAGATGATCACTATGTGATCGAGTGGAGTGCAAGTGGAGTGCAAGTGAACAGGGAGGAATACATGTGAGTCTGTTCACTTGCCGTTCAAGTGATTCATCACTTCTAGCTTGGCCCTCAGCCAAATCACCTCACAGGCTGGGAGGATAAATAGGAAGATGTGAGAACCATGTGTGCCACTTTAAGCTCCCTCAAGAAAGGGCGAGGAGATAAAAATGCCATAAACAAGCCAATAATGACTGAATCATTTTCTGTTGTGTGTGTTTGTTTTTGTTTTAATTGCTGGTTTTAAAAATTGGTGGATGCTTTTTAAAGTCAGTACATTGCTTTTATATTTATTGAAAAGCAACACGCGTGAATGCTAAATAAAATCAGATAA
Organism: Eublepharis macularius; assembly: GCF_028583425.1. NCBI lineage: Eukaryota > Metazoa > Chordata > Lepidosauria > Squamata > Eublepharidae > Eublepharis > Eublepharis macularius. The sequence continues at coordinate 87,574,638 of NC_072800.1, forward strand.
GGGCTTGTATCCTATAATCTGTTTCAGACAATGGAAGATCACTTCCTCTGGCAGAAATCCAGAGGAGTTAGCCGTGTTAGTCTCTAGTTGCAAAATAGTAAAGAGTCCAGTAGCACTTTTAAGACTAATCAACTTTACTGTAGCATAAGCTTTCGAGAACCACAGTTCTCTTTGTCATGCATCTGACGAAGAGAGCTGTGGTTCTCAAAAGCTTATGCTACAATAAAGTTGTATCTCTTTGTCATGAATCTGACGAAGAGAGCTGTGGTTCTCAAAAGCTTATGCTACAATAAAGTTGCATCTAATGAAGAGAGCTCAAAAAGTTTTTGCTACAATAAAGTCACCTCTGATGAAGACAGCTGTGGTTCTCAAAAGCTTACACTACAATAAAGTTGGTTAGTCTTTAAAGTGCTACTGGACTCTTTACTATCTGGCAGAAATGGGGGTGTAATTTCTGCAGATTCCTCCTACTGAAACCTCCCACTTCCCCCCTGTGCAGTTCATGTGTGGTTCCTGATCCCCCAAGAACACAGTTTCAGGGGGGGCTCAGGGGGCAGAGGATGGAGGCAGAAAGGTCAGACTCTAATTATATAAGCCAATATATTTATTTTGTACACATGCTTGAAGCAAAAGCTAGAACACAAACGACTGACCTCCATTACGACAGACTGGCCCGGAAACAGCTCAAAAACAGCAGGTTGGATGCCAAATGGTTCTTGCTCCACAAAACCAAACATGGCAACAGCCTTCACAACAGAAGGGGCGGGGGGAGAAATCATCATGCAATGAGAGTCTGATTCTTAAAATCTATGATGCAGTGCCGTTAAAACCCATTAAGTGCAGCAGCGTGCAGCAGGGTAGGAAAGGGCATGGAACTGGAATGCCACCACTTCCTGTTTCTAGCACTTACAGCCCTCCAAAACTGGCTGAGATTCCACTGTAGGCCAAAAACTTTGCCCTGACAAAGAGAGCTTTGACTCTCAAAAGCTCATACGCTAGAAATCTAGTTGGTCTTTAACAGGGGTCATTTCGTTGAAAAAGAGCTGGAGGAAATCATTAGCAAAACTCATCAGCATAACTCATTAGCATATGTCATGTCCCTTGAAATCACCAGAAGTGTGTCATTAGCATAACTGATTTGCATATGCCCCACCCCCTGACATCACCTATCCGGGCTGTGTTGGACCCAATCCTGGCCATTCAAGGCCATAATTGAGTCCAAAATGGCAAAAAGGGGCTGAAAATGGCCAAAAAGGGGCCCAAAAGGTTCAGGATCGGGCCACTGCTGAGCAGGAGAGTGATCCACCACCCGTTAGAGGCCCGATCTGGGCTGTTTCAGCCCCAATCCAGGCCGAAACAGGCCCAAAATGGCCGAGAGTCAGGTGGGTGGGGCCACCTGACATGTGACCTCTTTGAGGAACTGCCGGAACTGCGTTCCTGTGCGTTCCCCCTCAAAATGAGCCCTGGTCTTTAAAGAGCTAATGGACCCAGATCTTGCTCTTCTACTTAAAAAAAAAACATTGTACGTTATTGATAAGTTTAATATTCCCAAAAAGGGGAAAGAGAAAGACAAGAAAATGAAATAAAAAAAAGAACAGAACAGAAATTAAAGAAAAAGAACAAAGAAAAATAATACATATTTCCATTTTCCTCTACAAAATCTATCATATCTTTATAAACATTATACTTGTAGTTTTGACACCTCCAAAAGTTATCTTTTCAATACTGCCCCTCTTATATTTATTTTTCCCAAATTTATATTCTTAGAAATTAAATCTACAAATCATCACTTCGTTTTTCCGGTCTTACACAGAAAGTCAATAAAGGGTTCCCAATTTTCTATAAAAATAGACAATATTTTATCTCTGATCAGAGCTTAACCATCTCCACTAACTCCATCATTTTCTTGCTCTTCTTCTAGGGATCCACATGGCCACCCATCTGAAACAGTTCTACAATATTTGCTTACTTACCCGGAACTGAGGAGGTGGCCACATTGCCTTGGGCATGATGCAAAACTTCCCGCTGCTAACCCCTTCATTTTTGCACAGAAACTCTGAAAATTTTAATCCACCAACAAGACAGGCTCCGCAATCTAAGACCTGAGGCACTGCAACAAGAAGCAAAATCTAAAGGCAACAAAGGCCAACAGCAGGGAAATGATGGCTGTTTTTAAAATCAAATGCCAAGACTGAAGCATAAGGTCCTATCCACTAGGATACGACAGAAAGTAGCAGACACACACAAAAAAGACTGAGTACACCTTTCCTGTGAGGTAGGTTATGCTGGCCCTAGATGTCCAGTGAACTTTATGGCAGAGGGAAGAGTTGAACCTACGTCTCCCCAGTCCTAGGCCAACACTCTAACCACTACTACACACTGTCACAGGTGAAAAGGAGAAAGTTGAGCCTATGAATGGTTAAATGAGATGAAACACAGCTGCTTCTAGCAGGATCACATTTTTAAGTACTGCCCACCATTAAAAAAAAACTCCCTGGAATTTTTTTATAGTATCTATATTCTCCTGCCACTTTATTCCCTCTGGAGTAAACTGCAGCTGTAGGGAAGGGATGGACGGAGAAAATGATGGCGGAGGGGACAGGGAGAAGGGTACCAATGTAATCCTAGGCAGAGTTACTCCTGTATAAGCCCACTGAAATGAACAGGCTTCAACTACAGTAACTTTGCCTAGAATCACAATATTAACCCCTCCTCATGGCAGACCCTAATTACAGATCGGGTCTAATTTGGCCTCAAAAGGTTCTGTAGCTCAGAGGCCCACTTGGCCTCAGCCTTACCCCACTGGGCTTCTGTAAAATGGTATCTCCCCCAGGAGCCAAAATGTGATGTGGTTAAGCATATTGCTATAAGACAGGCAGTGTTGTATAGTGGTTAGAGTGTTGGACGAAGATCTGGGGGACCCAGGTTCTAATCCCCATTCAGCCTTGGAAGCTTGCTGGGTGCCCTTATGCCAGTACGCACGTTCACCCTCACCTACCTCATAGGATTGCTGTGTGGAATACAGAGGAGGGGAGAATGATGTTATAAAGCTGCCAATGGGGAGAAAAGCAGAGTATAAATGAAGTAAATAAATAAATATAGCTAGCCAGTGTTGTTCATTTGGCAAGATGCTAAGCACAGCACTCAAAGTGGGTGTAGAGAGCCAGTTTGGTGTGGTGGTTAAGAGTGCAGGACTCTAATCTGGAGAGCCAGGTTTGATTCCTCACTCCTCCACTTGAAGCCAGCTGGGTGCCCTTGGGCTAGTCACAGCTCTCTCAGAGCTCTCTCTCAGCTCCACCCACCTCACAGGGTGTTTTGTTGTGGGGATAATAATGACATACTTTGTAAACCGCTCTGAGTGGGCGTTAAGTCATCCTGAAGGGCGGTACATAAATCAAATATTATTATTATGTTATTTTAAGTATGATGGATAGGAAGCAGGATTAGGGCTGCCCAAGGTGCTTGCAAGAACAAATCACGTAGAATCTGGCCAGAGTGGACACACTTTCCGTATATCCTTCTGTGCTTCTCCAGTTCTCTGTAGACTTATTATGAACAAAGAGCCTATTTGGATGTGGAACAGGCATTGTTCGTTTCTCAGTCAGTCTGCCTACCTGCCTGCCCTACCAGCGTGTCTTTGTCTCTTTGCCTGCCTTTAGCTCGAAAGTCATCCATGAACCAGAGGACGTATGAACCTGTCAGACACTAGTGTATATGGAGGGGTTTTTTTTCTTGCAAGGACTGATATAAGAACCATTCTGGGTTTGCAAAATTGTCAAGAGTCCAGTAGCACCTTTAAGACTAACCAACTATTTTCTTGACTGTTTTGCAACTACCGACTAACATGGCTAACTCCTCTGGATCTATGATTCTGGGTTTCGAAAACAATGACACTGGAAAGACTTCCTGAAAAATTCACTCAGAAGATCGCCCCACTGCTATTTTTTAGACCCATGATTTTGCCTGATCCTCATTTTCAAAATGGATAGAAAAACATGGAGAAAACAGTGACGTAGATCAACAGCATTCTACTTACACGTTAAGATCGGAGGTGGTCTCCTGCCCTCCAAGGGGATCAGGAGTGGGTAAGGCGATTGTGTCTCTACCAGTATGTAATCTTCATAACCTGCTAGATGTTCAGGCATAAACTGGATCGTGTAGTGACAGCTCATCCCAGGCGCAACGATTCCCCCTTCCCCTGGAAATTTCCCTAGGAAAGAAACACTGATATGAATATCGCAAGATACTGCCTGCTGGCTGTACTGCCCTAGATAATCAACTACAAGCACAGGGCGCATACAGTATGTACCTCCACACTGGCCCAAGAAACAGGACGAGCTGGTGTCTAGTTGCCACTGCAAACACACACGCACACACACACGCGCCTTGTAGGAAGAAGAGTTTTAGAGCCAAGCTACAAGTGACGCTTGACACAGGTTGGACACTTGTCAGCTTCCCTCACGTTCTGATGGGAAATGTAGGCGTCCTGGTTTTACCGCTTGGCTCTCCATTACAGCTGCAAGACCAGGATGCCTACATTTCCCATCAAAACTTGAGGGAAGCTGACAAGTGTCCAGCCTGTGTCAGGCGTCACTTGTAGCTTGGCTCTCAGACTAGCCTTACCACTGACATGCCGGTTTTCAGCATGCAGGGAATTTAAGAGAAAGGACATTCAGGCAAGTGGGGCTCCATCTGCAGTCTGATAATGAACTACTCTGCCATAAACTTACAACCTCAAACTTTAATGAGGTGTGAAGACAAATTTGATCTCCCACCGCTTTGAAAACAGCTGGGGATGGTTCGTATCAGGAAGCTCCACATGCTGTTTTTGCCACCAACACTTGCCTCCCCTGCTCCCATATATCTCACAGGAAACACATATAGCTACCAAGTGGGTGTCTACAAATGTTGTTCAAATGGACAAACTGTAGCTCAGCATGGGATGGAGAATGAGACTGCAAAAAAAAGCCGCAATGAGATGTCCATCCCCTTCTCCTTCTCTTCATGATGCCCTAATCCTCCTTCCTGATGCGTTCCTCCATCCCCACCTCCCTGGTCCCTGAAGCTGCCGTTTACAGTTTTAAAATTAGCAGGAAATCCACCTGAACATCTCCAAGCATTACATCTACATATTTCAGAAGAAAATCAGGGAGAACAGAAGAGGGTGAACGGAAATTAAATCAAAAGTTTCGGCTAAACATTAGGAAGAACGTCCTGACAGTTATAGCAGTCCCTCAGTGGAACAGGCTTCCTTGGGAGGTGGTGGGCTCTCCTCCTTTGGAGGTTTCTAATCAGAGGCCAGATGGCCATCTGACAGCAATGCTGATTCTGTGAACGTGGGCAGATCATGGGAGAGAGGGCAGGAAGGGTTACATCAGTGCTCAGTTCTCATGGCCCCTTCTTTCACACCCAGGGTAATGTCAATCACCACTTTGGGGACAGGAAGCAATTTTCTCCAGGCCAGTTTGACTAGGGATCCTGGATGTGCTTTGCCATCTTCTGGGCATGGAGCAAGGGTGTCACTGGGTGTGTGTGGGGGGGGGGGGGTAGTTGTGAATTTCCTGCATTGCGCAGGGGGCTGGACTAGATGACCCTGGAGGTCCCTTCCAACCCTATGATTCTCTACCTGCCACTCTTCACACTGTCAGTCCCTGATGTCCCAGAGAAAGCAGAGAACTGTATAAGGGAGTGAAAAAAGCAATCTTTCTTGATTCCAATGGCCTGCAAACTATAGTGCTGGAACAGGAAATCCCAAGTTGTCCTTCATAACTGGTCCTTTCCACACGTCCTGGCATAGCGTGAAACTCATGCAACAAGGATGTCTTCCTGGCGTGACGCACTTTCCCGGGCAGACTTCTCTGCCCCCCCTGCTGCTTCTTTAATGGCTTTCACATCGCTTTCAATTAAGCTCTCAAAAGCTCATGCCACGGAAATCTAGTTGGTCTTTAAGGTGCTACTGGACCCAAATCTTGCTCTTGTATTACAGACCAACACGGCTACCCACCAAAAACGAACTTTGTCCCCATAAATGCTGCAGGGAGACTTATCACATGTGCTACTTGATCTTCCGCATATTTACTGGAAAATAGGTTCATTAAGTAAGACCACTTAATCCATCATAAGAACATTACAGGAACATGGCCACATTTCAGACAGTGCTGGCTTAATGCCCACCAGGTCTAAATGCCAGCCTAATGGTGTTGATGAGATTAAGCTATGCCATGAAAATAAATCAGTAATCAATCTATCCATCAATAGCACCCCTCCAGAATCAGCTCACGTTAAGTTTGCAGTGGGGTTCTTGACTGAGAAGAGGCAGCTTGCTCTTGTTCTCTGGCGATTATAGAGCCCTCCCAGAGCAAGAACCTCCCTCCTGGAGAGAAACGTTTAATCCATTCCCTGTGGCGAATCAACACACAAGTAATTGGTCTTCCTAGAACCAAGAAGGGACTCACCCAACCCAATCGCAAAGGCGGATGTAGCTGGAGGGATTATTCTAAAAGTCTGAGATGTTGAGGTCATGTTCTGCAACTCAATGGTCATCTACAAAAAAAAAATGTGGCAGCAAATCACATCTGTGAGCCAGCTGAAAAACAACATCCCTCTCCATGCAATCTGACTCTTAAGGGCCAAACGACACGTTCGGTTTTTTAAAGAACCGGGAGCCAAGCTACAAGTGATGCCTGACACAGGTTGGACACTTGTCAGCTTCCCTCAAGTTTTGATGGGAAATGTAGGCCTCCTGGTCTTGCAGCTTGGCTCTCCGTTTAATTGAAGTTTACAGAGTGGCAGTTTATGGGAGGGAGAACATGCGGTCGGGAGGGGAGTTCAGGCATCGGGCTCTCACCAGGCGCCCCCCCTTCCCCTCCCATCTGTGTGTGTGTGTGTGGGGGGGGTTCTGTAAACTTCAATTAAATGGAGAGCCAAGCTGCAAGACCAGGACGCCTACATTTCCCATCAAAACTTGAGGGAAGCTGACAAGTGTCCAACCTGTGTCAGGCGTCACTTGTAGCTTGGCTCTGGATCTGGAGAACTCAGGTCCCACACAGTCACACAGCAGCTGTAGGAGACCTCCCCCCCCAAGCCATTTTCCTGCACTGGGGTGGGGGGCAGTTATTTCCTCATTTTTGTTATTCCACTTGCAAGAATACTCTACATGGAGCAACAAAATGGAGAAATGACTCTCCCACGTGCGTTTCCGCATGAGAAAATGGCTGTGGGAGAAGGCAGGAGCCCTGTCTTCCCCTGCAGGGTCATTCATGGCCCATTTGGGCTCTCCTTTTATTTTGTAAAAGCTGTGCCCCACAGCTGCTCTGAGGTCCTCATAAACCTGAACCCAGTTCCTTAAAAACCTGAACGTCTACTCTAGCCCTAAGGGTGCTTTTAAAGAAAGAGAACTGTGCTTCTGTCAGTAAAACAAACAACACAACTATAACAGAGTATTTCAGCAATCTACTTGAACTGAAGCTATTGATGAATCTGAAATACACAAGAGCGCAAAGAGGGACTTGGGGAAACTACTGAGGCAAAGGAAGGTCATGAAGAAACATGGGAAATTTGAAAAGTCAAGGAGAGATTAATGTTCCTTTAGAAGCGAAGGCTTTTCGCTGCCCAGCAAGGTCTCACCTCATAAACTTGGCCGACTTCATAATAAGAAAACAAAACAGCTGGAGGATTTGATAGAAAGATCGGAACAGGGTCAATATTGCTGGAACAAAACAAAAAGATCATTGTAAGGGTTCATAGAGTTTGTTTCTGTTACTTCTTGGCCTTGGATATCTGGCTTCCAGAACTGCAATGATATTTATTTATTTTCATTTATTATAGTCCACTCACCCCGCAAGCGGGCTCAGAGCAGATTTACATCATAAATACATAAAACAATTCAGAACAATTAAAAACATCGGTAGCCATCATACGGCACAGCATTAAACATAAAAGGCGGCTCATATTGCACCCTACATTCCAGCACTTCGAGCCTACAGGGCAGGGAGGTTAAAATGCAATCAGTGTAGGGTTGGGCACATATTCCCCTGCCCCCGCCACGGGGAGGGGCCGGTTGGATGGTTCATCTGCCTCAACCCCCATAAGCCTTCTACCTGGTGGAACATCTCCATCTGGCAGGCCCGGCGAAATGATAACAGATCTTGTTGAGACCGGGCCTCCACAAACAGAGAGTTCCACCAGGTAGGTGCCAGGACTGAAAAATCCCTGGCCCTGGTTGAGGCAAAGCAAACCTCCTTGGGGCCAGGGATCACCAGTAGCTGTTGGTCACAAATGCAGCCACACTGCTATTTCCTTCCGCCAGTCATTACAAAATGCTTAAATCCATAGACGAATGCAAGTGTGTGTGGGGGGTCTCCTTTAGAGTTTGGCTATGTTCAGCCCCTGCTTTACATGCTCAGATAATACCTTCTTCTGCTTGGAGATCCTAACACCCACCCCTATGACTGTCACAGGCCCTTCTGTTTGGATTTCCTCCCTCCATCCCTATCCCGTCCCCTTTCAATGACATTTATCCTCATGGCACCTTCAGATGATCTATCTCTGGCTGCCTCTCAAAGCAGAGGAGGGCAAAATGTCTAGCCTGAAGGCCACATCTGGGTATCCCCTCCACTTCTGAGGGCTCTGGGCTTGACACTGTCTCTTCCTGTGGCAACCTCAGTCCCTGCAAAAATTAACCAAGACCCAGATTTGGCCTCTCTGCCATTCTGCTTATCTTAATGCATTTCAGGTTGTATAACAATGTGGGAAGGGGAGGTCATCATTCTACCAGCCAACGGGGCAGTCCTGCAGGCTGATGCTCTCAGCTTATTATTAAGCAGTCCGGGGGCAGAAGAACAGATCCTGTCAGTGAGATGTGGGCCCCAGTCCATAATTTGCTCACCTCTGCCTAAAAGTATTGTGTTAATGTAAAGCACACCAAGCTTGGAAGGAATATGCTGAACTCTTCTAAGGCGCCAAGATACTTCTTGTTGGCCAGGAACGCTTTCAAGAAACTCGACTTGAGAAAGCAGCTTTCAAAGTGCCCAATAAAGAGTCTCTCTACACGAGACATCTGACACGTGAAGAACACGTGTCGGGAGATGCAATGTTAGCTGGGATGGGTAGTTTAAAAAGACAGAGCCAGCGGCAGGGCAAAGGCTTCGCTATACACTGGAGCTGTGTGAAGGAGCTGTGAAATGCCAGAAGGGAAACTTCAGCCCATCAGAACCTCTCCAAGTCCAAGCCCAGCTCTGGAAGGCAGCTCCAGCCCATTTTCATTCCTCACAGCCCTCTGGTTGCCATCCCACACAGTCTTAGACTGGAGAGGTGAAATTGACAGAGCCTTCAGGAGGCGAAGATGAAATAACAAACGCTCTGAGGAGCGATCTCCACAACGCTTGCCGGCTTACATTGCATCTCCCTACACTTGACAAACACGCACCAGGGAGCCTCGTGTAGAGAGACTCTAGATGAGCAGGTTTTGAAAGAGTTGGGTTTGTGTTCCCCAGACCCAGCTCAGGTTCCCCACACAGCAGCTCCAGGGAATGGCTGTTAAAAAATAAAGGAGAGCCCAAATTGGCTCAGAATGGCACCGTGGGAGGAGGAAGAGTTCCTGCCTTCCCCTCACAAGCCAAATAGTAGATGGGTGCGGGAAGGCCCTGCTTGTACTGCTGTTGTATGACACACTATACAAGGCTGATTGTTTTTTGTACACAAAGTGTTAGCTCAGCTATCCCCAAACAGTACAATACTGCATCATGTGTGGTTCTAGTCCGAAGAGGAAAATCGTAAGTTTCATACGAGCAGCTGAATCTTGGAGCCCTTCCATTCCAGAAACAACTTCGTGCTCCACTGGATAAGCTACCTCTGAACAGAGGAAGTTCAGACATGGCTTACAGCGCAAACACCACCACCACCACCCAGTCTGGATGCAGGTAATTTCTACTACAAGATGGAGGTGGGGGGAACTATTGACAGCTGCCATTTCGGGGAGCAGCCACATATTTTACCTTAAATTTGAGTCAGACAGAAGGGTGCCTCAGGACAAAGCTAGGCTCTATCACCAGAAAAAAGGCGCCTCTGCTGCTGAAGCAGATCTGAAAGATCCAGTTCTTTGGACCTCAGACATAATTCCCTTGGTGACCTTAAGGCCGACACAGATGAAGAAAACAGATCTCTATCAATCTGTGACGGCAAGATTCAAATTGGGACTTAGTGGGAAATGCAGAAAGGATTAACCTGATTAGTTTTGCTAAGCAGCTCCTTGCCGTGTTTTGAGCACCTTAAAGAAGGGTGGAGGTAGGAACCAGTCTATTATCCATATTAGTGAAAACCTACATTCGAGTAACTGACTGGGGGGGGGGGGTGAAGAGTTAAATCCCCTCTCCCCTTCCCAGGCAACCTCAATCTGTGAATAAAATGTATATTTTACAGACTGACAGAGGTCCATGATCTTTGGCACATACATTTATCCTCTTAGACAAGCCCCAATTCCCATCTCCCCTCCGCAATATAATAATACTGGCCTACTCTGCAGGGGTGCTGTAAGAAATGTCGAGATAATGACTGTTCAAAAGAGCTATATAAATGTCACTGTTAAGGTCTGGATTTATTGCACAGCTACCTTTCCACCACGGTCCTTTGTTTTCCCGCTACCGTTCGCTGTACCTTCTTTTGTGGCCAAATCAGGGACTTGCCTCCATGAAGTGAGTTAGGCGGGAAAAAACGAGGGTTTCTCAGGAAGTTATGGCGCTCGTCAAGTTTCTTCAGATAAGCACGGGCTTCATCTCTTTCAGTTTTGGGCATATCGTTCTTCCAGGCTAATTTTCGGGAGGGGCTAGATTTCTAGCAGCAAATAAAACGGAGAGAAAAATGCTTTCAGGTACAATTTCATGAGGGACTCGTTCACATTCAATAGGAGTGACCAGGCTGGCTTTTCCATTCTCAGGTGATCTAGAAATCTGAGCATCTCCAATCCTACGTCAGCATGCCACCGTAGTTAGGATGTCGGACAACGATCTGGAGACCCAGCTTCAAATCCCCCCTCACTATGAAGCTGGTAAGCTTGGGCCAGTTACCCTCCCTCAGCCTACACCACAGGGTGGTGGTTGTAAGGCAGACGGCAGAATGAGCAAATTAGGGAAACAGCCCCGGGAAAATTAACTTTCCAAATAAAACAAGGGAGCAATCTTTATCAGCCCTGGGTCGTTTCCAGACGGCTTACCTGCCTCTGGAACGTTGCGCCATCTTGCGGGGAAAACGCGAAATATCGTGTTTTCTCGTGTGAGTTTTGCATGACGTCGCGCAAAACTCGCGCAAGAAAACGCAATATTTCGCGTTTCCCCCGCAAGATGGCGCGACGTTCTGGAGGCAGGTAAGTTGTCTGGAAACGGCCCAGATACTTTTCTGACCAAATGGTAGTCATTCACTATTTGTTTAAATGAAAATATCTGTCTTTAGACCTTCTCCTTCCAAGCAAATCTTTCTGGCTTGACTAGATTACTATTTAGCAGGGCTTTTGGGGGGGGGGGAAGAGGTGGTGGAACTCAGTGGGTTGCCCTCGGAGAAAATGGTCACATGGCTGGTGGCCCCGCCCCCTGATCTCCAGACAAAGGGGAGTTGAGATTGCCCTCCATGCTGCTCCAGTGGCACAGAGATCAATCTAAACTCCAGGGGGCGGGGCCACCAGTCATGTGACCATTTTCAAGAGGTTCCGGAACTCCGTTCCACCGCATTCCAGCTGAGAAAAAGCCCTGCTATTTAGACAGAACAAGATTTCAGTCCAGTAGCACCTTAAAGAGATATTCCAGAGTATAAACTTTCTAGAGTCAAACTCCGTTCATCAGATTCAAGCAGGAATAGGGATTCGCTCAGCCGTAATAATCCCGGTGAGAAAGTGGGAGGGATGTTGCAAAGAAGGGAGTCGGGATGTAAAGGTACGAAGCAAAATGCAATCAGCTTGAACAAAACAGGGAATCTCTATTCCGTGACGAATGGAGATTGACTCTCAAAAGTTTATACCCTGGAAAACCTCGTTGGTCTTTAAGGTGCTATTAGACTCTAATCTTGCTCTTCTCCTGCAGACCAACACTAAATACCTGAATGTATTTAGACAGACAATCTACAGAACACAATTCACACTACTCAAAATCTTCTAAATATTTCTCTCCTTTTAGACATTTTTGGCTTCTCTTTTCCATTAAAATTTTACTGTTTCACTTTCTGCGATTCAATGGTATTATTATTCATAAACCATCAATGAAAACCTAATTGAATTTTTAAAAATGCGGGCAGTAAGATAAAAGCTCCAACCTCACATGCCCCACTAAACATGCTGGGGCTTATTTCTAAGCAGGCACGATGGCCACATCTCAAGTTTCCCCCCCTCCTCCCCAATACAGTTGGAATCTCAGAGCCAAGCTACAAGTGATGAATGACACTTGCCTGGCAAGTGAACAGACTCACGTGCAGAGGAGTTAGCCGTGTTAGTCTGTGGTAGCAAAATCAAAAAGAGTCCAGTAGCAGCTTTAAGACTAACCAACGTGTATTCCTCCCTGTTCACTTGCCCTCCACTTGTGCTCCACTTGATCAAGTGGAGAGCAAGTGAATGGCAAGTGAACAGGGAGGAATACACTTGATCTCCACTTGATCGAGTAGAGAGCAAGTGAATGGCAAGTGAACAGGGAGGAATACATGTCAGTCTGTTCACTTGCCAAGCAAGTGTAATTCGCCACTTGTAGCTTGGCTCTCACGTGTATTCCTCCCTGTTCACTTGCCATTCACTTGCTCTCTACTTGATCAAGTGGAGAGCAAGTGAATGGCAAGTGAACAGGGAGGAATACATGTGAGTCTGTTCACTTGCCAGGCAAGTGTAATTCGCCACTTGTAGCTTGGCTCTCACGTGTATTCCTCCCTGTTCACTTGCCATTCACTTGCTCTCTACTTGATCAAGTGGAGAGCAAGTGAATGGCAAGTGAACAGGGAGGAATACACTTGATCTCCACTTGATCGAGTAGAGAGCAAGTGAATGGCAAGTGAACAGGGAGGAATACACGTCAGTCTGTTCACTTGCCAAGCAAGTGTAATTCGTCACTTGTAGCTTGGCTCTCATTTGCAACATAGGTTGAAAGCTCCAAACTTCTTCTAAGAAGATGGCTTCTCTAAGACTTCAATGCATGTCTGTGTAGGGTAACTGTTGTACATAAAAATTGGAGACAGGGGCAATAATCTGCATCTTCCAATCCATGACATGTTGCATCGAACATATTGCTATTTATTTGCTTGTGCAATGACTAACAGTCCATCTCATCCAAGCACCAAAGCCATGTGTTTGTGACTCTGACCGATACCATATGCCCTGATTCCTAACGGTGGTCAGAAGTCGTGCTGTGTGTGACATCACCAGAACCCTACCTCACAATCCCAAATGGCACCCTCTCTCAAGCTGACAGGAACTGGGCGGGATTTTTGTTGGAAATTGCAGTGTCTGGTGTACTGCAGCAGCAAGAAGGGAAGAAGAGCCTTCTATGCAGGGGGCAGCAAGGATCACTTTGTTAAGATAGTGAGAGCAGCATCTCTCTCGTTTCCTGGGGGTCATTTCCTTGTCTTGTCTCCTATTGGGCTGAACAGGGCAATATCCTGCTTCTTCTCTCTCCTGCCTTATTCACTCTTCTACAAGATGTAGTCAGATAGCAAGGACCCGATCTCTCTCTCTCCACTTCACTCTCAAGTACGTATTTCTTAAATAAACTTTTTAGCCTCTTTAATCAGCACAGCGTAACTTCTCTGCTCTGTTTGCACTCCGCTAACAACATTAACGTCTGGACAGTTCATTTCCTAGACTCCTCTTCTTTACTCACAGCTTCTGTTCAGCTCTTGTTGACCTGTGAGTTTTGTTTAATGCTCGACATTTGATTGGCCATTGGTTTTTATATTCTCAAAGGAAGAACGTCATTCTTTGCCTGTTTTTGTCCCAGTAGCCTTGGGTGCAGCTGAAACCTGTTTCGCACCCAGCACCACCTAAGCAAATGAAGTCTGGAACACATCTTGTAGCATTGGAAAGGGAGGGGCTGTGGCTCTGTGGAAGAGCACGTGCTTGGTATGTAGAAGGTTCCAGGTTCAATCCTCAGCATATCCAGTTAAAAAGACTAGACAATAGGTGATGGGAAAGACCTGAGGCCCTGGACAGCCACTGCCAGTCCGAGTAGACAGTACTGAATTTGGTGGACCAAGGGTCTGATTCAGTAATGGCAGTTGTGTGTGTCCATGTGCATTCATGGCCCAGGAGAGGGAGGGCAGGAAGGGTTGCATCAGTGCTTAGTTCTCGTGGCCCCTTCATACATGCCCAAGGTAATGCCGATCGCCACTCTGGAGTCAGGTAGCATTTTTCCCTAGGCCAGTTTGGCTAAGGATCCTGACAGTGTTTTGCCATCTTCTGGGCATGGAGCAGGGGGCACTGGGGGTGTGGGGGAGAAGGGGAGGTAGTTGTGAATTTCCTGCATTGTACAGAGGGTTGGACAAGATGACCCTGGAGGTACCTTCCAGCTCTATGACTCTATGATTCCAATCCCACAAGCTACAGATTTGGGGCCTCTCCACTATAGCCTGTAAAAAAAATGTCTCCCCCTTGCTCACCTTTTGTGTGCATGCTGAACAATCAGCCTGATAAAGAGCTCTACAGAATATGAAAGCCTCCACATCATTTTGCGATACATCTTCTGAGCTTTCCCCATTCCTGTGTATCAACATGGCTATCTACAATCTTTTTGAACGCATGAAACTGCCTCATGCTGAATCAGATCGCTGGCCCGTCAAAGTCAGCATTGTCTGCTCAGGCTGGCAGCATCTCTCCTGATGGTTCAGGCATATATTTTTCACATCACAACCAGGGCTTTTTTTCAGCGGGAACGCGGTGGAGTGGAGTTCCGGCACCTCTTGAAAATACTCGACAATAGCATGTGAAATAATATTATTTCAAAGAAACCTGTGTTTCTCCCTCATTTCCCTTTTGAGAGTTCCGCCACCTCTTTTCCCAGAACCCCCCCCCCCTGCTTACAACTACCTGACCCTATTTACTGGAGGTTCCAGGGATTAAACCTAGGACTATCTGCATGCTAAGTACGTGTTCTACCACTAAGCCATGGACTCTCCCCTAACAGCCACCCCTCTTCATCATCTATAGTTTCCTAGTTGTCAATCTATAAACGAGATACGGGGTTGATGCAAAATCTAGATGTTATTATCAGGAGAAAGGGGGAAAGCAACATACGAAAACCAAAAGAAAGCAGGAGAGAATCTGGCTATAAAGACAGCAGTGATGTGGAACTGACAGACAGTCCCCATGGATGGGCCTCAAGAGAATTTAAGGGCAGTGAGACAATGGAACAGAAAAGTACCTTACAGGATGGTCTCCGAACTTGATCTGGAATCTCACTAGTTGAAGACTCCAGCGTGACAGATGATAAAGAAACTTCGGGCAGAGCATCTAGTATTTTCTTTACGTGTTTGCTTTCTTTAAATATTGCATGTTCAGAAATACGTTGTTTAAAACTAAGGTTTTCTCCCAAGTAGCCAGGCTCAGATTTATCTGCAATTCAAATAAATGCTTCAGTGGCACTGGAAACTTGCAGTCAACAATCTTGGATTTGGCAAAACGATTCAGAAATTGTATAGAGACACAGCCATGGGACCTTCCCAGAGGATATTTTTATTTTCACACACCAAGTCTTCTCCATACAACAGGCCCCAGTCGTCCCTAGGAACAAGATGTACAACCAAGGCTGATTGCAGCTTACCAGTGTCAATTTCCATTATCCCAGCAGCTCTTAAGGGCCAAACTACATGTTCAGGTTTTTAAAAGAGTTAGATCTGGGTTCCCGGTAGCCACAGAGTATCTGCGAGGAATGGCTTTTAAAAAATAAAGGAGCGGCCAAACAGACTCGGAATGCCATCACAGGGGTGGAAGGGTTCCTGCCTCCTCTCTAAGCCATTTTCTGGCACTTGAAACAACACAGGGAGTTATTTCCTTGTTATTGCTGCTCCATATGCACAGAATAGTTCACGTGAAGCAGCAAAAATGGGGGAAAGCTCCCCCCCACACACACACACAGATTCTGCACAGGGAAAACTGCTGGGGGGGGAGGCAGAAGTGCTTCCCCCCTTGGCAGTGGCATTCTGAGACATTTGGGGCTCTCTGCTTTCCCCCCCACCCCCAGAAGCCATTCCCCATAGCTGCTGCACGGCTGCAGGGAACCAGGTTGGGTCCAGAAAACCCGGACCCAACTCCTTTAAAAACCTGAATGCGTAGTCTGGCCCTCAGCCACTGCGCTCATGGGAAAACCGTCCAGTTGTCTAGAGCTTTACACATGAATAGCCTGAGTCACACACTGGCTGCATTCAAACATCCAATTTAACTATGGCTGAATAAAAATGTGCACAGACCTAGCTTGTACCAGGCTTGTGCATACCCTTGGGAGGAAATGCTGATTTAAGACCGACACACGAATGTAGGCATGTGGGTAAATGAGAATTAGTCTTACTCCCGTTGCTGGAATTCCGAACCAGGGCCTGATCCTTGTTTACTATCCCAGTTAATGGAAGAAAAGGGAGTTTGGGACTTCTGAGTATTCTTAGCACCCTCAACGAACTACATGTCATGGACCAACCTGGCCCAGGGGAGCAGAGAGACTCAGAGAACTCTTCTGAGGAAGAGGCAGCTGGTAAACCTGACCCAGATCCACAGCCAGTGGCAGAAGCACTGCAGGAGGAGGCAGGCCCTGAAGGCTCAGATACTGATCCACAGCCAGGTCCCAGCACATCGGTTCCTCAGCTTCCCAGCCCTGGGCTGGCAACAGAAAGCCAGGGGCAGGCCAGCTCTCCCCCTTCCTCACCAGAGCCTCGGGAGTGCTGCCAGAGGAGGGCTAGAAGAGCCCTCCAAGCCAGAAGGCGCAGTGCCAGGCTAGCAGCACAGCACCGGCCCAGCATCATTAGTGATGATGAGTGCTCACAGGAGCAGGACTGAGACAGCTGCAGGTGCTTGCTGCAGCACAGGCAGCTGAGCACTGTGAGGCTTAAAATTAGCCAAAGAGGGAGTAGCTGCGTGGAAGTAAGGAGTCTGCTCACTACTGACCTTGCTGCTGTGTTTGGAACTGAGTCTCTTGTTCCTGACCTTGGCCTGTTCCTGTGGATGTGTTTTTGGAATTCCCCTTTGGACTTGAAGCTGTGAGTGTGCCGAATTGGTGCCTGAACCTTGGAACTGGGTGCGGCCCTGCTTGGACAACTTGGGAGTTTTCCCTTGCCTGCTGCCAGTGTGAGTCTGCATCGGGACACTACAATTCTTAGGATTTTTTGGATAATAAGTAAATTGCTATTACATTGATATAGCCAGTGTGGTATAATGGTTAGGGTGCTGGACTAGGATTTTGGAGACGCCAGTTCAAATCCCAGCTCTGCCATGGAAGCTTGTTGGGTGACCTGAGGCCAGTCACATGTTCTCAACCCAACTGACCTCACAGGGGTTTTTATAAGGATAAAATTAAGGCGGGTGAAAGCATTGAAAGCTGCTTTTGGTCCTCACTGAAGAGAAAGGTGGAGTATAAATGAAGTAAATAAATAAATGAATTAGGTTTTGCGGTAAAAATGCTCTATGATGAATCTTTCTAATCTGTTTCAGCAAGTTACGATGCAAACAAAATTAGGATTTATTTTATGTATATATTTAGAAAATGTTTATACCCCCTCTCCGGGAACCTGCCTGAGGCACCTTCAAAATTAAAATTAAAAAAGAAACAAGACATTAAAAGTTATTAATTGAAATCTAGCATTAAAAACTCAGCCCAGCATAAAAACACAGACCATAAAAACAGACAACTGACAGCTTATTATAATAGCCTCCAGACTAAAATGGTATTAAAAGATGAACCCCTTAATTAAAAGCTTGGGTGAGCAGAATCCTTTTCACCTGGTGGCTAAAAGAGAGTAACACAGGTGCCAGGTGAGTGCCAAGTTTATTGATCTGTGACCAGCATAAGCAGGACATTAAAACAGTTTAAAAGTTCAAATGGAATTAAATATAAGAGAAGGCAATAAATAGATATACACAGGGCTTTTTTTCAGGGGGAATGCGGGGGAACGGAGTTCCGGAACCTCTTGAAAATGGTCACATGGCTGGTGGCCCTGCCCCCTGATCTCCAGACAGAGGGCAATCTAAATTCCCCTCTGTCTGGAGATCAGGGGGCGGGGCCACCAGCCATGTGACCATTTTCTCTGAGGGCAACCCACTGAGTTCCATCACCACTTTTCCTAGAAAAAAAGCCCTGGATATACAAATATAAAAGTAGAGGTAAAACATGCCATACGTGAATTAGGTGAGTCCCAAAGGGGAGAGCATTTCTTAAGTGAGGTGATACTACCGAAAAGTCCTGTCTCTGGTTGCCACCTGCCTCATCTCTGGAGGTGGGGTCACAGAAAGTGGGTCTAGTCAGACAGATCTTAACTGGTGGGTTGGAAAATATGGGAGAAGCCAGTCCTTTAAGCACCCTTAACTAAGCCATTTAAGGTTTTAGAAGTAAGAACCAGCACTCTGAATTGTGCCTAGTGGGCAACCAATGCAAATCCTCCAACAATGAGCTGATACGATCCCTATATCCCTCTATCTCATACACGCAGCACTCAACTCCTAGAAAGAAAAATGGGACACAAATGTGGTTAATGATAATAATTTCACAGAGTCCTTTCCCATCTTAATAAAGGATTCCTAAATGATATTTTTGAAAGGCCGTATTTGTCTTCTTAAATGTTACCTTTCGGTGCTTGTGTAATGGGTATCGGGTCGGTGATGTAATCTCCAGGGCCAATTAAATTGTGCTTCTTAAGAAGTTCATCATCCACACACCTCTCGAAGGAAGACTGCACTACAAATTCAAATTTAAAGAATAATAGTGTTTAAAGGTGGAAAAGAGCAAGAGTCCAGAAGCGCCTATTAAAATGAACAAAATTTGTAGTAGGGTATGAGCTTTCATGTGTCACAGCTCACTTCTTCAGATACCAAAGGTGACAGTGTATTTCTGGCATTTTCTACATATAGTAGCAAAGAAAACATTCGGCATCCTATACAGTTCCTTGCCTTCCTCCTTCTCCAATATAATAATCAAAACAGAATAAATTAGGAAGAATAAGAGACAGTGGGAAGGGGGGTATGGCTTGATGTTAGAGCATCTGCATTGCAAAGCTCAATCCCCGCCTTCTCCTATTAAAAGGAAAAGATAACAAGAGACACGAAAAACCTCCTGTTGAGACCTTGGAAAGCTGCTGCCAGTCAGAGCAGACAATACTGACCTTAATAGATCAAGGGTCTGAGTATAAGATGGCTTCCTGTGACGGTGGTGGTGGTGGAGAGTGCCCTCAAGTCATAGCTGACTTATGGCGACCCCTGGTGGGGTTTTCATGGCAAAATACTATCAGAGGTGGTTTGCCATTGCCTGCCTCTGCAACCCTGGTCTTTGCTGGAGGTCTCCCATCCAATTACTAACCAAGGCCGACCCTGCTTAGCTTCTGAGATCTGATGAGATCAGGCTCACCTGGGCTATCTAAGTCATGGAGGTAGGGTACAAATGACTGTGACTGTGCACTTATGCAAACTTTCCCTTTTTACATAATTTATACCAACAAGAACAACAAGAATCAGTTGTGAATCTCAACTTTTCTCAGTGCAGAATTCGGACTGCCCGAGTGCAGAATTTTAATTCTTCTAGCCTAGAATACCAACGGTTCTGCAAACCAGATGCAGTTTTAAACAGGAGGTTTTAAATTTGGTGGCTATAAGCCTTAGAAACAAGAAGCTGAAAGCTGCAATTCTCAGGATGCTCCATTTGACATCCAGCATTGGATTTAAGTGCATGCAGGTGGAAATGCAGCTGATACTGCCCTACTGATAGGAAAATGGTTTTATAAAGTGGGCAGGAGGCAAAGACATCCAACAGGCTGAGTGGGGACTAGTAATATTTTTGAAGGCTCACAGAGGCAGGAGGGGATAAAGTGAGAACCATGGCTGCAGTTAGCAAGCTTAATTATTTATTACATATTTTTTTTAAATTTTTTATTTTAAAAATATTTCATTTATTACATATTTTGACAATGTTATCTGCTGCTGCTCTAGAGAACCTGCTCAAGGGAGCTCACAAAGTTAAAACATAATAAAATAATAAGACAGCAGAGAAATCTTTAAAAATTAACAAATTATTAAAAACCCCAGCCATAAAAAAAACTTCATGCATGTCATAAAACTGGTATCGGTCAGAGAACAGCATGGTGTTAGGCCTCTGTCAGAGCATGATACACCACAGCAGTGAAAATGGTGTGAGTGGAGTTCCAGACCTTGTGCAAATACCATCTCGGGCTGCTTTCTTGCACTCAGCAATCACAGCACAGCACTACACGGCCACCAATTCCAGATCTTACACGTGCAAAGAACATGCCTGGTTATGCAACTGGTTTTCTCCTTGTCTTCTAGAAATGTTATCAGTACTCAAGAGTATCGAATTCAAACCTCAGTGAATTCAACTGGTATTTCCCCTGTGAAACTGAAAGAAGATTTCCCCCTTTGCCTGGCATTCATTAGTGGAAAACTGTAGGTTTCTCTCCCCTCACCTGGTGGCAATCCAATGTTCTGGTACGCCTCTGGAACACTCATCTTGTTCAGGGCCAGAACCCGCTCCTCTTCTGCAGTTGCTCGAGCTCTTGCCTGAATGATGTGCCTTTCTAACATTTCTGCTTCCATCATGCGGTCCTTATATTCCGTATGGACCTAAAGTGCCAATCGATCGATACATTTTTAAATAACCTAACCTGATAGTGGCAACCGAAACAAAACCTGTTTCATGCTTATTTTTGTAGAGTTTTAAAATGTCAGCACTAGTATAAAGAAGTCAGAGTAAGATTTGCCCTGCAGGAGGAAAAAAAACAGCTATTGATGGGACTTTAAGAGGGGGGAGGTAAGGGACATAAAAGTCTTATTACATTACAAGCTGTGGGGAAAGAGTGACAAGTAAATATTGGGCCTAACTACATGCTACAGTCTTCGAGTCATGTTCAGGGCTGCCACAAAGACAGATATGCGATGCCAATTCCCTACCGAAAACTCAATTCTTTTTAAAAAAATATATATTTTATTTTGTCATACACAAACGCACAAAAAAAAAAAACCTATAAAACATAAACTAGGAACTCAATTCCCAATCACTTGGAGGCCCAGTTCAGATCAGGTTGGAAACAGCAAATACAGAAAATGTCTGGTCTGATTCCACTAAGCAATTCTGATTATTTATCTCTTTAAGATGTTACATCTAGGGTTGCTAACTCTGGGTTGGGAAATTCCTGGAGATTTGGAGGTGGAGCCTAGGGAAGGCTGAATTTGGTCAGGGGAGGGATCTCAGAAGGGTATAATGCCATAGGGTCCCCCCTCCAAAGCAGCCATTTTATCCAGGGAAACTGATCCCTGTGGAGATAAACTGTAATTCTGGGGGATCTCCAGGTTCCACCTGGAGGTTGGTTGCCCCAGTTATATCAGATCCATTTTCTACAATTGCAATCCTGGATAATATTACTGCTTTTCATGTAAATCCTTGTCTCATACTTTACTCAAGATACTTAGATTAGGAACAGATCAAGATGGGTAGCCACGTTAATCTGTCTGCAGCAGTAGAAAACAGCAAGAGTCCAGCAGCACCTATAAGACTAACAAAATTTGTGGTAGGGTGAGCTTTCGTGACTCTACCACAAATTTAGTTTGTTATATAGGTGCTACTGGATTCTTACGTTTTCCTAGATTTGGAACAGATTTTGATCCATTTTGCTGGGTCAAACTTCAGCACTGAATCAACTCGTGTGTTCTTTTCCACAGTGCTGAATGCTCACTTTACCTTTTGCAGTTCTTCCACAAACTTCTCGTGACTGGCATTGTCTCCTCCACGGGACTTTATCATGTTTTCTACCGTGTCCTTTCCTATAACCTCTGAAGTATACATGTTCTTAAACATGCTGGCCAACAAATGGGAAATATCCTACGGAAAAAGGAAAGGAAACTTTTAATCATAGAGGAAGGTATGAGAAAAATTTCAAGAGGAGGATAAGAAATGGATTTTTATGAATCTTTATTTTAAAGTCAGTTGGAAAAGCTGCTAAAGACTTCAGCTCATCAAAGCATTAACCAAATCATTTCTGAGGCAGAAGAAGCATTCAAGTAGAAATAATTCCACACCGAGTAATGACCCATTATCTGCAGTAAATAGGTGATAGCAGCGGTGACTGTGAAATCAGGTTTTATAATTGAAACAAGATCCCCTCTAGGAGTGCTCCTTGAGACGTCTCTTATATGCTTCTGCAAGTTCCTGGATCACTTCTAAGACTTAAACACTATTTCCAAGTACCTAGATTGGAATCCCCCCCCCCCAAATCACATACACTGGGAAAAAATGGTTTAAAAATGTGAGAAGGGGAAGCACAGTGCAGACTGTTTCTTCTCTGCTCCTGAGATTTCGCTCCAACTTTAACCGAAGATGGTTGTTGTGGGTTTTCCGGGCTGTATTGCCGTGGTCTTGGCATTGTAGTTCCTGACGTTTCGCCAGCAGCTGTGGCTGGCATCTTCAGAGGTGTAGCGCCAAAAGATAGAGACCTCTCTCACTGAGAGAGATCTGTGGCTGGCATCTTCAGAGGTGTAGCACCAAAAGATAGAGATCTCTCTCACTGCTGGTGAAACGTCAGGAACTACAATGCCAAGACCACGGCAATACAGCACGGAAAACCCACAACAACCATCGTTCTCCGGCCGTGAAAGCCTTCGACAATACATTTAACCGAAGAGCTTCAGAGTTTCTGAACATGTGCAGAGCGTTTTCCTCTTTTCCCACAGGACATCTAATTGTAGGAGGGCAAGGGAACATCTTTCCCACATCTTTACCGTGTAAGAGATCTCTGCGATGGTGCATTTTATGTGGAAGTAAAGGAATGACTATGGTTGCCAACTTCCAGGTGGGGCCTGGAGATCTCATAGAATTGCAGCTGATCTCTAGATTACAGATATAAGTTCCTTTGGAGTTTGAAGGGTGGACTCTGTGGTATTATATCCTGCTCAGGTCCCTGCCCAGGCTCCACCCCCAAATATCCAGGAATTTCCCAACCTGGACTTGGCAACCCTAGGAATGACAGAAGAATTCACTCATTCATGTACTAAGTACAGGGAAGCATTAAAGGAAAGAAGATTGGCAGCTTTCTTCTACTTAATTTCCTCTTGCCCCCAAGCCAGTTACCAAAGCCAAAGCTCCAGATGGGGAAGAGCTGTACACGTGTACCATTTTACACGCGTGTCCTTCTTTACCTGGGTTAGCTCTGAAGCAGGCCTGTGCCTGCCCATAGGCGGCTCGGGACTCTGTCGGGCCACCATGCTCACGGCTCTGTCCCTGCTGGGCAGCATCTTCCCAGCGAGAAAGGCCCCCGTTGCTAAGGGCCGCGGTAGCTTGCCGGCGCCAGGGCCCTTAGCAACAGCGACTTCCGGTCTGCTCGCACCGGGAGGGAGGGGGTGAGAAGAGGCGGAGCTTCACTATTGGCTCACTCAGGCTGGGGGCGGGACTAAAGAGCCTAGGCGCTGGAATAGCCGCTTAAAAAGTGAAAGGCTGCTTCTGGGCATGCGCGAGCGGCTTTTCTAGCTGAGTTTGGGAAGGAATAAACTCTTAAACAGGAGGGAGAGGTTGGTTTAGTTGTCCTGCTAAAGGGATGGAGCTGGGCAGGGAGGGTAGCTCAGAGATGCCTTTCTGGGTGAATAAGGAGAGAAAAACAAGGTTGCCAACTCCAGGTTGGGAAATTCCTGGAGATTTGGGTGTGTGGGGGGGTGGGGGAAGCCTGGAGAAGGTGAGATTCTGGGAGGGGTGAGATCTCAATACAGTATAATGCTATAGAACCCACCTTCCAAAGCAGCCATTTTCTCCAGGGGAACTGATCTCGGTGGCCTGAGATCAGTTGTAATTCCAGGAGATCCCCCCCCCAGCCCCCCAGCAGCAGCAGGTTTTGGGTCCCCTGGCACCTTCGAGAGCAACGAGATTTTCAGGGTATAAACTTTCGAATCAGCTCTCCTCTTCAGGTAAGAAAGGAACTTTGACTCTCAAAAGTTTATACCCTGAAAATCTGGTTTATTTCTAAGGTGCCCCTTCCTGGGCCCAAATCCTGCTGTTTTCAGGTTGACTAACACGGCAATCACCTGGAGGTTGGCAACCCTAACTCAGACATAGTAGACCCTTCAATAGCAACATGAAGGGAGGAAGACCTGCTGAGATTGGGGCGTGTGTGTGGAAGGGGGTGCCTGGAGGCTTCCCAGATACAAGGGCTGGGTCCAACCTCTCTCTGCTTCTCTTTCACACACTTTTTAAAATTTCCTCCAAGAAAACTGAGGCACATGTTTCTCCCTTCCCCATTCTGTTTTCACAACACCCCTGTGAGGCAGGTGAAGTCGGTTCAGAGGCAGTCACTGGCCCAAGCTCACCCACCTCATATATATGTGTATATGTATATATGTGTGTGTGTGTATGTATATGAGAGTGAATTCTCATGTGTATATATATATATATGAATTCTCAGATAGATAGATAGATAGATAGATAGATAGATAGATAGATAGATAGATAGATAGATAGATAGATAGATAGATAGATAGATAGATAGATAGATAGATAGATAGATAGATAGATAGAATTCTCTGGGTGAATATATATAGATTTATTTTTAAACATTTGTGCCCTCCTAACCCCAGAGAGCTTAAGTTAGCTTCATTCTTGTTCTTTGGATAACCTGTTTTGATAATTTTATCCATTTGTTTGTACCTGATTTGTTTTCTTACTGCAGTTTTCCAGAATTGCTTGTAATTCAACCCACTTGAGCCACCCTCCTGTGATATAAATATTTAAAATAAATAGTGACCATCAATAAATAAACTTCATTCATCGTTTGCAAGGGCTAGATGAAGATCTTCTCTCGGGAGGGTTAAAGTTATCTGCTGTCCCAGGTGGCTCAAAGCCTCCCCTCCACCAGCCATCTTGTGGTGGGGCTAAACTGAAGCCTACAAATTGTGACAGTTTCAGAAATGCCTCCCACACACGGGTATCAGAGGAGACCTCCTTTGATTAGAACAGTTGTACATCGTAATTCAGTGAGGTACACCAAATTCCCTTCAGGTAAGCCATGGGGAGAAAAACAGGTAAATTTTACCATGGCTCCAGGCAGTCCACTCCAGACTGCAAGCACATTGACATGATATAGTCTGTTTATACATTTCAAAGATATTTTTTCTATCGTGATCCATGAGATTACATAATATACACTATGGGGATTGTGTGCGGAGATGTGGGAGCCGCGTTTCAAATTCTGGACATTATCCTCAGGAGTGTTACGCTAAGAGTTAAAAATAGATCGGAGAATCTAAACTTGGTTAGGGTACAGATTATTTCCGTGTTAATTCATCCAAAACAGCACTGATGAATTACAAAGCATGCTCTGGCTCTTTAAATATCTGTACCTTTGGGCACTGTACTACTTTGGCAGGAATAAAATATGCAGAAATGGCATGTTTTTTAATTCTTCAGAATGTCTGTGATTTCTACAGTTATCCCTCTTTTTTCCATTGTAGCTTATCTTTTATGACTCTGCTGCTCTCTAGTGACAAACTGAATTTTCATTCTACCTACGACTGAAGTTCTTAAAAGGGTCGCAGTCTTTCTCAAGCAGGATTTCGTGGAACTGCAACCTGTTGGGGCAGGAGAGAGCAAAGTCTACAGTCGCCTTGCATCTCTCACTGATCACCTCCCATCATCATCATCATTTTTATTGTTGTTATTATTATTAATATTAATAATAACAACAACAACAACAACCAATTTATATACCGCCCTTCAGGACAACTTAATGTCCACTCAGAGTGGTTTACAATGTATGTCATTATTATCCCCACAACAAAACACCCTGTGAGGTGGGTAGGGCTGTGAGAGCTCTGAGAGAGCTGTGACTGACCCAAGGTCACCCAGCTGGCTTCAAGTGGAGGAGCGGGGAATCAAACCCGGCTCTCCAGATTAGAGTCCCGCGCTCTTAACCACTCCACCAAACTGGCTCTCTTAAACAGCTTTCTTGTGCAAAATCATGTACCTCGTTAGGGGTATAGACATTTTGAATAGTTGATGAATGGTGAATGGCTCGTTGTTCTAGGGTTGCCAACTCTGGATTGGGAAATTCCTGAAGATTTGAAGGCAGTGCCTGGGAACGGTGAACTTTGGAGAATGGAACTCAGCAGGGATAAAGTCCACCCTAAGCTGCCACTTTCTCGAAGGGAACTGATCCTTGTAGTCTGGAGACCAGCTGTCATTCTGGGAGATCTCCAGGCTCCATCTAGAGGTTGGCAACCCTGTGTTGTTCCTTTTCCTGACCAGTGTCCTGTTCACAATAAGGTAACTGAAAACTATTGTAGCAACAGCTGTATGTTGTTTCTGATATGATTGTTATGCTGGTTTTAGTGTTTTGCCTTTTAAATGATTTCTCATACCATATCATGTTTTACTGTAATTTCATAGTAGGTGCCTTGACGATACAATCCTCAGCAAAGTTGTGTGTGTGTGTGTTATGTGCCGTCAAGTCCCCTCTGATCTATGGCGACCCTATGAATGAAAGACCTCCAAAATGCCCTATTGACAACAGACTTACT
Organism: Eublepharis macularius; assembly: GCF_028583425.1. NCBI lineage: Eukaryota > Metazoa > Chordata > Lepidosauria > Squamata > Eublepharidae > Eublepharis > Eublepharis macularius. Next base: position 87,601,357 of record NC_072800.1, read on the forward strand.
CAGATCTTGCAAACTGGAGGATGTGGCTTCCTTTATTGAGTCAAGTCATCTTGTTTGAGGTCTTCCTCTTTTCCTACTGCCTTCCACTTTTCCCCTCTTGGATACACACCTTAACGTGGCGAGGGGGTTTGAGTGTGTCAGTGAAGCTGAGAGCAGCGCCATCAGGAGGTCAGGCTTGGTCAAGTGTCTAAACTCCTGGAAGAGTCGCTCAAGACAGAATTGCCAAAGCTGAGACACCAGACTTAGATGCATCCACTTCCTTCAGGAATCAACGGTCACATCTGCAGAAGAGAATTGACTGCAGAAGGTCCAAAGCTCAATCCTTGGCACCTCCTATTAAAAGGAAGAGATAACAGGAGAAATGAAAAACCTCCTGTTGAGACTTTGGAAAGCATCTGCCAGTCAGAGTAGACAATACTGACCTTGCTAGACCAGTGGTCTGAGTATAAGGCAGCTACCTGTGACTGTGTGGTGGAGGTGGAGAGTGCTCTCGAGCCATAAATGACTTATGGCAGCCCCTGGAAGGGTTTTCATGGCAAGAGACTAACAGAGGTGGTTTGCCATTGCCTGCCTCTGCAACCCTGGTCTTTGTTGGAGATCTCCCATCCAATTACTAACCAAGGCTGACCTTGGTTGTTGTGTCAAACAGTTTGACACAGAGATCTCTGTCTTTTAGTGCTACACCTCTGAAGGTGCCAGTCACAGCTGCTGGCGAAATGTCAGGAACTACAATGCCAAGACCACGGTGATATAGCCCAGAAAATCCACAACAACCATCGTTCTCTGGCCGTGAAAGCCTTCAACAATATAAGGCTGACCTTGCTTAGCTTCTGAGATCTGATGAAATTGGGCTCTTGTGGGCTATCCAGGTCAGGCTACAAGTATTATATACATCTAGTTCTCAACATTTTGTCACATTCTCCCGTTGATTCTTTCCCTTCCTTTTACTTTCCTCACCATCCAAATTTAGCTCAGGGGTCCCCAAAGCGGTGCCCAGGGGTACAACGGCATCGATACCTGTCCAAGTGTTTCTCGAAACCAGATGGGACCAAGTGAGTTTCTTGTGCAGCAGGGCTTCTGATTGGCGATTGGCAATCTGATTGGCAGTGCAAATTAAAATAACATGGTTTCAGTGGAAGCTGCCATCACAATGTTGGTTTTATTCTCTCTCACACTCTTCTTTCCCAGTGTGTTTTGAAAATTACTCCTCATGTTCTCTGCACTTGGGCTTTCTGTGTGTGTGTGTTTGTGTGTGACTCCGCCTCTCGTGGTGGCCATTTTGTAGCTGGCCCCACCTCCCATGGTGGCCATTTTGTGGTTGCACCCAGCACCTTTCATTGGAATGCCAAAGATGCCCACAGGCTCAAAAAGGTTGGAAACCCCTGATTTAAACCATATGTTCCTTGTTTGTTTATGTTACTCTGTACAGCCCCATGCACATTGATGGTGCCATTGTCTATCTGTGTGGTTCACGCATGCAAAAGATAGGTGGATAACTGTGGCTCATGTTACATATGCGAAAGAATGACTGCTAGTGGTGGATTCAGTTACATATACAAAAAATACCCCTCCCTTCAAATAGAATATTAGTGCGTAAGGAGAAGGCTTCTGCCCACTCTTAACTTTGCTTACTGGGCTAGCTTTCTATTTGCAGGGTATTGTTAACAAAAGGTAGCATTTCAAAATGTGACCCGCCAAAACGGTGCAGTACATTCTACTACCTTTGAAACCAACCGGCTCATTCTCCTGTACGTGTGATCCACGTTCAACTTGGAGACCAGAGATATCCGAGTACAAATTCTCCCTCATTCATGATCTTGGGCTTGTCACTCGTTCTTCGGCTAGCCTACTTTGTAGGGTTGTAGTCACGACAATAATACCCTGCTCGGAACTCCTCAGCAGAAGCGTGCGGTACAAAGGTGACGGGCTAAGCCAATTGTAGAGAGGGCTTATACATTTTCCTAAGTAAATAACTAATAATAATTACGCTGGTGGTTGCGGATTGTAATTCCAGAGAGCAAGCTGTCACAGCAAAAAATAAACAGGAGTCCTGTGGCACCCTGAAGACTAACATGATTTTATTCCAGCCTACACAGATTTCCCCTCCCCGTACTGCACAGTGAGAATTTACCCATTGCATCTCACAAACTGGGCTATAATCAACTAACAAGCTATCTACGGGACTGTCTCTCCCCATATATCCCCCAGAGGACACTCCGATCAGGGGACAAACAGCTGTTGGTGGTCCCTGGCCCCAAGGAGGCCTGCCTAGCCTCGACTAGAGCCAGGGCCTTTTCGGTCCTGGCTTCCACCTGGTGGAACGCTCTGTCTGCTGAAATCAGGGCCCGGCAGGACCTACTATCCTTCCGCCGGGCCTGCAAGACAGAGTTGTTCCGCCAGGTATATGGCTGAGGCTGGACCTCCGCCGGCCTGGAAAAAAGGGGTGTATAAATCTTAACCCTCCCTGTGAAGGCTGTCCACCATCCTGTTTTAAATGTGTTGTTTTTAATGTATATGAATTTTTAATTGTATTTTTAATATGTTGTTATCCACTCTGAGCCCGCTCGCGGGGAGGGCGGAATACAAATTTGAAATAAATAAAATTAATAAAAAATATTTAAACAGAAGACCAGTGTGAGAATTCAAAGAGAAATGGGAGGATTATTTTACTTACAAAGGATAAAATGCATAAAATGTCTTAGTTTTAGAAACCTGAATAGGATGGTATACTGATGTAATAGATTGAATATAAAGTTAGGATCTGATAAGATGAGAATGGTTAAATATTAGTGATGAGGTAGCATGCGTGATATGGAAACTTTGGCATAATAGTTAAGTTAAATAGAAATGATCTGTATAGAAGCATTAGACTATATTAAGATATAGCAGCAAGAATGCACGTGGAGACCGCTTGTTTTGACCTTTAGTCGATCTAAAATTGAATACTGTGTAGGAAGAAAATCGTATTTAATTTGTGAAGATACACGGGAGTTGGAATAGGAAATGTAATATTGATGAACTCTGATTAAGGTATGCTTTGTGCACCCTGTATTTTATTATAACAACTCTTGTAGTGCAAAATCTTATTGCTCCTTTGACCCTATTATCCCCCCTTCTTTTTCTGTACCCCTCTTTGTTCTGAAAAAAGAAGAAAAAAGTGGGCTATAATCCACAAAAGCTAACGCTGAAAAAAAAATCTTAGTCTTTAATGCATAGAATGGGTCCTTCATTGTAACTCCGGAGGCCTTAGCTATAAATAGGTTGACTCAATGTCACCCAAGGAAGGCTCCTCTTTGTCATCTCAAAGGAATGTAACCTTTCAGGACGCCCTGGGTATTTCCAAACCTGTTCCAGGGGTGGCTGAATTGAACACGCACCCCTCAAAGGCAACATTCTCCAAAGAAACTAGTCACTGTTGCCATTACCACAGCCTTCACGCATGAAGAGAGGGGCAAAGAACAAAGGAAGGATTGGGGTCAATTTTTATTTATTTATTTATTTTTATTTTACTTAATTTATATCTCACTTTATCCCCAATGGGAACCCAAGATGGCTTACATTATTCTTCATTTCTCCATTTTAATCCCTGCGACAACCCTATGAGGTAGGTTAGCCGAGAGAGGCTGTTTTCACACTGCTTACCAGCCATGGAACATTGCACCAAGCTCCTGGAACGACAGTGTCTTCCTGGCGCGATTTCGCGCGAGAACTACTGTTCTCGAGTGAAATCGCGGCAGAAAGACGCTGTTGTTCTCGCGTGAAATCTCACCAGAAAGACGCTGTCGTTCTTGTGTGAAATCGCACCAGAAAGACGCTGTCGTTCCAGGAGCTTGGCGCGATGTTCCGTGGCCAGTAAGCAGTGTGAAAATGGCCAGGGTGTGACTGGCCTAAGGCAGCGCCGGATCTAGGGTTGCCCACGCCCGGGGCAACCTTTGCCGGGCTGCTTTGTGTGTGTGCACAGTGCGTGCGCGCGCGTGCTCCCATGCTGCGTGATGACATCACTTCGGTGATGTCATCACGCAGGGCGGAGCAGAGGCAGCGTGCGGGCTGGGAAGCCGCTGCACCATTCGCCTCCCTGCAGGCGAATGGCACGGGCGGCCTTGCAGCTCTCCATGCTGCTTTTGCCTGCCGCGCAGGGCAGGGGGCGACCGGCTTGCCGCGCACCCCCTGCCGTACCGGGCAGGCAAAAGCAACGCAGGGGGCTGCGAGCCTGCCCGCGCCATTTGCCAGCCCTGCAGGACGGGACAGCCGGCTTGCCACGCACCCCCTGCCCTACAGGGCAGGCAAAAGCAGCGCGGGTGGGTTGCGAGGCCGCCCGCGCCATTTGCCTGCCCTGCAGGACGGGACGGCCAGCTTGCCACGCACCCCCTGCCCTGTGGGGCAGGCGAAAGGCAGCGCGGGGGGCTGCAAGGCTGCCCGTGTTGCTGCCTGCGCCCTCTGGCAGCTGGCCCATGCTCCCGGCGCCCCCTCCCTGGTGGCGCTGGAGGCAGACTACCCTCCCTACCCCCCCGTCAATCCGGCCCTGGCCTAAGGTCATCCAGCGAGCTTCTATGGCAGGTCTGAGGACCAATCTACAAGTGACGAATGACACTTGAGCAGCAAGTGGATCGAGTGGAGAGCAAGTGAACAGGGAGGAATACACTTGCTGTTCAAGTGTCATTCGTCACTTGTAGTTTGACCGCTAGTCCAACACTCTAACTACTACACCACACTGGTTATTGGGCAGAAGGCCCAAAATTTAGCTTATGAAAATGCAGAGAAGTTGTTGTGTTACTCCATGGAACCACCAGGAGTTTTGCTTCATCTTTCTGAGGTTGTGGGTTCTGGATTATGAGAGCTCACGCTGTAAGAAATGTGTCGGTCTTTAAAGTACCCAACAAGACTCATAATCTAATGGTGTTTGAGTGCCAGTTTGGGAGGAAATAATAGAGCAGGTCTTCATAAAATGTGATCTGCCAAATTGAATGCAGCCTGCTCGTGTGGTGTAGTAGTTAATGCGCCAGGCTAAGAGCCGGGAGACACAAGTTCAAATCCCTACTGTTCCGTGAAGTTCACTGGGTGACCCTGGATCTGTCACACCCTCTGAATCTTAGCCTACCTTACAGGTTGTTTTAAGGATACAGTGGAGGAAGAAAATTATGTAGACTGCCTTGAGGTCCTTGGAAGACGGTTAGGCTAGAAGTGAGTAGCTAGTCGTACATTGGAATCTATCTCACACTTTGCTTAACACGTGCGGTTGTTTTTACAGTTTTGGCGAGCAGCAAAACCAGGCCCTGGTGGACCAGCATCTGTAGCTAGGATGAACTGGGCAGGCTGCAATGCAGAAACCAAAATGGAAGTGTACTTGCTTTCTCGTGCCACTTGTTTCCCATCCGTTGGTGCAATCGCTGATTCTTTCTGAATTATGTATTATTGTGCCGTAAATAGCATCTAGCTCATCAGCTTTTGGCTAAGCTCCCTAGATAACTGCTACTTTACTGTCAGCCCAAGAATCAGAGATTCCAAAGGGCTTGCCAAATTAGATTGCTGCCTGATTGGCGTATGGCAAAAAGAAAGGATCAGCCATTTAGTTTACTGGGAAACGTCCTGGTAGGCTGCTGTCTTGGAGGGCCGCTGGCAGCCCCAACCGAGTCGAGTTGAACCCCAGCAGGGCAGGCAGCTGCTGGATCCAGCCAACAAAACGACAGTGAGCCTAGGTTTAGGGTTGCCAACCTCCAGGTGTGACTTGAAGCTCTCCTGAAATTACAACTGGTCTTGATGATGGAGATCAACTGTCTGTGTTAGGTGGAAACTGGCAGCTTTGGAGGGTGAGCTCTTCAGCATTATACTCTGCTGAGGTCCTTTCCCTCTAGTGGGAATGGCGGGACGTGACTAGGGATGTCAGTTCCCCTGGGTTTGAAACTGGGGACCCAACTGGGATTGGGGGGTGCACACCAGGAGAAGTCATCTTGCGCATGTGCACTCCGGAGCATTTCCTCGTTGCACCGGGAATGACATAATTCCTGACACGATGCAGAAGCAATGGGTCCTGCATAGGGTCAATTTGATAAAAATCAGCTCCCAATTTAGTCCTTGGGGCCGTTTTTAATCACATCAGCCCTGCTCAGGGACCTGTTGCTTCCGATTCATGCTGGGAATGACATCGTTCCCGGAGCGACGAGAAAGTGCTCCGGCGCACGTGGGAGTGCACTGCAGGGCTCCCAGGGCCATTCCCATACCTTTCACCTCCACTGGCTAGGTAAGAGGTGGCAGGAGCGGAGGCTGGGAATGGGGGATCCCCACCCCCAACGAGAGAATTGGATCCCTAGGAGTGAGATTCTCTGCATTACTACATCACTTCCAGGGAAAACCCAGAAGAGACAGAGGGTTGCCCGTAGGGTAAAAACTGTAAAGTTTCCGATTAATCTTAGAGCTACCTTATGTCATTTCCAGGTTTCCCTGGAAATAATGTGGTAGCACAGAGGACAATGACTTAAAAAAATTCTCCATCTACTCTGAGAAGTATTTCCCACACTCTGCCTCTACATCACTTCCAGGGAAAAACGAGAAACAATATAGGGTGGTGGCTTGTTGGGTGTAACCATAGAGTTTCCGGCAGTTGCTAGAGCTACTCTGTGTCACTTCTGGGTTTTCTCTAGAAGTGATTCAGAGGCACAAATAACAACTGTTTTTCTCCTGCCACCATATCAGGAGGTTGCCCTACCCAGCAAGCTTCCGTTATAGAGTGAGGATTTAAGCGTGCGTGTCTTAGATCCTAGTCCAGCTTTCTAACCAATACACCACACTGGCTTAGTCCTACCCAGTCTAACAGTGAAATCCTAAACAGAGTTAACCCAGTCTAAGCCCATTGATTTCAACAGGCTTAGGCTGGAGTAACTCTGTTTAGGATTTCACTGTACGTCTACCACTTTATCTGCGTCATTACAGGGTGAAGGGCATTGGAGACCTACTATCTCCTCTCTTGCCAGCCTTGGAAGGTTAGCTGCCTCTTCAAATCCTCTTTCCCTTTCACTTCCAATCTCTAAATTACGAGGTTCAAAACCGCGAGTCTTTTTGTTGCCCTAGTTATAGCCTTTAAAATGGCAAGTCTTTCATTTTGGCATGTACATGTAGCTATTACCGCCATTTCACATACTTTCACCTACCAGGAGTCTTTGGTTATCTCTGGATACAAATCTGCAAGAGGATTTACCTGTTTTCCAAAAAACACTGAATAACCAAACATCCTTACGAAGGAAGACAAGAATGTTTAGAGAGGGGCGGGGAGGAGGGGAATCTCCTGGCAAGATAGAAAGAGGATTACTCTTAACAGTGAAATAAGTTCAGTAGAGAGAATCTCTAAAGTCCCAGGAAAGGAGGCCTTCTGTGGTATAGAAATCAGGGAGGGTCCCTGTTACTCCAATACAGTTGCGTTAGTCAGTGTTTCCCACACTCTGTGATCTTTAAATATCTCTGAGTTTCAGTTCAGCAACAAAATGACAGGGTTGTTGTAAGGATCTGCTGGGCGGAGGCCTCGGTTTTGCAGCTGCCAGCAGGGACGTCAGAAAAGAGGAGGGCCTTCTTCTCTTCTTTTCAGCAAAGCAGAGACAGACTCTTCGGCTCTGGCAGTTTTTCAAAATCCATCAGTGCTTGCGGATCCATGCTGCAAAGAAAGAGAAACAAAGCAAACTGGCGGCGTAAGCACTTTCCCAGTATCTATAAGAGGCAGACAAGGAACGGATTTATCCCTGGGAGTGCAGAACTGCAAAGAAACAGATTCTGTCAGATCTCCTAAACATCTGGGCACACATCTGTCCCAGCACCAAAGTGCCTTCCGGTTTCTTTCCTCGGGCACCTCTCCACAATGGAATTCAATGGGAGTTCTTTAGCCTGCAATGGTAAGTTTAAGAGCAATGATTTTTTAATACCTGTGCCGTTTAATGCGCCTAAAACTCCTCCACAGATCCTTGCATCTGCATGTTTTTATGCAAAACAGGACTGAATTTTGCAGAGCCACAGATGTTTTAAGTGATGTGTCACCCAGAAAGAATTAGATGACAATCATTTTAGTCATCTTTTAGGAAGGGAATGGCAAAAACAAAGAAACATTTTCTTTTCTACTGAGTAGTTTTGGGGGTTTGTTTTGGAAAAGTCTCTCATGGATATTAGAACACTCTCAAACTGAGTCTAGGGACAGTATTTTCTTACTGAGTATATTAGCTGTTGGTGCCGAATGAATTGGTTTTTGATATCAACACAAAGAGTGACTGCTTTATCTATTTTGGGAGTACCAGAGAACTTGTCTTATTTGAGATTTCAACCACAGTAATTTTGCAGCAATGTATTGAATTTTGTAACTTTTGCTAACTTCAGCGACAACAAAATTACGCACATTTAGGAAACCAAAATGTGAAAAAAATGTACTTTATAGGCTGTCGGGAAAATGTTTGCTTGTTGAAGCTCAGGTTTTTAAAAATATTTGAGATGGCATGATACTCCCCGCAAGGAATTCACTTGTTTGGCTTAATAACTAATAATAATAATATTTAGCATTGGCATAGTGCTTTCAGTGTTCAAAATATTCCACATATGTCATTTTATAATCCTTGCAATGCCCAGGCAAGTCCGATCTCACCAAATCTTAGAAGCTAAGCATGGTTCGCCTTGGTTAGTAATTGGATAGGAGACTTTTGAGGAAGACCAGGGTTGTTATGCAGAGGCAGGCAATAATAATAACAACAACAACATTCGATTTATATACCGCCCTTCAGGACAACTTAATGCCCACTCAGAGCGGTTTATAAAGTATGTCATTATTATCCCCACAACAAAACACCCTGTGAGGTGGGTGGGGCTGAGAGAGCTCCGAGAGAGCTGTGACTGACCCACGGTCACCCAGCTGGCTTCAAGTGGAGGAGTGGGGAATCAAACCTGGCTCTCCAGATTAGAGTCCCGCGCTCTTAACCACTACACCAAACTGGCTCTCCGCAAACCATCTGTGAGTCTCTTGCCTTGAAAACCCCAGCAGGGGTTGCTGTAAGTCAGCTATGACTTGAAGGCACTTTCTACCGCCCAATCCTTATGACATCCTTGTTAGGTAGGCCAATATGTTTTTTTTCTATATTGCAGCTTAATAGAATAGTTGTCTTTCAGATCCTACTCAAACTACTGCACTACCACACTGGGGCTAGCATCTATTGGATCTGGGTGCATTTATCTTTCCCCTGATATATGACTTGCATTTATCTTCTTTTATGACCTGAAATAGATAAGGTCCTTGTACACTAATGTGATTCAATTAATTCTCCTGGCCTAGCTTTCTTCAAGAAGTCTCCCCAAGTTAGCTTATTTGTTTTCAAACACATTATCCAGAATACATCTCATTTCCCCTCTTAGGTACAAGCAGGAAACCACGCTGCCAGAGCAGGCTTAACTGGAAATACTGATTCAGCAGGAGGGACAATTTTTACAAGCTCGAGCTAGAAACTTGGCAAAGGGGTAGAAAAAGGACCTGTTCAGTTACACCAGGACCCAGGCTGGGAAACGTCGGATGAAGCCTTTAGCCACTGGAGATCCAGTGACGCAGCTTTCGCTCACATAAACCACAGTGCTTATTTACGTGGAGAATGCTGTGGAAAGACTTGATTAAGCAAGTGGGCTAAAGGTCAGTGAGACCAATGTTAAGAAGCGCAGAGTCAGACCTTCTGGCTTAGTATTGTCTTACTTTGACCATCAGCTGCCCTCCAGGGTCTCAGGCAAAAAGAAGGGGCTTTTAGACACCCTCAACTTGCCAGGAATGTATTTATTTCATTTATACTCCGCTTTTCTCCTCAACGGGGGCACCCTAACTGGCTTACAAGATTCTGCTCCATTCTCTTCTCACAACAGCCCTGTAAGGTGAGTCTTTCTACATGAGACATCTGACACGTGAAGAACACGTGTCGGGAGATGCAATGTTAGCCGGGAAGAGTAGTTTAAAAAGACAGAGCCAGAGGCAGGGCAAAGGCTTTGCTAGACACTGGAGCTGTGTGAAGAGGCTGTGAAATGCCAGAAGGGAAACTTCAGCCCATTATAACCTCTCCAGGTCCAAGCCCAGCTCTGGAAGGCAGCTCCTGCCCATTTCCATTCCTCGCTGCCCTCTGGCTGCGATCTTATACAGTTTTAGACTGGAAAGCTGAAATTGATGAAGGCAAATATGAAATTAACAAAACCTCTGAGACTTAATCTCAGCAGGCTCTGTCTTTTTAAACTATGCTTCCCAGCGAACATTGCGTCTCCTTACACTTGACCAACACATGCCGAGATGTCCCGTGTAGAGAGACTCGTAGTTCAGGCTGAGAATGTGTGACTGGTCCAAGATCACCCAGCAGCTTCCAAAGTAGAGTGGGGATTCAAACCTCGTTCTCCCAAATCCTCGTCCAACACCTTCACCCTTATATCACTTTGGCTATATCAATGTAATAGCCATTTAATTATTGTCAAAGGATGCTTGGAATTGTTGTTTGTTGAGAGTGCTGAAAAGACTCAGAAATCCCAGACCCTCCTTTTCCCGTTCGTTAACTGGGATGGAAAACTAGGATTAAGATAGAATGTCCAGCCGTGTTCATACTTCATGGGAAATCATAGGAAAGACTAACTATGGTTAGCAAACCAGCCTCAAACCTTGTTTTGCTCCTGTTTAGATACAGCCTTGCTATCCATGACTGTCTGAAGAAAATGCCTTGATCTTTTAATAGAGGCTTACTATGTGGAAATGGACAGATGAAGATCAATAACATCGCCTAGTAAATAACATCCCATTAAGCCTCCATTAAAGGAATACGACATTTTTTTTTCTCCAGGCAAATGGCAACAATATAGGGGTGTGCCCTACATTCAGGCAATCATGCTATCCGTGGTTAGTTTAATTAAAACATGGTTTGCATTATGCCTCTACCTGTTATAGTGGCCCTTATGACTTGCACCATGTAAACGCCAAAGCAATGGAAGGAGAAACCTGGTTAAGAATGCAAGGCTAGGGTTGTCAACCAGGTGGAGGCTGGAGATCTCATAGAAACATAGAGCTGGACGAGACCCCACATCCCTGTATTTATTTTATTTATTTCAGATTTTTATTCCGCCCTCCCTGCGACTGGGCTCAGGGCGGATAACAACATACTAAAAATACAATTAAAATGTTCATGTATGTTAAAAACAACACATTTAAAACAGAATGGTGGACAGCCTTCACAGGGAGGGTTAAGATTTATACACCCCTTTTTCCAGACCGGCGGAGGCCCAGCCTCAACCATATGCCTGGTGGAACAACTCTGGCTTGCAGGCCTGGCGAAAAGATAGTAGGTCCTGCCGGGCCCTGATTTCAGCAGACAGAGCGTTCCACCAGGTGGGAGCCAGGACCGAAAAGGCCCTGGCTCTAGTCGAGGCTAGGCAGGCCTCCTTGGGGCCAGGGACCACCAACAGCTGTTTGTCCCCTGATCGGAGCGTCCTCTGGGGGAATATATGGGGAGAGACGATCCGGTAGATATGCTGGTCCCAGTCCACACAGGGCCTTATAGGTCAATACCAGAACCTTGAATTTGATCCGGTACTCCACTGGCAACAAATGCAGCTCACGTAAGAACGGTGTTATATGCACCTTATTTGGCACTCTCGTAATAACATGCACCGCTGCACTTTGTACCAGCTGTAATCTCTGGGTCAGGCTCAAGGGCAGCCCCGTGTAGAGTGAGTTACAGTAATCTGTACAAAACAGGAAATCACAGCTACCCCCCCCTCACACCCCCAGTGACTGCTGCTCTATGCCTTGAAGAAGGCAAAAAATCTCCAGGATCCCTGGCCAATCTGGCTTGGAGGAAAATTCCTTCCTGACCCCAAAGTGTCAGTCCCTGGCAGGTAGATCCCCCAAGTTCTCCACAGCAACCACACAGGTGTATCGGTTGAAGTATCTTTATTAGAGATCCATCAAGTTCAAGGCACTCAGACAATGGGATTGGCAGAAGTGACGTAAATGGGGTTGGTAGTGTTAGTTATAGGGAAGATTCCCGTCTTCAGGATAGTGACTGTTAAGTTCTGGCGTGAAGGAGCCAGGGGGGTCGAAGGGGAGAAAATAGGTTTAGGCTAGACACAGAGCAAAGAATGAAATCATCTCAGTTCCCAAGAAGGATACATCTCAAGCGCCTTCAAGGACACTTGCTTGAAGCGGCAGGGACAGAGAAAGTAAATACTCACAAGATAACCCACTGGTTTAGCATCAGTAAGAAACTTCCCGTGCCCTCAGAGGATCAGCACATAACACAGAATACATATATGGCAGTAATGCAGGATGGCGTGTATGACACAAAGTGGCGATCAGAATTACAACTGATCTCACGGCTAGAGATCAGTTCCCCAGGAGAAAATGGCTGCTTTGGAGGGTGGACTCTGTGGCATTATACCCTTGCCCTGAGAGATTTCAAGTGACCTTTTGCATATGAGTAAGCTGTTTGTTATCCAACACTTTGGGGAAAAAACCAAGCACAGAGAGGTTTGAAATTATTCCCTGGGTGGCTCCAATTTTGCTATTTTCCAGTGAACACTCTATGGGGACAGTAGTTGGTTAATTGTCAGTTGAGACTGGAACATCCGCTTGGCATTTTCTCTCCTACCCTAAACCAAAACAAACTGGAATCGGTATCGGGCTGCCTTGAAAAATCTCTCTCTTTAATCTAGAATATTTATCTCCCTTTTCGACCAGTAATTTCATAAAGCTATCTTTCCATCCTCACCACGTTCATATTTATTACATTGGAGACAATCCATTGCAAGGGACTCTGGGATAAATTAAGCAAGCTTCCAAGTTCCACAGGACTCTTTGTCAGGGGAAAAGTGTTTGTTTTTTTTAAAGTGAGTTGTTCTTACATGCCAAAACGATTGTGCAGCCAGAATCGGAAATAATTTTCCAACTCAAAAAGTCATTCAGGAGCCCTTTTGAAGAGCGCCTAGCGCAAAACAGCGACTGTGTTCCATCATTTCGAGAAGATTGGTTTTGTTTCCAATCTCACACTGCAGCAACACCAGCAATTCACAGGGCAATCCTATGTGATCCTATGCTGAGTTACTCCAGGCTAAGCCCACTGAAATCGAACAGGTAAGACTGAAGTAACTCTGCCTAGGACTACACAGTTTGTTTCCTCTGTGAATAATTTTCCACTGTGAATAATTTTTCAAATACATGTGATGAGTCACCCGCCCTCCTCGCTGCTTGCCCTGGCATGTGCAATTCATCTCCAAATCTCATGATTGCTAATTATTAGCCTATTAAACAAACTGTTTGTTATGCTGGCAAATTGCACTTCAGCCTTCTGAGCATATTTTTGTCCAACCCTTCCTCCAAAGAGGTCAGGACATGGCTCTTCCCGCCCCTGTTTTGTTCTCACAACAACACTGTGAGGTAGGTTACAGTGAGAGAAAGCCACTTCATGGTCAAATGGGGATTTGAACCCTGACATCTTTGCCGTGGCACAGGAGCAAGGAGGGTCATAGAATCATAGATGACAAATTGGAAAAAGAGGATAGTATTTTAATTTTATATATGGTAACAGCAGCATGGCTCTTATATGCTCAAAAATGGAAGTGCAAGGATCTACCTTCATTGGAAGATTGGACTGGAAAGATGATGGACTTAGCTGGGATGGCCAAACTTACAGAGTTAATCAGAGACAAAACACTCTCTATATTCATGGCAAACTGGAAACCCTTTATGGACTATCTGCGAAAGATGAAGAAAAATGAATTAATGATTTCTGGGTTTGATTTTTAAGAATAAGGGTCTGGGATATCAAGAAGAAGAGTCACAAAAAATATATTAATGAGACCACAAGTTGATTGATAATAAAGTGGGAAATGTTGTAGGCGCTTATTGAATATGCTTATTCTTTTTACTGCTTTTTTAATTGTAGATTGATATGTAGGCCATTGTTGGTTCTTTGTAGTTGTATTTTTGTTATGTTTTACTGTCTTTCTTTTGCTCTATCTTTTAACTTTTCCACAATACAAATAAAAAATAATTTTTACAAATAGAATCAGAGTGGGAAGGATCCCCGGGGTCATCTAGTCCACCCTCCGGCACAATGCAGGAAATTCACCACTATTGCCCCCCACACTCCCAGTGACCCCTGCAAAAAAAACCCCTCCAGGATCCATGGCCAAACTGGCCTAGAGAAAATTGCTTCCTGACCCCAAAGTGACGATCGGCATTACCCTGGGCATGTAAGAACTAAGCACTGATGTAACCCTTCCTGCCCTCCCTCTCGTGATCTGCCCAGGTTCACAGAATCAGAATTGCTGTCAGAGGGGCCATCTAACCTCTGCTTAAAAACCTCCAAAGAAGGAGAGCCCACCACCTCCTGAGGAAGCCTGTTCCACTGAGCGACCGCTCTAACTGTCAGGAAGTTCTTCCTAACATTTAGCTGAAAACTCTTTTGATTTAATTTCAACCTGTTGGTTCTGGTCCGACCTCCACCGGGTAGTCACTGCCCATAGCATGAGGGAGCAGCCAGCCTGGCCATAGATCCTGCCATACAGGGCTTTTTTTCTGGGAAAAGAGGTGGCGGAACTCAGTAGATTGCCCTTGGAGAAAATGGTCACATGGCTGGTGGCCCTGCCCCCTGATCTCCAGACAGAGGGGAGTTGAGATTGCCCCACAGGAGGGCAATCTCAACTCCCCTCTGTCTGGAGATCAGGGGGCGGGGCCACCAGCCATGTGACCATTTTCAAGAGGTGCCGGGACTCTTGTTCCACCGCGTTCCAGCTGAAAAAAAAGCCCTGCTGCCATGTGAGAAAACCAAAGCTGGTTTTGACCACTGTATCTCTGCAGTGGCTTAGGGCAAAACTGCACCTTATGGTATGGTCGTCTTCTCTCAGCCTAGCCTACCTCATGGGGTGTTTTTAGGATAAAATGGGGAAAAGAGAATCAAGCACTGTGGTCAGCATTCCTTCTAGGAAGGGTAAGATAGAAATGCACTATATAGGTTGATATAATATGATATAAACTCTATTTTCTGATAGTCCAGTAGAAAAGAGCAAGAGTCCAGTAGCACCTATAAGACTAACAACATTTGTGGTAGGGTGTGAGTTTTCATGAGTCACAGATCAGTTCTTCACTCAGTGACAGACAAACGTGGCTACCCATCTGGCCCACACACTCAATTCTGCCTTGGAAACATGTCTGCCTAGGAGATACAAATTTTCAAATACATTTTCTGTCTCTGTTATTACAGGTCAAAGAGGTTTGGCAGGATTTTAAAAAGGGGAAGGATCTCTGTTGTACTACCTTCAGTTTCATAATAGGTGGATTTGGTCGTGTCGGTATTCTATTTGCCCCCTCATCGGCAAATAAGGAGATAACAATCCCAGCCTACCTGACAGGACTGTTGTGAGGGTTAACAAGATAATGTTTGTGAAGTGCTCTGCCCACTCTAAACACTGGCCGTTTCCACACGTGTCCACCCCTCCTGAAAAATGGCGCAAAACTTACAGAACGGCGCGCCTTCATAACGCGATTTTCCATAATGACTTCGCTTCATGGCGTGTTTTCTGACATCATCGCGCCACGAAGCAAAGTCATCGTTTAAGAATATCGTGCCATGAAGGCGCATCGTTCCGTAAGTTTTGCGCCATTTTTCGGGAGGGGGAGAAGACATGTGGAAACAGCTGCACTCTATAATGCTTAATTCTTATTGTGAGTCAATGAATAAAACTGAAAAAGCAAGCATTAAAAAAGAAAACAATGGGGGCAAAAGCGAGCGTTTGATTTCTGGAATAATCCAGGAAATGTGATAAACATTCTGATCTCATCTTTTCAATGAGCAGGGAAGAGAAAATAGAAGAGCGTGTATACTTTTCTTCTTATCATCTAGTTACACTTCTTCTTTGGCAGTGCCCCCAGTTATTTGAGCGGAAGAAAGGCTGAAGAAAGCTGAATTGTTCTTTCTGTCTTGGTTTCCTTCAGAAGTGATCTTGCCCTCCTTTGTGATAGCATAATGAAAAACGGCCCTTTATTTCACTTCCCATTATGACCCAAAAGTGGTAGATGGATTCCAGGGCGTCTCGCTTAGGTAGTGTTGTGCAAACAAGCCTTTGTTTAGTAAAAATAATGATGAACCTAAAAAAAAAAAAAACCTAGGCGCATGATCCTGTACGTGTGTGTGTATGCCATCCAGTCGCAACCAACTTATGGTGACACCAGTGTGGGGCTTTCAAGGCAGCGATGACCAGAGGTGGTTTGCCATTACTTTCCTCTACAAAGCTACCCCAGGTTTCCTTGGTGGTCTCCCATTCAAGCTCCATCCCAGTTTAGCTTCCGAGATCTGACAAACTTGAGTGATACAATGTCATTCCACCACCCGTGACTGAATGTGGGTTGTAAAATAAATAAATAAATCTGATATTGAGAGGGAAGAAGGGGAAACTAGATTCTTGGAAATTCAGAGCGAGAAGAGGCATTCTAACAAAGTCAGCATTCTAAGAAATCATTAAAAACATAAGTTGCTGCACTTTATGCAAATTAGACGCCATGTTGAGATTTTAATTGTGTGCTCATATGGTATTTTATTATATTATGTATTGTTTGTTTTGGTTGTAACCGGCCCTGAGGCTGCTTGGATTGGCTAAACACAGGGTTGCCAGACTCCAGGTAGCGGCTGGAGATCTCCTGGAATTACAACTGGTCTCCAGGCCACCGAGATCAGTTCACCTGGAGAAAATGGCTACTTTGGGGGGTGGACTCTATGGAATTATGCCATGCCAAGGTCCTTTCCCTCCCCAAACCCCACTTTCTCCAGATTTTTCACCCGCCAGATCCCCAGGAATTTCCCAACTTGGAGCTGGCTAAATATCTAGCTAAATATCTAATCTGTGATATATACGAAAGGCAAGCTGTATTGGTGTCAACTCACTTTTTATCCTCGCACAGACATACTCTGGCCTCGAGGCTGCTGTGAAGTGCCCGATTGCCGCTGGGAGGGGGCAGCTGAATCGTGAGGTGCAAGGAGGCGTGCTTAGTCCATCAATTCAGTGGGCCCCCTCGCAGTGGCAAGAGGGTGCTTTGCAGTGGCCTGGAGGCCAGAGCGGGAGGGCGCTGAGGGAAGGTGTGGGAAGGAGTGCTTAGGCCATTGATTCAGCATCCTTCCCCCTGGCAGCAAGCAGGTGCTTCACAGTGGCCTCCTAGCTGAGTAAAAAGCCCCCTTGAATAATTCGGTTTTGCATCATTTGTGGAAAGCCAGGCGAGTGGGGGCTCTCTTGACCTCCTCAGGCAGACCGTTCCACAGGGTAGGGGCCACCACAGAGAAAGCCCGTGTACGGGCTGCTGTTGATTTTGCCCATGAGCAGGCAGGCACATGAAGTGAATAACTAAATATAGTTGGAGAGGAAGGGCAGTTAAACATAGGGGGTGAGAAGGAGAGAAGGAAGCAGGGAGAGGGGAGAGGATATGGGGGCTGCCAGAAGAAAAGAATGGAAATAGTTTGGAGAAGGGGATACAGGGGGAAATGAATTGACATCTGCAAGTCCTTGTAGGGCCTCCGCTTGTCCTCATTTTAAAAGCTGAATTGTCAAATTATTCTTAAACAACATGTTCTTTTAGACATAGCGTTAAAAGTCTGTGGCAGGGAGAAATGTGTATGTGTGTGTGTGTGATTTATGCATGCGTATACATAAGCCCTGACCTGAATAGCCCAGATGAGCCTGATCTTGTCAGATCTCAGAAGCTAAGCAAGGATGGTTTTGGTTAGTAATTGGATGGGGGAACCTCCAACGAAGACCAGGGTTGCAAAGGCAGGCAATGGCAAACCACCTCTGTTAGTCTCTTGCCATGAAAACCCCACCAGGGGTCGCCATAAGTTGGCTATGACTTGAGGGCACTCTCCATCACCAAGGCATACAAAACTAAGGAGAGGGAACTGTATTTATTTGAAAGAACTGTGTCTGGCTTTCAGGAAAGTGAATTGACTAAGGCAATAGATATAAAAGGGAAGAACATGATTACAAGGCAGAAGAAACACTTGAAATACCTGTCTGAAGAAGAGGAGTTAACTGTGTCAGTCTATAGTAGCAAAATAGTAAAGAGTCCAGTAGCACCTTTAAGACTAACCAACTTGATTGTAGCATAAGCTTTCGAGAACCACAGCTCTCTTTGTCAGATGCAACTTGATTGTAGCATAAGCTTTCGAGAACCACAGCTCGCTTTGTCAGATGCAACTTTACTGTAGCATAAGCTTTTGAGAACCACAGCTCTCTCTGTCAGATGCAACTTGATTGTAGCATAAGCTTTTGAGAACCACAGCTCTCTTCGTCAGATGCAACTTTATTGTAGCATAAGCTTTCGAGAACCACAGCTCTCTTTGTCAGATGCAACTTTATTGTAGCATAAGCTTTCGAGAACCACAGCTCTCTTTGTCTGACGATGCATCTGACGAAGAGAGCTGTGGTTCTCGAAAGCTTATGCTACAATAAAGTTGGTTAGTCTTAAAGGTGCGACTGGACTCTTTACTGTCTGAAGAAGGGAGCTCTGAGACTAAAAGCTTACACTTTGAAAATCTTGTGGGTCTCTAAGGTGCCACTAGATTCAAATTCTGCTGTTAAAATAGCAGTATGATTTTCAAAAATTAGCACGTATGTACCCTATTCCCCTCTCAGAAAGGTCCTGTTTGGGAGGGGTGTGTGAAAATGCATGAAAAATAGAAAACTCCTAAGACTGTGTGCATGTGTGTTTGCTAATGCAGAAGTGGTGTGAGTTCCTCTTGCTGACACTAAACGCTGCCGCAAGGTGGAACTTGTTTATGACCCAAGACCACAGCACGCCAATTGCATTGCACAAGGAACATAATGCTGATTTGGACATTTGCTTTTCTCGAGAACGTGGGTTTTCCCTAGAAATTATTTAAATTCTAGAATTTCTCTAGAAATTATCACACAGGACATAGGGTTGCCAGCCTCCAGGTGGTGGCTGGAGATCTCCTGGAATTACAACTGACCTCCAGGCCATAGAGATCAGATCCTCTAGAGAAAATAGCTGCTTTGGAAGATGGACTCTACAGCATTATGGCCCTCTGAAGTCCCTTATCTCCCCAAACTCCACCTTTTCCAGGCTGTACCCCCCAAAATCTCCAGAAATTTCCCAACCTGGACCTGGCAACAAGAGATGGTGGAGACCCAGAGTAGTGTTGTATTAGGATTTTGGGGGGACCTGAGTTTGACGCTGAGCCAATCATCCTTTATCAGCCGAGCCTACCTCACAGGTAGGGTTGCCAGCCTCCAGGTGGCGGCTGGAGATCTCCTAGAATTATAGCTGGTCTCCAGGGCATAAAAACCAGTTTGCCTGGGGAAAAAATGGCTGTTCTGGACAGTGGACTCTAAAGGACCATAACCTGCTGACAACCCTCCTGTCCCCAAACCACGTCCTCCCCAGGCTCCACCCCTCAAATCTCCAGGAATTTCAGTGCATGAAATAGGTGGGAACCATACATGCCCCTTCCCCCCAAGCTCCTGGGAGACAGGATGAAATAAAAACATCATAAATGCAATGTCATTGCTGGAACAGAGCTACAAGTTGATCTAATTCCTAGCGCTAGATTTGCCAACTCCAGCCTGGGAAATTCCTGGAGATTTGGGTCGGTGGGGGGTGCCTGGAGAAGGCAGAGTTGGGTAGGGGAGAGAGAACAAGCAGACCTGTGATGCCACAGAGTCTGCCCTCTGATGCTGAGATTTCCTCCAGGGGAACTGATCTCAGTTATCATAGAATCACAGGGTTGGAAGGGTCCTCTAGGGTCCTCTAGTCCAACCCACTGCAAAATGCAGGAAATTCCCAAATACCTCCCCCCACCCCGACACTCAGTGTTGTCTGGAGATCAGTTGTAATTCTGGGAGAACTTCAGAGTCCACCTGAAGGCTAGTAACTCTACCTAGCGCTCTGCCATGAGGGACAATGTATGACGTTATGCTAGTCTGTAATGTCTCAGCCTGGCCTACCTTACAGGGTCGTTGTGAGATCAAAATGGGAGAAGAAAATGTTTGCTGCCATGAGTTTGGAGGAAATTAAAAATCTAATAAATATTTTTTAAAAAATCACTCTTACAGTGAAATCCTAAGCAGAGTAACTTTGCTTAGGATTTCACTGTTTGAGTACAATTTTCTTAGGGTATTCTTACGTTATATCAGTCAACTGGTAGTCATCTTGGGTTACCCTCCCCCCTCCCCCACCGCCCATCTTGGGAGCTTTAGTGCAATGAGTGGAGAGTGCTGAAAATAAACAATTTCCTCTTATTTCTCATGGTCTCGCTGGAGGAGACAAAATATTTTCATGGAGTAGCCACAACCGTTCTGCACATTTAATATCATTTGCATGTTTTGCATTGCATGTAAAAACGGATAAACACCTAAAATTTCTGTAACACAGCTAAGCAAGGGCCAGTTGGTGTTCTGTTGAACTCTATGGGAACCTTCCCATTGTTTTAAAATTTTATTTTACTAACAGCTCTCTTCCAGCACTTTTCAATGAATGAACATCAGTACAGTTCATCCAAGAGGGACCCTTGTATCTAGACAGCACGTTAGCGTACTTGAGTGGATACATTATCTCAGTAATCTTTGCAATGCCCTTTTAAGGTAGGCTAGCATCCTTATCCTAGATTGTAGATGATTGGGAGAGGGGGCTGAGATGAGATTTAATCCGGAGTTTTCCCAGCATGGAATTTATACCCCGCAGAGGCATCATAAATATATTGACAATTAATAAATATACTCTGCGTCTGCACATGTTTTTGTCGCTGACTCCATGGGACTAAAAGATGATCAACTGCAGCAAGCTCATGACCGATCTAGGTGGTTTTATTAAGCAAATCTGTTTTCTAGTGCCATAGCCTTTGTGTGTGTGTGTAAAGTGCCCTCAAGTCACAATTGACTTATGGCGCCCCCAGCAAGGGGTTTTCAAGGCTAGCAAGAAGCAGAGGTGGTTTGCCATTGCCGTCCTCTGCAGAGTCTTCCTTGGTGGTCGCTTATCTGGGTACGGACCCTGCTTAGCTTCCGAGATCTGATGAGATTGGACTACCGAGATCTGATGAGATTGGATGTCTTCCCTCCCTCCAGAGCCATTAAGGGCACTTAAACTGCATTGACTCTAGTGGGATTTTGGCAATCTTGTAATGTCGAAGAAAAGAAGGCAATTGGTGCAAAGGGAAGAATCTTTAATAATAATACAACCCCTTTGCGATTCTTCCCTTTGCAGCAATTGCCTTCTTTTCTTCTTTTTGCCTTGGTGCAGCCCTCCCTTCTTCTTCAGTCTAGTAATGTGCCAGAGAGATTCAGCTGTCTCTTTCTGTTGCCATCTTCTGCCAGTGGGTGAAAACTTTTCTGTATTGTCTGGCATGCTCTCAGTGATCCTTCCTGCCCTGTGTTTTAATCGTCATCTTTACATTTTTGTCTGTGTATTTTAGCTGCAGTTTTATTTGTTTTTATGATGAGTTTTTCTTTGGTTTTTATTATGTGTGTATTTAATTGGTTAGGCACTTTGATGGCCCTGGTAAGGGTAGAAAGGTGGGGTATACTTTTGTAAATAAATACATAAATAACTTTGATTGTAGCCCGCTCCATCCCTAAGAGGCTGAAATTCCAGCTACGGATGTTGCAAATTGTGGGGATAACCGATAAATTTGATCGGCCGTTGTTACCTTTTCTGCGTACAATTGCTGAAGCTCCCAAGTGTGTGTTATGTGCTGTCAAGTCAGCTCTGACCTATGGCGACCCTATGAATGAAAGACCTCCAAAACGTCCTCTCATGAACTGACTTGCTCAGATCTTGTGATGCGGAAACTGTCCTGAGAAGAGCTGGGCCAAAGCTCTTTTGAAGCAAGGGCATGGATTAGTGCCTTGAAGTATCGTATCAGGACACTTAAATCTGAAATGGGTTATGGATAGATGCCACTTATTCATAAAGATCCATTTACATCATCATGGGAAAATCTTATGGATTCTAAATTGGATCTACCAATGAGCTTTATAAAATAATCAAGGACCTTATTTCAGGGCTGAATCTAGGGTTGCCGGTGCCCGGGACAACGCAAGTCTGGCCACCCTTGCGCATGCGCGCTCCCAGCACTGCATGATGATGTCACTCCCTGTCCTGCGGGGCAGGTGAATAGCGTAGGTGGCCTCCAAGCCATCCATGCCACTCACTTGCCCAGCAGGACAGGGAGCGTGTGGCAAGCTGGCTGCCCTCTCAGCTGGGCAGGCGAATGGCACAGAGGGCTGGGAGGCTGCCTGTGCAATTTGCCTGCCCAACAGGACAGGGAGCACGTGGCAAGCTGGCTGCCCCCTCAGTGGGGCAGGCGAGTGGTGCGGGCAGCCTCCCAGCCCTCCGTTCCATTCGCCTGCCCGGCTGAGAGGGTGGCCAGCTTGCCACGCGCTCCCTGTCCTGCTGGGCAAGTGAATGGTGCGGGTGGCTGCTCAGCTGCCCACGCTGCCCCTGGCACGCTCCCGGCAGCTGGCAGCTGCGCCCGGCACCCCCTCTTTGGCAGCGCTGGGGGTAGACTACCTCTTGCCCCCCTCAATCTGGCCCTGCCTTATTTTAAAACTGGACTATAATAGTACATGCTTTCATGCCCAACGAATTTGTCCTCCTATGGCATTATGACTACCGTTTCAACATAAAATACCAAAATATTTATACATACTGACGATTCCTAAGTTACGATGAGCCTTTATGATGGCCCGAATGGACACGTTATGGTCAGCGGTGTTAATTGGACGTTATTCAAGGATTCCCTGTTCTGAAAGAATTTGTTCATACCCTTCAGGAAGAATTGAGGCTATAGCACATATTGTATTCGCCCGCTGAGAGTGGAAGCTGAGAAGAAATTTCTTTTGCCTTTATTTTCTCTAATTCTGGAGTCTAGTACGACAACCGAACCTAAGATTAGTTGGCTTCTTTCAGATTTTGATTGTAAGTTTACCTTCTGTATGGCAAATTTTTTTGCAGCCCTGTTTTTGTTCTGTTGTAGTCTATGTGGCTTTTGATGACATAATTAAAGTAAATTTTGCATTAAATGCATTCGACAGTTTAACATACCTTGTTTGAGTGAGATGATCAGATGTGAGCCAATCACTAGGTCCATTTGCTTTCACATTGAACAACTCAAATACCTGCCGAACAGGCTCACATCCTTTTTCCCCCCAAAACTGTGCATGTGCAGTGATGTTGCTGACCCATACAGATTGGCAGCCATTAATGCTGTGGAGGACTGCTTTGCTGGAATGATGTGTGTTTGTTTAGCTTTCATGGTTTTTAAGAGGTGTTTTTATTATGTTTTTAATGTTAGCCATCTTGGTGGTCTTGATGAGGGCAGAAAGGCAAGTATACATTTTATAAATACATCATCATCATCATCATCATCATCATCATCATCATCTTGATGTGCTAGAAAATGAACAAGTCAAGATCTTGTGGGATTTCAGAATTCAAACTGATCGGCACCTTGAACATAATACACCAGACATAACAGTCGTGGAAAATCAAAAAGTCTGGATAATCGACATTGACATCCCTGGGGATGCCAGAGTTGAAGAAAAAGAACAAGAAAGAAATGATTAAATATAGAGATCTGGCAACAGATACCACCTGCCTATGGAAGAAGAATGCAACAGTAGTGCCCGTTGTCACCGGGGCACTTGGAACCATCTCGATAAACTTTGCAATTCATATATAAAAACTGCTGCTTTCTGACATAACACCTACAGAACTGCAAAAGACGGCGCTACTTGGAACAGCGCACATATTACGCTGATATGGTTGATACTTAGGTCTCCGGTGGATACTTGTATCAGCTTAGCAAGGCCAATCAGTAATAACATGTGACCTCTGCTTATTGTTGATTGTGTTTCAGATAATTTGAATAGTAACAATAACTGGGCTGTGTGAGAATGGGCATGCATGCAAAGTCAGTTGCTCTGTAGTGTTAGGAAGGAAGACATGGAAGAAACTTGCTGAGCGATGTGAACAAGTCAACAAACAGATGAACAGTTGAAAAATCTGCCCCCTGTCCACCCCTGGTGAACGAGAGATGTAGTGAACTGGCGAGTGTTCAAGCAGCCTTAGCCACAGGCCAAAAAACCAAGAGTTTTATTGAGCATGTAGTAAATGTTAGAAATGACTCTTTCCAAAGTAGTTCTTAGAATACGTGGCTGGCTGGTAAATTTTATACCTCCTCATGGAGCCGTTCCAACTCATAAACAAAGAACTGGAGATCTACAACCAAATGTACAAATTATTCTATTTAAAACAAAGGAAGGTCAGGGCTGCGTCAGAATCAAGTCCTTTTCTTGACTAATGACCCCGCTGTCACCGACAGTGCGGATCCCCTGATTTATAACAGTTTATTCACCTGAATCAGGCTCCTGGCGTGATTTAGCAATGAGTAAGGAGATAAGTGTGCCCCACAACGTTTCATGCATCACCGATGCACACAGGTGCGACATGTGATCATGATGTGACATGGAGTGTCACCCCAAAGCACTGAGACATCAGGGTGCATAATGCCATGCATTCCCAGTGAATAGTGAGTCACAGTTAGCAGTGACCTAAACAAGTGACCTAAAGTGACATAACCACTCTCTAACCATGCCACTGGCAGGACTCGTCATCCCCTGGCTGCTCAAAAAGCCATCCCACAAACTTTGGTTCAGCAGCCTGATTTTTTCTGCGATGACAGAGTCTTCTCTCTGGTTTGGAATTCATTGTCAGACTATAAGATGGTGGTTAAGAGCGGCAGGATTCTAATCTGGAGAGCCGGGTTTGATTCCTCACTCCTCTGCTTGAAGCTAGCTGGGTGACCTTGGGTCAGTCACAGCTCTCTCAGAGCTCTCTCAGCCCCACCCACCGCACAGGGTGATTGTTGTGGGGATAATAACAACACACTTTGAGAGCCAGTTTGGTGTAGTGGATAAGAGTGGCAGGACTCTAATCTGGAGAACTGGGTTTGATTCCTCACTCCTCTGCTTGAAGCCAGCTGGGTGACCTTGGGTCAGTCACAGCTCTCTCAGAGCTCTCTCAGCCCCACCCACCGCACAGGGTGATTGTTGTGAAGATAATAATAATATACTTTGTAAACTGCTCTGAGTGGGCATTATGTTGTCCTGAAGGGCAGTATATAAATCAAAAGTTGTTGTTGTTGGTTTTCAAACTGTGTTCTAAGGAATTCTTGGCTTTGTTGGAAACTTATCAGTGGAGAGATTGGTAATGGAGGCAGGCATTCTTGAAAGGCAGCTTGCTCACCAAACTGTGCAGTAACTGGAGAGTATTTGGTGGAGGGATGGAGTTTCACTAATGCCCAGTAAATGTGGGAAGTACCCAGTCAGAACCTTGAGGACCCAAGAATACTTCCCAGAATCCTCCGTTATGCACTTCTTAGGGTGGAAATACACATTACGAAGTTCCTAGGGACGCTCAAGTGAACCTCATTTCACGTGTGCCCCTCCGACTTCCCATGCTCTTGCTCGCACTTCACACTTCAGTTTGCTCCGTGTGAATTCATTCACGTGTTTGATATCAGTTCCTTCTCAACTGCTAAAAGTTTTCCCCGCCTCCACTTCCATTCATTGAAATGCAGATCTTGACACTTTCTTACACCTTAAAGAAATGCAAATTGGCAAGTCAGAGGAGCCTACAGTACTTGCTCTACAGTGTCCATCCCTGAGAGCTCTTGCTGAGAAAATAGAGTTTGCGACGTTGCGCAAAACTCGTGCGAGAAAACACCATCTTCCGCGTTTTTTCCGGCATGATCCACAATGTTGCGCAACATCCCGGCTTCAGGTAAGCCATGTGGAATCGGCCCAGTTCACCTGGAGAAAATGGCTACTTTGGGGGGTGGACTCCATGGAATTATGCCATGCGGCGGTCCTTTCCCTCCTCAAACCCCACTTTCTCCAGGTTTCTCCAGGTTTCACCCCCCAAATCTCCAGGAATTTCCCAACTTGGAGCTGGCTGTCATGGCCTAAGGAAATGTCCCCAAGGAGACAGAGGAACCCTGGTGAAAGCGGGCATTATAGGAAACTTAGGGAAGTAAGTCGCAGCTGACATATGGCAACCCCGTAGGGTTTTCAAGGCAAGAGACAAACAGGTGGTTTGCCGTTGCCTGCCTCTGCGCAGCAGCCCTGGACGTCTTTGGCGGATTCCCATCCATGTACAAACTGGGGGTGATGCTCCAAGATCTGATGGGACCTGGCTAACCTGGGCCATCCATCAGGGCAAGCGAGCCATCTTTTTATCTTATTTTGGCATGTTTGCCATAGAGTAGGATTTGCATATACATTACCTAATCTCTTAAATCTCATTCAAATCTCCATCCCTTTATCTTCTTTCCAACTCTTCTCTTTTATCTGGACCAAGAGGCAGCGAGGTGGGGGCGGGGGGGGCAGCATACTGCATTCTGCATGCAAGATTTTGTTGCTTTTTGTGCAGCTCAGGGATCCCTCAGCCAAGCAAGGATCAACTTTGGCCTGTGGTTTCTCCTCTCGGGCTGCCAGTGCCAACCTCAAGGTGGTGGCTGGAGCTCTCACAGAAATGCAACTGATCTCCAGATGACAGATCAGTTCCCCTGGAGAAAAGGCTCTTTGGAGGGTGGACTTCAGGCATTATACCGCATTGAGCTCCATCCCCTCTCCAAACCCCACCCTACCTTCACCTCCCAAATCTCCAAGGATTTCCCAGTCCAGAATTGGCAACTCCATGCCAACTTTCTGTGGCAACCAGCAGGATAGTTGGGGGCAGGGACATGATGGGGGGGATGATGTCACAAACATGATGATGTCACTTCCAGGGAAAACCCAGAAGCTATGGTATTAGGTATAGGAATTGCCAGAAACTCATAGTTTCTGAGTTTCCTCCAGAATCACGACATTGCTTAGTTGACAGAACAGACTAAGAGCAGTTTTGGATCTTGATGCTCTGCAGGAGGTGCGAGTGATTCACACTTCCTCTACTTGCGCGTCTCTTTCAAGCTCAGAGTGGGGACTTGCACGTCTCATATGGCGAGATGTATCCGCAAGTAGCAGGTAAAACCAGTCATGCCGATTAAACCAACCAAGTCAGGGGAAGGTAGTCCCAAATGGAACTGGAGAGTATACAGAGATTTCCAGAAGGCCATAAGTGTGGACACCGCCACACCATACAAGATTCACTTGTGGAATTCATGGCCACTGGATATAAAGATGGCCACTACATAGGGATCCCATTCCCCTGGTGGGGGCGGGGGATCCCCTGCTCCCCCCTCCCCCTCCCCCCTGTCACCACTTACCTGGACAGTGAGAGGAAATATGGTGAAAGGGCCTCCTGGGCGCGCTCTAGCGCAACAACTTCACTGGCTTTATCGTGCCGCCCTGAGAGCACTTCCGCGCCTTGCAGCGGGGTGATTTGGGCCCCGAATGGGCCCAATCGAACCCGTTTGGGGCCCAAATCGGCCCGCAGCTAAGCATGCGTGCGTTCCCCAGCCTTGTGCAATGATGTGCGGGCACAAAGTGCTCAAGTGAGGAGAGTCCCTGAGCACTGGGAAGGTAAGCACTGGGTCCCTCCTCTCCTGCCGGGAGGGTACGGGGACCAGGCAACCCTACCGCTAACATCAGCGGCTTTAAAAAGAAGCTAGGCCCATTTGTGGAGGGAAAGTCCATGAATGGCTATTAAAGCTAGTCCTGAGCAGAAGGCCAAATGCTTGCTTGACATCCCGAGGCCGGCCAGTTCTGCCTAGGAAGGACACTGTCCGTAAGTAATGCCAGGATCAGTTCTGTTCATGAGCAGGAAGAGGTGGAGTTAGGTTTGCAAACTCCAGGCTGGGAAATTCCAGGAGATGGTAAGGGTGGAGCCTGAAGGGTCTGGAGTGGAGAGAGAGCTCAGCGTACCGTTGCCAGTTTCCAGGTGGTGGCTGGAAATCTCCTGTAATTACATCTTGTCTCCAGGCGGCAAAAATCAGTTCTCCTGGAGAAAATGGCTGACTTGGAAGGTGGATTATATGGCATTATACCCAGATGAGGTCCCTTCTCTCCCTCAACCCCGCCTTCTCCAGGCTCCACCCCCCAAACCTCCCGGAATTTCCCAACATCGACCTGGCAACCCTCTGTTGCTAGTTTATGCTGCTGCGCTAGCCACAATACAGGTGAAAGAGGTTGTTTCGGTGGAGCAAGGTTCGGGTCCAGTAGCATCTTAAAGACCAACTAGATGTCCAGGATATGATCTTTCTATTAGACATAGGCCATAACAGGACATTCAGTTGCTGACCTAAAAGGAGAAGTTATCTTGCAGAGGAATTTCAAAGTGAGTGTAGAAAGAGAGGCGCTGAACTGCAACTGATAACAAGCTCAAGACAATGCCTCCACCCAGACTGAATCGAGACAAAGGCTTCCTGTCTCATTACCAATGCTGATTTCTCCACACCCACTACCCCTCTGCATACCCCACCCTATCTAACCACACCTGCTATTGTCATTTACCGGCTATTGTCATTCGGCTTCTGTAATCAGTCTCCAAGATATAAGGACAGATGGACTCACATTCTAGCTGTATCTGAAGAAGTGAGCTGTGACTCAAGAAGCTTGTACCCTACCATAAATTCTGTTAGTCTTGTAGGTGCTACTGGACTCTTGCTCTTTTCTTCTGCTCCAGACAGACTAACACGGCTACCCATCTTGATCTGTCAGAAAGAGTTATAGTTCTCACTTCAACAGTCCAAGCTCTCTTTGTTTTGGTGTTCACCTTGTATGTCTGAAAGCTCAACACAGGAAGTGACCAGCATTTACTTCTTCCCTTTCCCTTATCCCATGACTGGGAGTGGGGGGGGGGTACTCTACGCCCGGGGGGGGGGTGTCACATGCATTCACTTTCCCATTCTAAATTAGACAGCAATTAATCACCAGGAGTCAAAAGAGAGGGGACTGCAGAGAAAGGCATTACAACAATCTCATCTATTCCCTTCCGGTGCTGTGTGACACGCAAGGCAATTACATTTTAATTGCTGGGAACTTTGTCCCTCCCTGGCTTACAGATTGGCCTAATGCAAGCGCAGGATCGTCTCTCTGCCAGTCTTTAGCGTATCCACCTGCCTGCCAGTACGAGAGAGCAAGGGGTTACCAAACATCACACCGCTGTACCTTGGAAGCCAGCTGTCTGCTCTCCCTCCTCCCTCTTCAGCCTCTGGAACTCTTTTTCTCCCAGCTGAACAACGAGGACGTTGTGGGATCCTGGAGTGATCAAGAAACCGGGTGATTCTCCCTGATGCCCATCCAAATTGGAGCGCCTCTCTTGGAGGGCCATGCAGTGTTTTTTGAGAGCCCCCAAGCTCAACAAATCCCAGGAGAACGTCTTACTGGAGGAGAGCCAGAAAGTAGCAGCTTTGAATGGGAAACGACTGGGTAAGAAGAGGCTGATGCCAGGGCAGTGCCCTGTTTGGGTTTATTCCTGGCAACCGTCCCTGGGCAGTGGCGGATATTCTAATCTCCGCCTCACCTTAAAGCAAACCCAAAAGTTATTTTTAAGTCGAGTGAGTCTTCTAGGTTCTCCCCCCTCCCCTCCTAAGCACCTGCCAGACGTACTTAGCAACCTACTTGGACTGATGTAACTGAAGGGCACTCGTTTTCTTTTTTGGTAACTGAATCTATTTAGAGATCGCGTTTTGCTTTTGTTTTGAAGGCTGGGAGGCAATTGAAAAAGGAAATGCTGTGGTTTATTTCCCTAAATCTGTTTGTGCTATTTATTGGGAGGCCAGGAAGTCAAAAAGAAAGTTTTCGTGATCTGAGATATGGCATGGGGGGAAAAAAACACCAGGAAATTTTTCATTTCCTGATTTCTTTTGGCTCTGTTTACTTACTGAGCTCTTGTTTTTTCGAGAGGTTATTATTGCACCGAGACTGCAGCGTGAAATAAGACCTGTTGAAGCCAGTGGGGTTACTTCTGAGTAAATACAGATAGACTTAGGGTTCACTTGTGGAACTGTTATTTTTAATCTGCTGCGAGGGGCTGTTTTGAATGTTGGATTTCCCCCATGAAATGAAAATAATAATGATAATTACAGTGCCGTCTCTTTACAATGTTTTCTATTCATTATTTGTCTTGGGTATAAGAAAGGGGGAATACGAATCCTTTACTCAATAAACATTAAAAGATTGGTACTTTACAGAGTTTTATAGGTAAAAAATTATGACTCTTGATGCAAGCTCACTGGATGACCTTGGCCAAGTTACACTTTCTTAGCTTAACCTCCCTCACAGGGTTGTTGTAATGATAGAATGGGGAGTGGAGAAACTTGTAAACCATCCTAAGCTCTTTGAAGAAAAGTTAGATAAGGATGTGAAAGATACATGTTGAGATGTCAAGGAAGATACAGCTTAAATGTTGACGGTGGAGAAGAAAAGACAGGGATAGGTTCTGCCAGGGGCAGACTGATTCCAACTTACTAGGATTTTTCGTGATGGGCTGCAGCCCCAAACGGGGTTGCCAACTCCAGGTTGGGAAATTCCTGGAGGTTTGGGGATGGAACTGAAGGAAGGCGAGGCTAAAGGAGGGGGAGGACTTCAAAGGGGTATAATGTCATACAGGCCACCCTCCAAAGCAGCCATTCCCCCCCTGGCAGAATTGAAATCTGTTGTCTGGAGATCAGTTGTAATTCCAGGAAATTTTCAGGTCCAACCTGGAGGTTGGCACTCCTAGTCCCAAAGAGTCATTGGCTCAGAATGGTGGAGAATAGGAAAGACAATAAAAATGGCTAAACATTTTGTATACTAAAATGTGCTATTGAAACAACTGATGGTTTACAAAACTTTTTTTAAACCACATCCACTTGGATCAATACATGCGTCTGTGGTTTTCAAATGATGTGGTGAAAGAAAGCCAACCAGGTGAATAAAATGTCTTTTAGGAAATGACTGCAACCATGGTAAATGTAGGTCTATTTCTCGCTGGGATATTAAGCCGGTGTCAGGTGCATACCACTTCAGACTTACGGAATATGTGCATCAAACTCCCCCAAATCTCTCTATGCAGAAATCTTAATGACATGGAGAAGAGGTCGAGCTAAGAGCCATATTCCCAAATATTTAAACAATGCAGTTCAGATGCGCACAGCATGGTTTCATCCATTGCCGGACTGTACCACTCGGGTGTGCAAAAGCAGGATCAAACATTTCGATGCACCCTTGGGTAAAATATTCCTTTCACAGAATTAGAACGAAGAATTTATTTATCTACTTCGGTTCTACCCTGCCTTTCTCTCAGACTCTGCGTGAGCCTTCATTGCTCGTTTTATGCAGTTGGTTTTGTTTCTGAGGAAGTGGGTCAGGTTGTAATTCCTTGGTTTGGCAAGAGAGGAGAGGGGAAGAGAAGTTCAGAGCCGCTGTGGGCAGGGAGAAACCGTGCGTCTGCTTAAATAAGATTAGGTGTGAAGGGCAGCTGATATAATTGTGGCGTGAGGTGAGATGGGGACATTGCTGAGGGATGTCACAGCTTTGGCAGGAAAGGACAGGAGGAGGGGGCTGTTTTATGTGACGAAAATTGCAAATTTCTGATTTCATCGCTTGTTCTCTGAAAATGTATGAACCAGCAGTGAACATATCCTTCTGACTGTGAGAATTCTTTGGTGAGAATTCTCACGCAAGTATGAGAGTCAAAACTCCTAGTACAAGGTATGAGGACTATTGCCCTCTTGTACGCAAATATATGCACATTTATTGTGTGAGCCATAACAACATCTGTTTATATACCATTTTTCTAGACAGATTAGTGCCCCACTAACAAAGTTAGTGTTGTTAGTATCCCCACAATACAGCTAGGGAGCTGGGCTGAGAGGAGCGGCTCACACAAGGCCACCTGCTGATCTCATGGCGGTAGTGGCAGTCGAACCGACAAGAGTGCTGCTTTGCAGCCCAACCACTTAACCACTGCGCTACAGCAGCTCATCTAGACAGATTAGTGCCCAACTGAGAGAGGTGAACAAAGTCACTGTTATTTTTATCCCCACAATACAGTTGGGGATCTTGGGCCGAGAGGAGCGGCTTACCCAAGGCCATCTGCAGAGCTCATGGCAGGAGTGGGAGTCGAATCAGCAGAGTTCTGATTCACAACCCAACCACTTAACCATGATGATGGCACCTTGTGACTATCAAGGAACACGATGGAGAGAAAGTGCTCACTGGCTAGAGAGAGAGCAAATGTTCCCTGTTTCGCTGTTGTTGCCGCTCCATCCAGGAGTGCTTCCGGTTGCATCTCCTTTCTGGACCACAGCGGTGGATTTGGGGGGTTCTCCCTGTCTCCTCCAAAATTGCAGGCTGTTGTTTCCTTCCTCTGGGATGACTGCTGGGGAAGTGGAATAGCCTCAGGCTGGTTTGGTTGCAAGCAAATCGGCTGGGGAGAGAAGAAGAGAGACGATACGGGGGGGGCTGGGGTGGGGGGAACCCTACATCTGTTTAAATGAGGTTAGGTGTGAAAAGCAAGCTGATACACTTGTGGTATGAGGTGAGATGGATAAATTACTGAGAAAAGTGGCAGCTTTGACATGAGAGGAAGAAGATGGGGAAGACGAGATGTGGTTCCAGAAGATGCCGCAGGGGAGGTGTCTACCTTGCATCCTTGAGAGCTTAAGACATTTGTGGGGCTCTGGAATGATTTCATAACCTTACAGCAGCTCTTAGTGATGTGGATTGCAGGGCAAGTTCGCAAGGCTGCTTGGCGCCAGCCATCCGCCTCAGTTCCTGGCTAGTTTCTCTTTCTCTCCCCTTTCCTTTTTAGAGAAGGAGACTGCATGGGGCCAGTCCAAGTCATGGTTGAGCTTTTCAACAGACAAAGAGCAAGCACAGGGCTTTTTTTCAGGGGGAATGCGGTGGAACGGAGTTCCGGCACCTCTTGAAAATACTCGGTAATAGTGCTTGAAAATAATATTATTTCAAAGAAATCTGTGTGTTTCCTCCTCTTTTCCCTCTTGAGAGTTCCGCCACCTCTTTTCCAAGAACCCCCCCCCCCCCCCGAGCAAGCATATTTTTGACTTGCATGTCTGCTTTCCTTTTCTGTTCCTCTTAGCTTCATAAATTCACGCTGTATCTTTCTCTGGGAATGCACTTACTGCCCAAGTTCTAGTTTGTCAATCTGGACATCACACTAAAGCATGGGCCGTTTTCACATGCACCCGTAAGATTGCGCAAAACTCACAGAACGAAGTGTCTTCCTAGCGCGATTTCCTGGCATGATCCCCTTTAATGGCGCAATGACGTCAGAAATCATGCCGTTAATCAGGATCGTGCCAGGAAATTGCACGATTTCCCGGCACTCTGGGCGTGTAAGAAAGGGCCACAAAAGCACTGATGTAACCCTTCCTGCCCTCCCTCTCATGATCTGCCTCGGTTCACAGAATTAACACTGCTGTCAGATGGCCATCGAGCCTCTGCTTAAAGACCTCTGAAGAAGGAGAGCCCACCACCTCCCAAGGAAGCCTGTTTCACTGAGGGACTGCTCTAACAGTCAGGAAGTTCTTCCTAATATTTAGCCAAAAACTCTTTTGATTTAATTTCAACCCATTGGTTCTGGTCCAATCTGGGGCAGCAGGAAACAACTCCGTGCCATCTTCTATATGGCCACCCTTCAAGTACTTGAAGATGGTTATCGTATCACCTCTCAGTTGTCCCGTCTCCAGGCTAAACACACTGAGCTCCTTCAACCTTTCCTCGTAGGACTTGGTCTCCAGACCCCTCGCCATCTTCGTTGCCCTCCTCTGGACACATTCCAGCTTGTCCTTCTGAAATTGTGGTGCCCAAAACTGAACACAATACTCTAGGTGAGGTCTAACCAGAGCATATTCTTCATTGACGACTACATGCAGGAATACATTTTATCATCCATACCTGGTTAGACTGTTATGATTTGTCTTGGGGCAGGGGCATTTGGCTGGCTCTAAATTTGGGGGGGGGGGCTGGCTAAGAAGTCCTCTGGAGTCACCCATTAAGTAAGATGTCCCATTGCATATGCAGCCATGCATGCTCCCTCTTGGACTAAGGAGCAGAATATAACCAGGGCTTTTTTTCAGCTGGAACACAGTGGAATGGAGTTCCGGCACCTCTTGAAAATGGTCACGTGGCCGGTGGCCCCACCCCCTGATCTTCAGACAGAGGGGAGTTTAGATCGCGGCGCGGAGGGCAATCTAAACTCCCCTCTGTCTGGAGATCAGGGGGCGGGGCCACCGGCCATGTGACCATTTTTGCTGAGGGCGATTTAAACTTTTAAAAACTCCCCCCTTGTTCCAGCTGATGCAAAGTGACGTCATTGTGCGGTCCTGATTCCCACCACTGAGTTCCACCACCCCTGAAAAAAGCCCTGAATGTAACTTGCCTAATCCTTTAAACTCTATTGATGCTGGCAAAGCTAAGGAACAGAAGAGTTGCGTGCTGCTCCTCCTTCAGCACATGCCACAGGACCCCCACAGAAAATTCTGGGAATGGTTTATTTAGCACACATGATCAGGTCATATAGGATGCCAGCCGGGGCTCGCAGTCATCCAGCATAAACAAAAGCGCGCAATTTACAGCTCTTGATTCTTTGACTGTGGCAATTTTTGATGCTCATTTTCCACTGCATTTTCATTGTTTTCAGTATTTGCTGTGAACTGCTATGAGAACTAGGATATTAGTAGCAAATAAGTCTGGACAAATACATAAATAAAACACAATGAAACTGTTCCTGGGCTCTATGACTTCAGACTTCAAGTGGGGAATCCCATCTCTTGTTGCTGCCCCCCCCCCCCGCCAGCATCTTTTAGCAATCTGAGTTCATAACCCTGGAATTTAGGAAGTAAGAATTTATGCAATTTCCCCAAAGTTCATACAGTGTATTTTCCTCTTCACTGACTGTCCTTTCAACATGATGGTGGGATCTCTCTCTTACTAGAAAATAAAAACTGTTCTCTGCATGTAGAAAGATGGATGTTGGAAAGAAGGATTCTAGCCTGGCCTGAAATGCTAGCATTCTGTAAGCAAGGAGCTTTATTGCAGGTGAACCTTGAAACACTGTCCTCCTCTTCTACTGCAACCAGAAATGGTCCAGGCCAGGAAGAGTTTTACTGCATGGTGTGCCGTTTTGTGTAGACAAACCCTAATTGTGGCACGAGGAGGAAGCATTCCTGGCAAAGGAAAACTGTGCCACAAGGGCAGAAAACAGGAGAAAGAGTAAGGAAAGGAGATGTTAGGGAAGAGAGGTAACAAGAGCAGATGATCAGCACCTAATTCACCCAGCCAGGGAGGTAATGGATGGGGACAAACTAAAGTGGATAGAAGAAGAGGAGAACTAAGACTATACCCGTCTGGAACTAGTCTTTTCTGTATTTTTTCTGGATTTGTGATTGTGGGATGAGATTAGGGTTGCCAGCAGATTTGCCAAATTTCCTGCTTTGGTGGGGAATCCTCCTACTCTAGGCTCCACCACTTAACTGGTGCCAGATGGCGAAGTGGGAGCAAAATGGGAGGAGGCAGTGTCATGCTAATACCACAACATCACTTCCAGTGCAAACCCAGAAGTGATGTCGCTGGGTTGGTGTAATGATCTAGGCTTCACTCAAAACTCTATGGATACTCTTGAATCCTAGAACTTTGCTCTGATGCTGTGGCATCACTTCCGAGTCTGTGCTGGAAGTGACATCACAGTGGCCGTTTCCAGATGGCTTACCTGCCTCCAGAACGTCGAGCCATGTTGCGGGGAAAACGCGATATATCATGTTTTCTCGCGTGAGTTTTGTGTGACGTTGCTTGACGTCGCACAAAACTCGCGCGAAAAAACGTGATATTTTGCGTTTTCCCCACAACATGGCGCGATGTTCCGGAGGCAGGTAAGCTGTCTGGAAACGGCCAGTGTTAGCATGCTGAATTCATCCTGACTCCTCCCCCTGTGTCCCACTGGGCTGGCAACCATATTTTCCAATTCTCTTGAGAAATTCCTGGAGATTTGGGGGGTGGTATCAGAGGAGAGTGCAGTTTGGGGAGGGAAGGGATCCCAGCCGTAGAGACAGACCACCCTCGAAAGCTACCATTTCTTCCAGGAGAAATTATGCCTGTAATCTGGAGATCAGTTGTAATTCTAGGAGAACTCCAGACCCTATCTGGGGGTTGCAATCTTAGGTAAGACTGAATGACCTTCTCTCCTCTATAGGAAATGCTTTCTTCCCTGTTCGACAGTGTTACTTTTCACATTCTTTCGGTGTACTTTCCAAAGATACAAGTGTATGGGAATGAGCCCTGCCAAGAATTTATCCCCAGAGATCCTTGGCAAAAAACAATTCTGTTTTATTCTACTTCGTGAGAACTTTCCCAGCCGATTTCTTGTGCTCTGTTAAAATGAAGGATTTACTTTACAAACATTGACCCGTTCTTTATTTTACTTTCTTGGGATGTTGTCCTGGAGTTTCTAAAGAATTCTTGAGTCAGAGAGGACGCACCGCCTCCTAAGTTATTAAACCACATTGTTTATTGGGATTTAAGATGAGGCTTTTCTCAATCTCCCAGATTTTATGGCTCTGGGAGGTGTGGAGTTCAGGAAGGCAACAGTTTCCTTAAGAGGTGTAGAAAGTCTGTTCAGGGAATAACGGGGACAAAAATGGAATAGAAGGATCTCAGGGATAACAAACGTGAAAGGGAAGATAAGATCAACAGATAGCAGGGTTGCCAACTCCAGGTTGGGAAGTTCCTGGAGATGTTGTGGGAGGAGCCTGGAGATGGTGGGATTTGGGGAGAGTCCACCCTCCAAAGCAGCCATTTTCCTCAGGGGAAAGTGATTTCTATGGCCTAGAGATCGGTTGTAATTCCGAGAGATCTCAAGTCACCATCGGGAGCTTGGCAACCCTAGCAGATAGGCAGCCAATCTGCAGAAAAAGTATTACTGCCTTTCTGTTCTTTTTAGGGTGCCAGGTTGGGAAATTCCTGGAAATTGGGGGGCTGGAGCTTGGGGACGGAGGGGTTTGGGGAGGGAAGGGACCTCAGCTGGGTATAATGAGATAGAATCCACCTTCCAAGGCAGCCATATTCTCCATGGGAATTGATCTCTGTTGGCTGGAGATCAGTTGTAATTCTGGGAGATCTCCAGCCACTACCTGGAGTTTCAAACAAGCAAGAGAGTATCGCGATATCAGAAGGTATAACAAAACAAACAACTCGTGAAATCTTACTAAGTGTAAGTTACAGACAGACAATCAGGAATCATTTACAAGATCATTTACTCTAGAATCAAAGGGTAAATTATTCATATATCTTTACAACGTTTTCTACCTGAACAAGAGGAGTACTCTAACGCAGTATCAACAAGGATATACTCTCTTAAAGCGGCATGTACACATAAACAGATACTTTTCAAGTCTTAGAAATACAATTGCTAATGATAATAAAGTGCTGGTGCTTTAGTCCTCAATTGACGTGATAATCATAAGACAAGAATAGAATATTGCACAATTCCATAAGTAAATTTGGAAAAGTTAGTATTGCGCTGATAATAATAGTGCTAAGCCAATTCCTGATCTGTCAAAAGAGGTAAATCTCAAAGTAAACGATCTTGTAAATTATTCCTATTTGCTTGTCTGAAACTTACGCTTAGTGAGATTTCGTGAGCTGTATATTTTGTTGGGTTTTTTTTTTTGTACTACCTGGAGGTAGGCAACCCTAGATGAAGCCCAGGTAGGGATCTGCCTGGAGATTTGAGGGCAGAACCTGGGGACAGCACTCAGCACAGCAGGACAGAGGGCCAAGCTACAAGTGACGAATGACACTTGAACGGCAAGTGGATCGAGTGGAGCGCATGGCTGTTTCCACACGGCTTACCTTATTCTGCAAAATAGTGAAATCTCGCGCGAAATCACGTGAGAAGATGCTGTTATCGCGCGAGAAGACGCGATAACAGCATCTTCTCGCGAGATTTAGCTATTTTGCAGAATAAGGTAAGCTGTGTGGAAACGGCCCAAGTTGAGGGCAAGTGAACAGGGAGAAATACACTTGTCGTTCAAGTGTCATTCGTCACTTGTAGCTTGGCCCTCAGATTCCATAGAGTCCAGCCTCCAAAGCTGCTATTTTCTCCAGGGGAATTGATCTCTATAGTCAGTAGTAGTAGTAGTAGTAGTAGTAGTAGTAGTAGTAGTAGTAGTAGTAGTAGTAGTAGTAGGAAGAAGAAGAAGAAGAAGAAGAAGATTTATATACCACCCTTCAGGATAACTTAACATCTACTCAGAGTGGTTTACAAAGTATGCCATTATTATCTCCACAACAACAATCTCCCTGTGAGGTGGGTGGGGTTGAGAGAGCTCTGAGAGAGCTGTGACTGACCCAAGGTCACCCGGCTGGCTTCAAGTGGAGGAGCGGGGTATCAAACCTGGCTCTCCAGATTAGAGTCCTGCCACTCTTAACCACTACACCAAACTGGCTCTGTAGATCAGATGCAGGAAACAGAAAAGCTGATTTAAGCAGCACACTTCATGAATGATGACCCTGTCTCAGATTGACTAGGAGGAGTACCACCGTTTGGAGTCAGTGAAGGAAGGATGTGGATGGTGTGGGATTATTAAGAGAAGTGGAACTCGGAGTCAGCAAATGTGGATAGAAACTGAAGGCCCAGTTCACTCTTCCTCTATGACCCAGCCAAGTCAGCACTCAATTTTTGCATCACCTTATGTGGCGAGCCGTTTTTGTGTTCCTAGATGCAAATCTGAAATGTTACAACAGAGAAAGACTGTTTAAAAGACTAATTAAAAAAAATATAGCACACGTCATGAGAAGGGAAAGTCTCACAGAAGCCCAAAGACTCAGCCACTGGCATGGGCCAGCAGGTATATAAAGGGGTTATATACGAGCAACCTGCAGGCATAATGAGTATTGGGGCTGGTTGTGCATGCTGTCATTCTGCAAACACAAACGCAGCTCAGCAACTGGCCCTGGACATACATTTTAGCACCCTGAACTCTCTCTGCTCTTGTATTTAAGGATGTAAGCTTCTAGTCCTTAAGGCAGGATGTGCAGAGGAAATTCATCATGAAATTTCAGTAGCCAGAGGGGGATTGACCGGATGCTCTGGGAATGAAATCCGGGTGTTTACCTTACTAGGGTTTCCAGCTCCAGGGCCGTTTCCAGACGGCCCCCCGCCTCGCGAAACGTCGCGCGTCGTCGCGCGTCGTTGCGCAGAAAACGCGATATTTCGCGTTTTCTGCGCAACGACGCGCGACGACGCGCGATGTTTCGCGAGGCGGGGGGCCGTCTGGAAACGGCCCAGGTTGGGAGATTCCTGGAGATTTTGATGGTGGAGCCTGACAAGGGTGGGGTTTGAGGATGGAAGGGACTTCAGCAGGGTATAATGCCATATACCCCACCCTCTAACCCAGCCATGTGCTCTATAGGGGCTGATTTCTATGGCATGGAGATTAGTTGGAATTCCAGGAGATCTCCAGCCACCACCTGGAGACTGGCAACCCCTGCTCCTTTCTAGACCCCCCCCCGTCAGCCATTTTGAAGTTTGATACACCTTCCAACTACCGTTTGCAGTGGCACTCACTAACTGTATTCAAAATTTTAATAGCGCCCACAGGATCAACAGAATTGGGTACCCTGCTCTACCCACACTCTTGAGCTTCTTTTCCTAGTTAAGCACTAGCTGGAAGAGATGAGGTCCATGCCCCCTTCAACTGGATTGTTTATGGTTTTGACAGGAGCATGTTTTCATCTGTGCTTGGCAAGATACTCCTATGTTGCAGTTAGGGAGACCAGGCCTCCTGCTTCAGTGGGAGATCTCTCAACCTCAGGGCTTTTTTTCTGGGAAAAGAGGTGGTGGAACTCGGGTTGCCCTCAGAGAAAATGGTCACATGGCTGGTGGCCCCGCCCCCTGATCTCCAGACAGAGGGGAGTTTAGATTGCTGGCGCGGAGGTCAATCTCAACTCCCCTCTGTCTGGAGATCAGGGGGCGGGGCCACCAGCCATGTGACCATTTTCAAGAGGTTCCGGAACTCCGTTCCACTGCGTTCCCCCTGAAGAAAAGCCCTGCTCAACCTCCACCCGCTCTGACTGTCACCATTAAGTTAGGCAGCAGGGGGAAGTGCCGGGGGAAATGGGGAAGGCGATTGACGTCACACCGATGCCATGACATCACTTCCAGATCATGCTGGAAGTGACGTTGTGTCATTGATGCAATCACGAAAAAGGAAGTTGCTGCCCTAGGGTTGCCAGGTCTTCTTATCCACCTGGTAGGAGGGACGACCCAGCACTCACCTTTTTGGACATAGTCACACATGTGTGCTCCCAGGGTGGCACTAGGGATCCCAGATCCCCTGGTGGGGGCAGGGGATCACCCACTCCCACTCTCTGCCCCCCATCACCACTCACCTGGCCGGCAGGGGGAAAGGTGGGGGAACAGGACTCTCAGGCACGCTTAGGGTTGCCAGCTCCCAAGTTGGGAAATTCCTGGAGAATTTCTGGGGGGTGAAACCTGGAGAAACCTGGAGAAGGTGGGGTTTGGAGAGGGAAAAGAAGTTGGCATGGCATAATTCCATAGAATCCACCCCCCAAAGTAGCCATTTTCTCCAGGTGAACTGATCTCTGCGGCCTGCAGACCAGTTGTAATTCCGGGAGATCTCCAGCCACTACCTGGAGGCTGGCAACCCTAGGCACGCTCCCAGGGTGGCGCAACGACATTACAACGGGGAGTGATGTTGTTGCGCTGCCCCGAGAGCGCTCCCACACTTTGCATCAGGCCAATTTGGGCCTCAAACCCATTGTCTTTTTTCTAAACTGAAAAGTCCCCGACTCTTCAGCCTTTCCTCCTAGGAAAGGCACTCCAACCCCTTCATTGTTTCGGTTGCCCTCTGCTATTCTTATTCCTAGCCAATTTTTTTATATCTTGTTCTCTTGAAATCTTTCAATACGCTTATCAAATTACGTAGTGTTGGAGGAAGGGGAATTCACATTGAAACAATGAAAACGTGATTATTTTTTGCAAGCAAATGTGCGCCGATTGAATTGGTTTGAGATTCCCTGTCTCCATTCAGTTTATATTCTAAAAGCAATGCTTTCAGTAGTTCTGCTGGCTTTCAGCATGACTCTGCTGTCTGTATTACATCATCGGACGTAATTCTAGTCCTCATGACTTCATCCCGGATATTACAGCCCTTCACATGCTCCAGGTGAGATTCGGGCATCCCTGTATTGCTAGCAAGAGCCGTGTGCTATTTTGAGAAATTAAGTTACCCAAGGGGAACCTGAACACCAGGAAAAATTACTCTTGCGTATGGCAGCCGATCTGGATTCCTTTCGAATACCTCTTTGGGGATTATGCCTTTGTGAGTCACGGTGATGAAGATGCTGGGTGCAAGCGCCTGAAAAAATCACGTCATTGCTGTGGATCATGAAAAGCTGAGTAACAGGTGTGACCGTGATTCCACTCCACCCTGCGAGAGTGAGCTAGCTGGTTTCTTGCATTCATTTTCCGAAACTGATTTCTGAATATGCATGCGATTTCTGTTGGAATGTAATTACAGGAATGTGAAAATAGATAAGCCAGAGCTGGCCAGCTTGAACTGATATTTAATCAATCAGATTTTTGAGAGGGACAGAAAATTTTCTAGCGGTGAGGGAGCACATTATTAAATGTATTTAATAAACCCGAGTGATTTCAGGGCATTTGTTCTATATGTGTCCTTTTGCCCAGAACTGTGACAATGTCATCAAAACACACTAAAAATAACAGCAAAATAATACCTTTGTAATTGATTAGGACTAGCCAAAAGATCACTAATATCACTAGGTAGTGAGCAAACTTTCCCAACGGCCAGAGTTCATCATTGTGTTGGCGTTCAGTACAAAAAAATGGGGGAAAGAGAAACAAGATATTTCAGGGCACAAAAAAAGCTGAAATTCTGCAGATTGTAAACTGCTTGATGTGGAGGTGTGCCTTTCTTAATTCGATTAGAAGACACTGGGTGAAAAACATATTGCAATGCTCCATAGACTACTGGAGTAGAGAACCATGAAATACCCCCTGAGAATACGAACAAATCTGATCTCAGCACTAATTGGACCACGCGGGTTCTTACAAGGCAGAGAGCAGCCAGGAAATACGGCCGCCCTTCTAGTAAGAAAGCAAGAGGTTAATTTAAATGATTTGCTATCCAGGGCTAAAACGGGCCGTGTTCAATTCATGTTTGTTTATTTATTCAGAAGATTTCAATGCTGTCTTTTAGAGTCCTGCATATTTATTATTTATTTATTTGATTAAATTTATAACCTGCTCTCCCCGCAAGCGGGCTCAGAGTGGGTAACATCCATCAATAAAAATCACATTAAAATACATTAAAACGTATTAAAACGCATTAAAATACATTAAAACGTGTGAATCAGCGCAAGAAGGCAGCAGCTGTTCACAGCGGCCCCTGTGCCAAATCCAACCTAATACCTTCCACGGGATGGGTGACGGCATGCTCACTGGGTGAGTCTGCAGACATCCCAGAGGAGGGGGCTGCATTCTCTGTTCAACGGGATATCAGCAAAAGATGGCTCGAGATGGCTTGCGATTAAAAACCACAGTATAGATAGAAAAACCACAGTATATGCGTGTGTTTGTGTGTGTATAAAGCCATTAAAAAAACAATTAGACATAAGCCGCTTGCAACGTATCCCTAAAACAGAAACAGACCATTAGAAAGCTGATAAGATAAACCCCTCTCCTTAAAAGCCTGGATAAAAAAGATCGATTTTGGCCTGGTGCCTAAAGTAGGTACCAGACAAGCCACAAGGGAGAGGGCATTATAGACCAGCACTTTGAATTGTGCCTGGAAAAAGAGATGGGTAAAGACTGCATGGCTACCCACTTGAAACAGTGCCGTGAATAGTAAAGATAGAGTCCAGTAGCACCTTAAAGACTAACCAACTTTATTGTAGCATAAGCTTTTGAGAACCACAGGTCTCTTTGTCAGATACATGGCTCCATGCATCTGACGAAGAGAGCTGTGGTTCTTGAAAGCTTGTGCTACAGTGAAGTTGGTTAGTCTTAAAGGTGCTACTGGACTCCTTACTATTTTGCAACTACAGACTAACACGGCTAACTCCTCTGAATCTAGTGCAATGAATGGTGACCATAAGAAAAGTCCTGTTAGAAAATTGTCTTCCTCCATCAAAGAGTCAGTTGTACAAAATGGGGATGGACTTTGTGCCTTTGGCATGTATACTTAGGACATAGTCCCGTTTAATTGCCTATAATGAGATTCATTCCTCATGTCGCACCAGAGAATTTGTCAGCAGTGGAGCTGTCTCTGAGAAATCATCACATGTGGTCTATAGCCTGGAGGCGGTGAGAGATGGCAGTCCTTCCCTCACACACTTTCTCTAAATGGTACCGTGTATGCAGTGTGAGCAAATGATAGGGTCTTTTTTGGGGCCAAATAATATTAAAAGGATAGAAGAAAGCTTCTGAGATACACAGAATTCTTCCTCAAGTGTTAGCTGTTCAGAACATTTCTTTAAAAAGATCCTCAGATACATCTCGACTAAGTAAAGCCGATTGTTCTTTAGAACAAAGAAAAGCGTTCCTGATGCAGACAAAACAGATGGGGTTTAGGTGAAGAGAGTTCCAAGTCCGGAAATCAAGTCCTATGAGGAGAACTTGAAGGAACTGAGTAGGTTTAGCCTGGAGATGAAGAAACTGAGTGGACAGGACTGAGCGTTATTCATATACCTGGAAAGTTGTCCTATGGAATAAGACCAAGACCTGTTCAAGCCTAGATCTCATAAACTTAAGCGACAAGAGGGGAGATTTCAAATGAGTATTAGGAGAAACTTCCTTGCGGTGAGATACAATGGAACTTTTCTTTCCCTGTAACTTAAGAGCCTACAAACTACATGTCAAAGAGTATTTTATAAGTAATTTGAAACTGCGTAGATAAATATGGCTAGATCACGTGCATTTTTTTATCTTGCTGGATAGTAAAATCTTTTGTTTCTGTTGGGCAGAAACGTTCTGTAGACGGTCAGTCCAGGAAGTAGTATATTGGTTGCGAACTAAATTATAATGGGGGCAGCTAAAAGGGATATGGGCAATTGAGTCAATTTGAGCATTACAATAAGTACAATAACGTTTATCAGTCGGAATTCTACTAAAACCGCCCCTCATTTCAGCGGAAGGTAACGCATGGCCTTTAAGTAACGTGAAAGAGTGTCGATACTTTGGAACTGTTAAATAAAAGAGATATTTAGCCAGTTTGAACATTTTCTGATAAGATAGATGAAAGTAAATTGGGGAGCATTTCTGATCAGCTTTGAATTTTAGCATAGCCCAATCTTTTTAAAATAATCGTTTTTGTTCAGTTAACAGTTTTCTTCTTCTTCTGTGACTCTGTAGGATTTAAGCTTAGGTTTAATATGGCAAGCTTTGAATCAGTTGGGCTAAGCCAAGTTTCCAACCAGGAGTACACAATGGGACTTACTACGTGGGAGGGGAGGGGAATCTTCCTTGCTGGTGGTCTTCGAGCAATGGCTGAACACGATGGCATCTTACATTGGTGGTGGTGAAAAGTGCTGTCAAGTTTTAGCTGATTTATGGAGACCCCTAGTGGGATTTTCATGGCAAGAGATTAACAGAGGAGGTTTGCCATTGCCTGCCCCTGCAACCCTGGTCTTCCTTGGAGGTCTCCCATCCAACTACTAACCAATGCCGACCCTGCTTAGCTTCCAAGATCTGACGACATCAGGTTTTCCTGCGCTACCCAGAATGCCTTGCATTGAGGGCCCCCAAAATCCTGAGCCCAGCATGCTTAGACATTGTGCAGAATATTGCAGGGTGCAGTGGTTAGAGTGTTGGACTAGGATCTGGGGGGGCCAGGTTCAAATCCCCATTCTTCCATGGAAGCTCATT
This sequence comes from Eublepharis macularius, assembly GCF_028583425.1. Taxonomy (NCBI): domain Eukaryota; kingdom Metazoa; phylum Chordata; class Lepidosauria; order Squamata; family Eublepharidae; genus Eublepharis; species Eublepharis macularius. The sequence continues at coordinate 87,646,244 of NC_072800.1, forward strand.
GGGTGACTCAGGCCAGTTACTCCTTCATCCTACCCTACCTCACAGGGTTGTTGTGAGGATAAACCAGAGGAGGGGGAAATGATGATGTAAGCCACTTTGGGTCTTCGTTGGGGAACAGTATAAATATTTAAATAAATAAATTTTATGAGGAGCTTGCTTTCCCACAACCAGCCAGGAGAATGCCCATGTGGGCTTGAACAACTTTTCTGCCAGAGGCATCCTGGTGCCATACAGTGCCATACTGAGCCATGTTACATTCTTGACTCCAACAGAGAGGTGCAATGCTGCCTAGAAATGCACAGTTAAGGCTGATCTTCCACCCCACCCCCCCAAATTCTTTAATGCTGCGTTGTTATGTGTGTGTTATGTGCTGTCAAGTCGCCCCTGACCTATGGTGACCCTATGAATGAAAGACCTCCAACACATCCTATCATTAACAGACTTGCTCAGATCCTGCAAACTGGAGGACGTGGCTTCTTTGATTGAGTCCAGCCATCTCGTTTTAGGTCTTCCTCTTTTCCTGCCGCCTTCCACTTCCCCGAGCATTATTGACTTTCCTAGAGAATCTTGTCTTCTCATGATGTGACCAAAGTACAATAGCCTCAGTTTTGTCATTTTAGCTTCTAGGAAGAATCCAGGCTTGATTTGATCTAGTACCCGCTTATTTGTCTTTTTTGGCTGTCCGTGGTATCCACAAAACTCTCCTCCAGCACCACATTTCAAATGAATCCATTTTCTTCCTGTCAGCTTTCTTCTGTGTTGTTATATTATTGCTTAATTTCTGGTTGCACTAGATTCATACGCTCTACTAGCCTTGTAATGCATTCTGGTCTTTTTGCTTCCTGCTTTCAGCAACAGAGGTGCTGTTTGCATTTGGGGATTGGCAGGGCTTTTTTTCAGTGGGAACGTGGGGGAACGGAGTACCGGAACCTCTTGAAAATGATCACATGGCTGGTGGCCCCGCCCCCTGATCTCCAGACAGAGGGGAGTTGAGATTGCCCTCCGCAGTGCGGAGGGCAATCTCAACTCCCCTCTGTCTGGAGATCAGGGGGCGGGGCCACCAGCCACGTGACCATTTTCTCTGAGGGCAACCCACTGAGTTCCACCACCTCTTTTCCCAGAAAAAAAGCCCTGGGGATTGGCCTTAATACTGCCCCCCCTTTCTTAAACCTTGCCACATTTCTGTTCAATTGGATGTCTGTCTCTTTTTACACACTGCTAAATTTACTGGAGTACACAATGTGAGAAAAAGAAGTGCGAAAGAACTTGGCTGTAAGAGAGACCGTTGTGACAAAGGCAGGGTTGTGCAAAGTTGGAAAATGCCAGAAATCCCTTTTGAGAGCATTGGTGCTCAGGACTGGAAAGAGAATGCTAAAATAATGTGCCTCTGTACTGTTTCTCACTTCCCAAGGCTTGAAAATGACACTTTTGTGTTGAGACAAGGTCAGATTTTTGTGGTGGTGGAAGAAAATGCTATCAAATCATATGCATTTTATGGCATCTCCAATAGGACTTTCAAAACAAGAGACTAATAGAGGTGGTTTTACCTGGCTTTGGTGCCATTACCTGGCTTTGGTGCCATTACCTGGCTTTGGTCTTCTTTGGAGGTCTCCCATCCAATTAGTAACCAAGGCCAGTCCTGCTTAGCTTTTGGGAGCTAACCAGATCAGGCTTGCCTGGGCTATCCAAGTTAGTACTAGATATTTGTACTAAGATAGCTCACAAAAGGACTTTGTTCCAGGACTTTTAAATAGTCTTATGTGGACGCCCTCCTCACCCTAGACATGTTCTCCTAAGCAAGAATCTACAAATCTGACCTGAAAAGTTGCTTTTGCTGAAAACCTGATTATAAGAGTATACAGAGGAACCGTTCTTTGAGAGTCAGTTTGGTGTAGTAGTTAAGAGTGGCAGGACTCTAATTTGGAGAGCAGGGTTTGATTCCCCAACTCCTCCGCTTGAAGCCAGCTGGGTGACCTTGAGTCAGTCACAGCTCTCTCAGGGCTCTCTCAGCCCACCCACCTCAGGGTGATTGTTATGGGGATAATAAGAACAAACTTTGTAAACTGCTCTGAGTGGGTGTTAAGTTGTCCTGAAGAGTGGTATGTAAGTCGAATGTTGTTGTTGTTGTTGTTATTTTTTCCTGGCGCTTAAGGCAACTGCAGGTGGGATTTCTGATCAGAGAAATGGTGTAACTTTACCACGGTGTCAAGAACCCAACCCGTACTGTACTATCGGGAGATGCCTTGGGGACCCTATTTGGGTGGAAAGGTGGCATAGAAATTTTTTCAATCAATAAATAAATATTTGCAGCTTAAGTACACATCTGAGGATCTGATCTCATGTTGCTCCTTCCCGTTAGGAAACTCCAAATCCATTTCAAAAGTTGGGTTGTTTCCACATGTCTTACCTGCCTGCGGAACACCGCACGAAAGACCCAGAAGATACTGTCTTCCGGGTCTTTTGTGCGATGTTCCGCAGGCAGGTAAGATGTGTGGAAATGGCCTTGGTTCCGGCAAAGTTAGATAAACCCCTCTTCTTTTGATCAACAACACTGTTTTTCATTTTTTTTAACCCTCGGCTAGCTGCTCACAATTGCATACTCCAGCTAAATGTCACTGGATTCACGGGTGACATGAACAGAATTAGCAGAATTCATGAGATGGCACCCCCTGATTTGTCGTGTTGTTGTTTGCTTAGGTTTACAGGATGACAACGACCTCAAGTTCCTCCTGAGGGGGAGCCACCTCCTGAAGGTCAAGTCCAACTCGTGGAGGCGAGAGCGTTTCTACAAGCTCCAGGAGGACTGCAAGACCATATGGCAGGAGTCCAAGAAGATGCTGAGATCACCCGAGTCGCAGCTCTGTAAGTGTCCGTCTATCCCTCGTGCAGTTTATAACAAGGCTGGTGAAAGATCTTCGGTGCACTGGCTGGAAGCTGGCAGGTTCAGCTTCTACGTGAGGTATCTTACACAAAGATGCTCAAGTGTAGGGAGACACAATGTTAGCTGGAAATCGTAGTTTAAAAAGACAGAGCCTGCAGAAAGTGTTCCTCAGAGGGTTTGTTAAGTTCATCTTCACCTTTTCCAAGGCTGGGTCAATTTCACCCCCCCCCTTCAGGGAGGCAAAGATGAAATTAACAAACCCTCTGAGGAGTGATCTCTTCCCCCTCTGTGAGGAGAGGTGAAATTGACAGAGCCTTTGGCTCTTTTTAAACTACGCTTCCCGCCTAACATTGCATCTCTCTACACCTGAACGTCCTTATGTAAGATGTCTCATGTAGAGAGACTCCCAGGAAAAGGCAACAGAGTCCCAGGAAGAAAGCATTCCCTCCTCATTAATCCAGGAGCTTGGAATTCTGGTTAGAAAATGGGAGGACCTGGAAAAACCCTGTAACGCACTTTCAGAGTTGCTAAAACCTCATATCAAAAGACTGAGGGGCCAATATGCCTCCCTTTCCTTCTGCCTTCACTGCCCTTTCCAGCTTCTTTTCGCATCCGCTGCTGTTCTCCCGTCCACCAAAATCAGTTTCCTCCTACCTTTGCCTCTCGTTCTTTCTCTTTCTCCTTGTTGGAGTTTACTTCAGACGTTTAGTTTGGCCCTTAAGAGCAGTCTTGTGGTGCTCCTGTGCTAGGGAATGGAGAGCTTCTCTTTTTTCAAAAGCACACAGAGCTTCTTCAGACTAAAGTTAGGCCTTTGATGTGTCATTGTCCTCTCTGGCTACAACCTGATTCTTTTAGCAAGAGATAATAATAACAACTGCGCTTATATACCGCTCTTCTAGACAGATTAGTGCTCACTCAGACTGGTGAACAGAGTCAGTATTTTTATTCTCGCCACAATACAGCTGGGGCTGAGAGGAGTGGCTTACCCAAGGCCACCTGCTGAGCTCATTGCAGTAGTGGGAGTCGAACCAGCAGAGTGCTGATTCACAGCCCAACTTCTTAACCACTATGCTACAGCGGTTCTTCTAGACAGATTAGTGCCCCACTCAGAATGGTGAACAAAGTCAGTTTTATCATTATCCCCACAATATACTCCTGGAGAGCTGAGGCTAAGAGGAGTGGCTTACCCAAAGCCACCTGCTGAGCTCATGGCAGTCATGGGATTCGAACCAGCAGAGTGCTGATTTGCAACCCAACCACTTAACCACTATGCTACAACAGATGCCAAAGATTAAACCTGAAACTTCCTGCTGGGAACTTATTATGGAAGGACTACTACTAGGTGCCAACTCCAGGTTGGGAAATTCCTTGCAATATGGGGGTGGAGCCTTGGAAAGGTTCTAGAGGCTGGAATCTTACTGGATGGTGTTGGGCCTAATTTGCCTCAAATGTGGAGGAAGGAAACCTATGAATGCTGCTCAGAACTCCCAAGAGGAAGAGCAGAATACAAATGATAGATTTTGGTCTGAGTCTTGAGGTTGTGTCTTCTTTGTTGCATTCAATGTAACTCCCAGCACTCTCACCATTTAGTGTTCAGCACTGAATGAAAAGTGAAGTCTTTGACCAGATAACATCCTCTTAGAAAGCAAAGCAAATAAGGGTGTGACTTAAAAGCCTGAATTATTGAATGCAGAAAGCCTGGCAGGTAAATTAAAAAGTTACTTCCAGCCCTGCTAAACTGGAATTTCAAGTATTTTGTGGAACTATGTGAGTACAATTGTTTCTATTTAGTTTCCTTTCAACACAGAGCCAAAGGTAAGTGAATTGGCAATGGCAGAGATTTTCCAACAGGTATTTTTCTCACACAATTTTATTCAGTGCTCCAGTGCAAAAGTACATTTCTTAAAGTCTTTTTTTTTTTAAACTTACAATTAATGGTAAATGAGTAAGAATTTCATCTTGCTTTCTCTTTAGGCTTTTAAATAAAAAGCCTTTACAGTAAGTTTCTAGTCTTCATGGTTCTAGAGAAAAGATTAGGAAAGTGTTGGATGAAGAGGAGTTAGCCGTGTTAGTCTGTAGTAGCAAAATCAAAAAGAGTCCAGTAGCACCTTTAAGACTAACCAATTTTATTATAGCATAAGCTTTCGAGAATCAAGTTCTCTTCATCAGATCAGATCAGGCATCTGATGAAGAGAACTTGATTCTCGAAAGCTTATGCTATAATAAAATTGGTTAGTCTTAAAGGTGCTACTGGACTCTTTTTGATTTTGTTGGATGAGGAAGTGCAGTACACAATCCCTTTCACCAGAACAATCCCTTTAACTCCAGGGTAGTAAAGATATTCTTGCCTTTAATCTTTTTCAAGGCACTACCATGATTTACCGCACATGTTTAAAGCAATGGTAACTTCCCACCATAAATAAACTTAGGGCTCAAACAGATGTGACAGAGGTCATGGATACTCAAAGCCTTCTGAACTGAGAACTTCCGAATGTGGCTCCGCCACTAAACAAGACCCTCTGCACACTCAAGGAATTCACTGCCATAATGAGACTGAGAGCCAAGCTACAAGTGACTCCTGACACAGGTTGGACACTTGTCAGTTTCCCTCAAGTTTTGTTGGGAAATGTAGGCATCCTGGTCTTGAAGTTTGGCTCTCCGACTGCTGTCCAATGGACTTTTCAACTGTCACTTGTCCAACATTCTGCCAAGCTGCCTACATTTCCCATCAAAACTTGAGGGAAGTTGACGAGTGTCCAACTATTGTCAGGCGTCACTTGTAGCTTGGCTCTGAGAGTCTTTCTACAGGAGACATCTGACACGTGAAGAACACGTGTCGGGAAATGCAATGTTAACTGGGAAGGGTAGTTTAAAAAGACAGAGCTGGCGGCAGGGCAGAGGCTATACAGTGGAGCTATGTGAAGGCACTGTGAAATGCCAGAAGAGGGGCTTGGGCCGGCCTTGGAGGAGGGCAATGGAGCACCTCCGGACATGACCTTCTGCCACAGGGAGGAGTTTAGTCGGGCCTTGCGCTCCTGCCGGGCCTTGCTGGTGAAGCCCTGGCAAATCTTACAGGCCGTCACATTATGGGTCTCCCCCAAACAGAACAGGCACAGTTCATGGCCATCGGTCTTGGCCATTTTTGTGTGGCATTGCAGGCAATGCTTGAAGAGAGCCTTAGAGGCCATCTTCAGGGGCACGCGAAAGGAAGGTCAAAACAGTCCGAGTCAAATTACCGAGTCCACAACAAAGTCCAAAACGAGATCCGAAGAATAGTCGAGGTCACGAAGTCCGAAGTCAAAAGCCAAGCAATCAGTCAGAATAAAGCACGAAGCACAAAAGCACAGAGCAACGAAGCTCACGTTCTCTCCAAGCGGCGGCAAGGGAGAACTGAGGGAAGGGGCCGTTGGTCGCTGGAGGATCACGTGACCGTTTGGGCGGGAAAACGGTCGCTGAGGCGCGCGACAAACGGCCCCTTCGGAGCCATGGAAGCTCTAGAAAATTCTCCGGCGGCTGGCCTGCGCCTGCGCAGTCCCCATGTGTGTCAGCACAGAAGAACTCGATGAACATAAGTTACAGGTATGTTAACCCTGTTTTAACTGGGAAGGGTAGTTTAAAAAGACAGAGCTGGCGGCAGGGCAGAGGCTATACAGTGGAGCTATGTGAAGGCACTGTGAAATGCCAGAAGGGAAACTTCAGCCCATTATAGCCTCTCCAGGTCCAAGCCTGGGTCTGGAAGGCAGCTCCAGTCCATTTCCATTCCTAGCTGCCCTCTGGTTGCAATTCCACAAAGTTTTTGACTGGAGAGGAGAAATTGAGAGAGTCTTCCTGGAGGTGAAGACGAAATTAACAAACCTCTGTGGAGCAATCTCCACCAGCCCTGACTTTTTAAACTACGCTTCCCGGCTAACATTGTGTCTCCCTACACTTGACGAACACACGAGGCATCTCGGGTAGAGAGACTCTAAATTGTTATTCCTCAAGGCTACCTCCTGTGGAGATACTGCTTATCTCCTCTGACAGATTGTTTTTCTCCGTGGGAACCTTTGAAAAAGCTCTTATCTAGTGTGCTTCGTGATTCACCTCCTTCCATAAAAAAAGATTAATACGGGCACTTGATAACAAGATTTAACTCTCTGGATGCCATCCAAAGGACTGTGTTAACAGAGGTCGGAGTAAAAGTCAAGCACTCACATATAGGCCAATGGGTTGGGACTTGATGGCACTTTCCACACACAAACGTTCAGTTTCCTTGTCTCAGAAGGGAGATCCAGGAGCCAAATGATTACAATAGCACAGTATCCCAACAACACAACATAGATTGAGCCTAAGGGAGGTCTAGAATCCATGTTTACCTCATCGACAGCTTTCGGCCTTTGTTTGAGATAGCCTCCGGAGTGGCTCGTAAATCCTTGAACAAACACACTGACTGGAAGCGTTGTGATATCGGCTGTGGCGGCCAGGAGAGAAGTCAAACCTTTGTGGTTTGTTGTTGCATCTCCCTGCACGTCTGGTCTCCTCGGAGCCATTGTGGGCTTGCGGTTTAGATAGCGCTCTTGTATTCTTATCGGTTCTCCACAGCATGCTGGGCCAATTGTGCTGTGATTTGGTGGTGCTAGATAGAACTCAGCCTTGGGGAACATAATTGTATTCTAGTGGCATGGCAGGCTGTATATGCTTAGCAGGCTAAAAGTCTTGTTTGCATTTCTGCAGGTTGTTGGAAATCTGCTAGAATGGATGTGTTTACACTTCTAGAGCTTTTGCTCTGCAACCAAGGGTGTTGCTCTCGGGACAGGCTGGCCTCTTCGCACAACACTGTCTCTGCTGTTCAGTCAATCTGCTTACTCTTGTATAATTTCTCACAGTCGATATTTCTCTGGGAGGCAGGAAGGTTGCCAGAATTGCAACTGATCTCCAGACTAGAGAGATCACTTCACCTGAAGGAACCGTTTGCTTTGGAGAGTGGACCCTATGGCCTTATAACCTCCCTGCCCAGGCTCCACCCCCAAATTTCCAGGAATTTCCCAGCCCAAAGTTGGCAACTCTAGCAAGTCCATTGGAATGTCTCTCATTCTTGCTTCATATGAAAAGCAGTCACAGGAAAATAGGTCCAAATTAGCTGGTAAGCCAACCCGCAACCCTCTTGCAGAGCCTTACAAATCTGGGAGCCACTCTCTGCTGCTTTTTGGGGGTGGAAATAGATCACATTTTTTTTTGCATTGCATTTACAACAGGCTGTTTCTGCTGTTGTGGAAAGCGCTAAAGTTTTTGCACCGAGGCAAATCTCAGATTTTTCCCATAGACGTTTTGGAAACGGATCAGCCCAGCCACCCTTTTGCTGTGGCTCTGATTTGTATGGATGAATGCAGAGCGAGCCGTGAGCTGCACGCCTAATCCACCAGGCAGACTTCTTTGCTCTGTTGCACACTGAAAATGCTGTCCATAAAAACAATTTTGTGTGCCAACCAAGTGGATCAGATCAGTAGTCCATTTACTGCAGAATCCAGTTTCTTACAAAGGCCGGTCAGGTGCCATAGAGAAGCCCAGAAGCAGGGGCCTGATGGCACCTTTCCTCTCCTACTGAATGCTTCCAAACATTTGACCACCAGAGGCATTCTAGCTGGAGGTCTCATGCAAGGTCAGTCCACACAAGACAAAATACACGCGAATTACACTCAAATACACTCGAATTACAAAATATACTCGAATTACCCGTCTCGTGTGGTGAGACCCTGAGTAACCATTTATTTATTTATTTATTTAGGATCCTGTCTCCCTGCCAACGGGACCATGGCCAAGCCACAGATAGCCCTATCCTCCATATTTTTTCTAGCCCCTCTTACGTCACAAGAACACAAAAACATCCATTTCATTTATTTAGTATTGATTTAGCGAATTTCCTTGGCATGTCCTACTCATCTTTTTTAGGAAATCTGGAGAGGAGATGCATGTTTATAGACAAATATCAAACCAAATTCTGACCACGATTTTCCAGTTCCACCCTCTTTCTGTGGAGTTAATGGGGAATCATCTCAATTTCTCCTCACGAAAGTCCAGAGATACAAATCTGGCTTAAATAGCAAAGAGTCCAGTAGCACCTTTAAGACTAAACAACTTTATTGTAGCATAAGCTTTCAAGAGCCACAGCTCTCTTTGTCAGATGCCACAGCTGTGGCTCTTGAAAGCTTATGCTACAATAAAGTTGTTTCGTCTTAAAGGTGCTACTGGACTCTTTGCTATTTTGCTTCTGCAGACTAACACGGCTAACTCCTCTAAATCTGGCTTAGAGGCAGTGGATGACCGAAGAACGCTGCAAGAGTTTTAGCGCACATTTGCCAGACTCTTGAAAAGACGAAAGTGGTGAGGGAAATGTTATTTTTGCAATATCTCCTGCGAAGCGGAGATAAGGATGGTGCCTAATGGACTCCTGATAGCACGTTGTCTTGTTTTCACAGTCTCCATAGAGGATATCCAGGATGTGAGGGCAGGCCATAAGACAGAAGGGATGGAAAAATATGCCAAGGATGTCCCTGAATATCGCTGCTTTTCTATCATCTTCAAAGACCAGAGGAAAAACCTGGACCTCATAGCCAGCTCTGAGGTGGATGCGAACCACTGGGTGGCCGGCCTGGGAAAGATCATTGCGAAGACCAACTCCATGAGTCAGAGGCAGAAACTACAGCAGTATCCTTTTGTTTCATTCCAAAAGAGTATCTAACGGTGCAATCCTGAGAATACTTTCCTGAGAGTAAACCTCATCGAATAGACCCAAGTAGGATTCTAAATAGACCTGTATGGGAAAGATCTTTAAGTCAAGTTTTATTAATGTGTGGAAGCCACATCAAAATTTTCTGTCCCTCTTTTCCCAGAAAAAAAGCCCTGCTTAATAGACTTTCCTGTCCCAAGCAAATTAGAATACCGGTGTCATATACTGCTTCCAAAAGGTTCCATGAGCATTGCCTTAGATTTGGCAACAGCTTGGAGAAGACAATGTCTTATTACTTCAATAGAGGTTTAATGGACTGTTGTTTATCATGTGATGTTATTTACCTTCAGGGCTTTTTTTCTGGGAAAAGAGGTGGTAGAACTCAGTGGTGGAACTCAGGACCACACAATGACGTCACTTTGGGTCCGCTGGAACAAGGGGGGAGTTTTTAAACGTTTAAATCGCCCTTGGCAAAAATGCTCACATCGCCAGTGGCCCCACCCCCTGATCTCCAGACAGAAGGGAATTTAGATTGCCCTTCGCGCCAGGCGCAGAGGGCAATCTAAACTCCCCTCTGTCTGGAGATCAGGGGGTGGGGCCACCGGCCATGTGACCATTTTCAAGAGGTGCCAGAACTCCATTCTACCACATTCCAGCTGAAAAAAAAGCCCTGTTTACCTTCAGGGAATGAAAATCTTCCCCAGCCCATTCCCATACTTTAAGCCTCTGTTAAAGGGAAATGGCATTTTTTTCCCCTCCAGTTGGTTGGCAACCTGAGGACTATCAGTGTAAGACCTGGGACCAAGGACAGGAGGTGACTGTTGGCAACCACATGATATCACTTCTGGAGAAAACTTGGAAATGGTGCCAAGCCTCTCTAGGAATCATACTGCATTGATGGTCTAGCTGTTTGGCTTCTACAAACTAACAGGGCAAACTCCTTTGAAGCCAACTGATCCACACACCAAAAGGAGATGTTTACATATACTAGCAAAGGGATGTTTTGATTGCTCCCTCCCCCTCCCCCCCTAATTGCCTCTTCCCTCTGCTCTTCTGTGTTTGACCAGTCTCTGTATCAGGCATCTGAAGAAGAGAACTTGATTCTCGAAAGCTTATGCTAAAATAAAATTGGTTAGTCTTAAAGGTGCTACTGGACTCTTTTTGATTTTGCTACCACAGACTAACACGGCTAACTTCTCTGCAGGAATCACTGGAAACTCCATGGTGAAACCATAGCATTTCTGATGCTTCCTAGAGAGATGTGACATCACTTCCGGGTTTTCCTGGATGTCACACACATCAGCCCTGTGACCATTTAATTTTATTCCTCCTGCCACTGCTTCAGGGTATGTGTGTCAGGGGGGCAACCCTGCTTAGGGCAGGTACAGCAGCTACAGACTCTCTCTAACTTTTAAATACCTTGGTGCCATTTACATGTAAATTAGTATCCCAGACTCCAGAATGAAAGAACGCTGTGCTCGCGGAAGGTTAAATGGAGAACTGGGCCACTTTCTTGGAGCTTAAATGCCAACATGAGGTTTGCTGTTGTTTCCATTAAAATGTGGCCTTTTAAACTTAATTTTTCTTGGGCCAGGTTCATGGCTTTGGGTATAAATCCTGCTCCCACATTCAGAAGGTCATCAGTTTTTAAGCTCGACCATGACCGGAGATTGCTCATTCATTCCGACTCTATTCGGCTTAAGACAAAAGACTTTCTCTGAGGCTATAATGGCCTATATCGTAGTGATCTTGGTACGTTAATAGTTTGCTCTGCCCGGGGGAAGCCATGAAACCATATGAAATGTGGCATAAAGGCGGATTTAGGCAACTGTTAATGGTGTAATCACCATAGGACTTGATTTTTTTCCTATGAAATCATGTTGAACTTGCTAAAGTGCGAAGCTGTAAGTACAATATGGGTTGAAGCAGGTTATGGCAAGTGCTTTGATCACAACACATGTTAGAGCATTCACAGGGGTGATTCAATATGCTCAATTCATGGAATGTCAGGTTGTATTGATTTTGTTACACACACACACACACAGAGTGAAATCCTAAGCAAACTTACTCCAGTCTTAGCCCATTGAAATCAATTGGAGTAACTCTGCTTAGGATTTCAGTGAAAAACTTGGAGCAGAGATGCAGCCTTGATCTCGCTGAGGTGGAGACCGAGGCGAACAAACCCTGGGTCTTCTTGCGCACCTATTCTGAAATTAGGCGACAGTTTCACATACACACGCTCATCTCCAAGAAACTTCTAGAAGATTAGAATGAAACGGGCAAGCATGTTGTGGTGTATATTCCTTATAATCGATTCAACAGCTGGATTCATGCCTGTTTGCGGAAGGCGGACAAGAACAAAGATAACAAGATGAGCTTTAAAGAGCTCAAGAACTTCCTGAAAGAAGTCAACATCCAAGTAGATGACAACTATGCCCGGCAAATCTTTGAGGTAAGGAGAATTTTATTTACCTGCCTTATACTTTCCTGCACTACAGAGGAAAATTAAATAATGCTTTGGAATGGCTGAAGCTATACACTGCAGATAGATTTATTGGGCAAACTGAAAACTCAGTCCAAATTATGAAATATAAAGGAATTGAATAAGGTTATATTATAATATATAATTATATTATGTATTACCATGTTATTGTGTGAGCAAGATTCAGGTCCTGTAGCACCTTAAAGACCAACTAGATTTCCTGAGTATGAGCTTTCGAAAGTCAATATTTTGACGATTATGAGAGCTTTTGAAAACTCATACCCTGGAAATCTGGTTGGTCTTTAAGGTGCTACTGGACTTAAATCTTCCTCTTCTACTACAGACCAACACAGCTACCCACCAGAAACAATGTTATGAAATGATAATATATGAGTAGTATTATAACTATTACTATTAAGTCCTCTTTCTTTACTATTATTTATTTATTTAATTTATAGGCCGCTCTCCCCGTGAGTGGACTCAAGAGTGGATTTACATCATAAATACATACATACAAGAAACAGTTAAAAACAATTAAAAACATTATTATTATAAATCTATAATGTATTATTGTATGATCAACATATATGATGCTTACAGAATTTTCTTTATAAACACGGATTCATACCGTTTTGCAAAACAGGAGCCCGCCAAATTTTCTAAGAATCAGCTGGGAAGGAGAGAGAGACAGAGGTCTGAGATCACCCACAAGAGGACAGACCCTATGTTTACGAGTGTTCTTTGATGTCTCCCAATTTTCCTTCCATGCTTGCTTATTTGAAAGTTGCAAAGGCTTACCTTCTAGCTAGAGTTGCCAACTGTGATTGGGAAATTCCTGGAAATTTGGGGGCGGAGCCTGGGCACAGTGGGGTTTAGAGAGGGGAGGAATCTCAGTGGGATATGCTGCAGAGTACGCCCTCCCAAAGCAGTCATTTTCTCCTGGGGAATAACTATTTTCCCTTAATACAGCACACACAGTGCACCCCCATTCTCTAAATATCAAGGGCAGGGTGGCCATTAGGTGGGCACAAACCAAAATACGAACCAAAATTCATCACGAACCAGGCTGGTTTTGGTTCGCGAACCAGCAGTTCATTGGAGTTCATTTCTGATGAACCGCTATGATTTTTAGAGCAGTTCGTATGGTTTGTTTTTCAGTTCGTCACTGAAGACAGCCTGGTGACGATCAATCTGTTACCTAGGCAATGGGGGGGGGCTTTCTGCAGACCTGCAGCCCCAAGAGTGACGAACCGACGAACCAAACGAACTGGTTCACGAAACGGGCAAGTTCATGGTGGTTCATGGTTCGTGAAATGCGACGAACCACGAACTGCAATGAACCTCCATTTTCCCAGTTCATGCCCGCCTCTAGTGGTCATCCATCAGATGACAACCTAAATTGGGAGGGTGCATGTCCCCCCCACTGGCAGGAGGCTGGTTGGAGAAACCGCCCACCTCAACCCCCATAAGCCTGGTGTAATATCTCTGTCTTACAAGCCCAGCAAAATGACAACAGGTCTGACTGTTGGGACCTTAAAGACCAACAAGATTTTCAGAGCATAAGCTTTCAAGAGGCAGAGCTCCCTTCTTCAAACATGCGTAGGAATGGAGATCCCTGAGCCTTTGTATCTCAGCCAAAGGTGAGTAGGGTATTACAAGACAGGGCATCAGGATGTGAAGGAACAATGAGATGGATTAGATGGGATAAGTGTATCAAAGGAAGGGAGCTCTGACTCTCAGAAGCTTACACCCTGAAAATCTTGTTGGTCTCGAAGGTGCTACTGGACTCAAATCCAGAGGGAAAACATTTAATTAAATATTAATGGACACAATGGGCCCATTAAATATCTAAGAAAATTCAGTAGTAAAGACTGGAAAAAATGATGCTGCAGATTATTCACCGTTGGAAACCAATATTGACTGTATCCGGTGATTCTTATGTTTTGCATTGTCTAGCCCTGGCTCAGGTTACAACTTATAAAGAAGTTTCACCTCTGCTCTCTGTGTTCACAGCAATGTGACACATCTCAAACAGACACCTTGGAAGATGATGAAATAGAAGTCTTCTATAAGTTACTGACCGAGCGGGAAGAGATTGACCAGATCTTCTCGCAATATTCTGATGCTGAACAGATCATGTCTCTAGACAACCTGGTGAGATTCCTCCAAGAAGAACAGCGTGAGGAAGATGCAGGACCTGAGCTGGCACGCTCTCTGATCGAGAGATATGAACCCAACGAAACCAGTAGGCTCTTAACCGTGGAACTGAGTGATTTCCATATTTGCAATATTGACACACTGCCTTCTAGCAGAAAATTCTCCTAGGGGTTCCCAGCAGTAAAATATATTGTGTTGGATTGAACATACCTTTGCAGAACAGTCAGACTTCCATGGGCCTTCAGAAAAAGGCAAGAAAAATTGCCATTGTGGCCTCGCCAGGGAAGAAATGTTATAGATTGGGGCCACAACAGCAAAGACGCTGCTCACAACTGGCGACAATGTAGCATCTGAAAATCGTTGATTGCTGAAGTCAGAGCAAGATTGGGAAGTGTGTGGCCCTTAAACTGTAGGGTGAATGGATATTATCGGGAATCTAGATTATATTCTAAGGACTGTATTCTATTCTTAGATTGTATTCTAAGGATAATTATTCAGGGCAGGATACAAAATATTTAAAATAATAGAAATAGGAGACTCCCACATGGGTTACGTGCCCAGGATTCCCCATGGTATTTTCCTGCTTCCCCACGGTATTGTTTTCTCCACCATGGAAGGGACTAGACTATGTTCTTTGCTTGTGCCCCCAAGCTCACTGTTTCAGTACATAACCGCTATACTGTTTCCTCACTGTTTTTGTGTGTGTACAGTCAAAAAGGAGCTGGCCATGACGAAAGATGGCTTCCTGATGTATTTGCTGTCAGATGATGGAAATGTCTTCGATAAGGCACACCGCCAAGTGTACCAGGACATGACAAAACCCCTCAGTCACTATTTTGTGTCCTCTTCACACAACACCTACCTCATGGAAGATCAGCTGACAGGGCCCAGCAGTACAGAGGCCTACATCAGGTACCAGTAGAGTTGCCAGCCTCCAGGTGGGGGCTGGAGAACTCCCAGAATTTCAACTGATCTCCAGGTGACAGAGATCAGTTTCTCTGGAGAAAATGGCTGCTTTAGAGGGCGGATTCTATGGCACTATACCCTGCTAAGGTCCCTCCCTCCCCAAACTCTCCCCTCTCTGGGCTCCCCCTCCCAAATTTCCAGGGATTTCCCAACCTGGAACTGGAAACCCTAGTATGAAGTGGCACCTTGGTTCGGCAGAAGGGCAAAAATAACTGTCCCCCTCCCTTTTCTTGTGCCAATGCCAGAAAAACGTGAAGAAAGGTCAGTTTTTAACAACCTTCCTTAAAAGAATTGCAAATGGAGCTGAATGCCCTCATGTGGGGTTGGTGCCCCTGCAGGGTCTGATTGGCTTAGACCTGTGCTGTGGGAATGGTGACAATGGAGATACACTGTCACCACAACAGGAACACCACAGCTGGTTTCTGACTGCCAATGGCCCTCCAAGAACTTTCCTAGTAAATGAAAGGGCCATTCTGCCCTTAGTAATGACAGGTAGATAGCCAAGGTGGACTTTTGGAATACTACTGTTGGCTCCTGGATTGGCTCCTGAAGTAGTACGGGAAAATCAAGATGATTTGTTAAGCACTTGGTCAAGGGCTGGCGTTTAGCTTGGCAGGTTGCGTTTGTGTTAATGGCACAAGAGGCCTGCCAAAAATGGGAAAAAACCCTAGGATGCTCTGCATCTTTCCAAGGACTTCCCTTTCCTAAGCATCTATGGAATTCTTGATTTGAGAATCCTTTGCTCCCCTCCTTTTCAGAGCTCTGACTAAAGGCT
The DNA here is from genome assembly GCF_028583425.1 of Eublepharis macularius. NCBI lineage: Eukaryota > Metazoa > Chordata > Lepidosauria > Squamata > Eublepharidae > Eublepharis > Eublepharis macularius. The sequence continues at coordinate 87,662,211 of NC_072800.1, forward strand.
GCCGCTGTGTTGAACTGGATTGCTGGGACGGCCCTAATTCGGAGCCAGTGATTTACCATGGCTATACCCTCACCTCCAAGATCCTCTTCTGTGACGTCATAAAAGCCATTAAGAACTATGCTTTCAAGGTAAGGACCCTCCTACCATCTTCTCCCCTGCCTGCCTTTTTCTCCTTGAATATTTTTAAAAGGAGAACAGCCAAGGAGGGTTTTTTTGCCCCTAATATACTTTGAGCTCTTTAACTTCCAAGCTCCTTGGATGCTGAGAGTACCCCATACATTGTCTGCTGGGAATTTTGCATCCATATGGACCAGAAACTTTAATTTTTAAAAAATGATATTCTTAGAGGGAAACTCCTGCTGTAGCGTAGTGGTTAAATGATTGGCTGCGAATGGGCACTCTGCTTGTTCAAATCCCACTCCTGCCATTAGCTCAGCAGGCGGCCTTGGGTAAGGTACCTCTCAGCCCCAGCTCCCCAGCTGCTTTGTGGGGATATTAATAACGCTGACTTTGTTCACCTCTCCGAGTGGGGCAGTAATATGTCTAGAAGAGAGGTATATAAACTCAGTTATCATTGGTTGTTGTGGGTTTTCCGGGCTGTATTGCCGTGGTCTTGGCATTGTAGTTCCTGACGTTTCACCAGCAGCTGTGGCTGGCATCTTCAGAGGTGTAGCACCAAAGACAGAGATCTCTTAGTGTCACAGTGTTCCCTACACCTCTGAAGATGCCAGCCACAGCTGCTGGCGAAACATCAGGAACTACAATGCCAAGACCACGGCAATACAGCCCGGAAAACCCACAACAACCAGCGTTCTCCAGCCATGAAAGCCTTTGACAATACAGCAGTTATCATTATTTGAGAGCTGCTGTAGGATAGTGGTTAAGTGATTGGGATGTGAATCAGCACCCCGCTGGTTTGACTCCCACTACCGCCATGAGCTCTGCAGGTGGCCTTGGCTAAGCCATTCCTCTCAGCTCAGCTCCCCAGCTGTATTGTGAGGATAATAACCAGTTTGAGCGGAGTGCAAATCTGTCAAGAAGAGTAGTATATAAGTGCAGCTATTATTATTTGAGAGCTACTATAACATAGCGGTTAAATGGTTGGGCTGTGAATCAGCACCCTGCTGCTTCGAATTCCACTACTACCTTGAGTTCTGCAGGTGGCCTTGGGTAAGCCCCTCCTCTTTCAGCCTCTGCTACCCTGCTGCATAGTGGGGATAATAATAACATTGACCTTATTCACCACTCTGTCTGGGGCACTCGTCTGTTTAGAAGAGCAGTATATAAATTCAGTTATTATTAATATTAAAATACATGGTCAGACTAATCACACGACTACAGCTTTTGCTGGTGTACCATTTCATAGTTCTGATGGCATCATGTGTTTTGTTGTTACATTCTCCGCAGACCTCTCCTTATCCCGTCATCCTGTCCCTGGAGAACCATTGCAGCATAGAGCAGCAGAAGACGATGGCCCACCATCTTCAGACCATCTTGCAAGACGCGCTGCTGTTGGCCCCTCTTGATTCCAACAAGTACTTACCTTCACCGGAGGTGAGTTTAGCACAAGCCATGGATTTGCGATGCTTATGTGCAATGGTTGCCATCTTGGGGGCAGCAGCTTGCCACCTCCCCAAAAAAAGATGCAGCAAAAAATAATAAATGCCAAATAATATAAATCTATCCAGACCATTGAGAGACCACCAAGGAGAGATAGGTTGCTCTGCAGAGGCAGGCAGGGAGGCCCGTCTAGCCTCTACCAGAGCCAGGGCCTTTTCGGTCCTGGCTCCAACCTGGTGGAACTCTCTGTCTGATGAGACCAGGGGGCCCGGCAGAACTTAATATCCTTCTGCCGGGCCTGTAAGACGGAGATGTTCCGCCAAGCATATGGTTGAGGCTGGGCTAGGCCTCCACCGGCCGAACAGAATAGAACAGAGGAAATTGGAGCCTTCCAACATCTAGCCTTTTTAAAGTGATAGTCGTCAATAGAACTACTACCTCTTATTGCTTGAGTGCTGCTAATTTATATTCTTTTAAATGTTTATATTGGACTGTTTGTTATTGTCGTTTTAAATTATTTTAAAGTGTAAATTATATTGTAATGTTTTATTTGAGTGTAATCCGCCCTGAGCCTGCCTGTGCAGGGAGGGCAGAATATAAAAAAAACCCAAATAAATAAATAAATAATGGCAAACCACCTCTGCTCCCCACCTGCCTTGAAAACCCCTTGATGGGGTCACCGTAAGTCAGTTGTGACTCGATAGCACACTCATACATACATATCTAGACTACTTGACTTTCAAGCTTAGTAAAGGTCATTCACGTTCTATGTATGTGTATGCGGCATCCAGGGCTTTTTTTCAGCTGGAACATGGTGGAACGGAGTTCCGGCACCTCTTGAAAATGCTCACATGGCCGGTGGCCCCGCCCCGTGATCTCCAGACAGAGAGGAGTTTAGATTGCCCTCCGCGCAGCGGCACGAAGGGCAATCTAAACTCCTCTCTGTCTGTAGATCGGTGGTGGGGCCACCGGCCATGTGACCACTTTCTCCAAGGGCAACCCACTGAGTTCCACCACCTTTTCCCCCAGAAAAAAAGCCCTGGCTGCACCTAATTCGATCCCTCCTTTTCTCTCTCTTGCACCACAGAATCTGATATCCTTTCTATCTCTTCTAGCAACTGAAGGGGAAGATTCTCATTAAAGGGAAAAAGCTGAGTGCAGAGGCTGAAGAGGTCTCCGATGAGGATGAAGCGGCTGAAATGGAAGATGAATCTGTGAAGATTGAAGTCGAAAGCAAAAAGACGGTGAGCCCTATGAGCTGTTTCCCGAATCGTGTTCTTTAAAATTCCAAATGAATCCCATGCTTTGGTTCCGGGAGTTCTCTGAACTGCTAATGTGACTTTGAAATTCCATTCCGGATGCACTGGGTCGCATTACCAAGATTTCTCAAGATGAATTAGTTCCATCTTCTGCATTTTAACTAGTCCTTTGATCTATACCCTTGGTGGTGAAAGCTGCAATCCTAACCAAACATCCTAAGGAGTTAGTCCTATTGAATCCAGTGGGGCTTACATTCCAATACTCCAATACTCTAATACTGGTCCCTAGTTTCATTTGTAAAGTGAATGCACTTTTCCACCTCTGTTTTACAAATAAAATGTATGCGTTTTACACGTGTTTTCACAGGATGTACACATGTTCACGGTAACATGTGTACAGAGCTATTGAGAGCCAAGCTACAGGAAAACTTGCGAAAACGATCAAGTGTTCTTCACGTGAAAAAAGTCACGTGAAGAACACTTGATGGTTTTCGCAAGTTTTCCTGGGAACTGAAGTCCGAGTGTCCTTCCCCTCTCTGTTAGAATCGCTGCCTGAAGAGCCAGAGAAAGCCAGCGGCGGCAGCAGCTTTTGCAAATCGTTCCTCCAGTCACAAGCCTGCTCTCAACGATCTTTGGGGGCGGGCAGCTGCAACTTTCTCTCTGGGCGTCCTGCTCTGCTTCACTGGCATGTCGGCTTTCTCCAGAGCAGCTCCCCAGGAGCAAGACACCCAGGGAGAAAGTTGCAGCTGCCCGCCCCCAAAGATCGTTGAGAGCAGGCTTGTGACTGGAGGAACGATTAGCAAAAGCTGCTGCCGCCGCTGGCTTTCTCTGGCTCTTCAGGCAGTGATTCTAACAGAGAGGGGAAGGACACTCGGACTTCAGTTCCCAGGAAAACTTGCGAAAACGATCAAGTGTTCTTCACGTGAAAAAAGTCACTTGTAGCTTGGCTCTGAGTGGTGTCTGAGGGGCAGGATCTTTTCTGAGGACTTTGTCAAGCTTGAGATTAGTTGGACTAGATGACCCTAGAGGCCCCTCCTAACCCTATGATTCTATGACTGATCTTGCTGCTGTAGCACAGTGGTGAAGTGGTTGGGTTGCAAATCAGCATTCTGCTGGTTCGAATCCCACTCCTGCCGTAAGCTCAGAAGGCAGCCTTGGGTAAGGCACTCCTCTCAGCCCCAGCTCCCCAGCTGTATTGTGGGGATAATGGTAACACTGACTTTGTTCACCACACTGAGTGTGGCACTAATCAGTGGTATATAAGCGCAGTTACTACTACTACTACTATTATTGTTAATTGCAATGCAAAACAGCATTGTTTAGCATTGTAATTAATAATAATAATAACCAGGAAGAGCTGATATGTTCAGGCAAACCTTGGTACTGGGCAAGGTTTTTCAACACTCTTTTCCCTTCTCCACCTTTTCTGTGAACAAAAATGCCCTCCACTGTTTTTAAACCCAAAGGAAAAAGAAGGCTGGAATACCTGCTTTGTCCTGGCCTTGCTCCCCGGGGCTTGAAGCGGCCGAGGTGGGGCATGTTAAATAAGGAAGACCATGTGGGAAAGGTGGAGTTAAATCTCTCCTTCAACAAAGCATCTGCCCAATCCTTATTCTTTTTATGGTCATTTAATATAACTCGAGTTCTGGTCACAGAAGTTCAACATCGCAGGCAATGTTGTCCATTAACCAGCCATTCCTTCACTGTTGGAAGGTTTTATGCCAGATTTTGAAGTTAAAGATTTTTGCAGTAGTCCAAAGTTTCCATGTGTATAAAGTGCTGTCAAGTCACAACCCACACCAACTTCTGGCAACCCTGTGAGTGTTTTCAAGGCAAGAGATAAACGATGGTGGTTTTGCCTAGTTGCCTCCAGAGATGGGCACGAACCGAAATACGAACCAAAGTTCATCACGAACCAGGCCAGTTCATGGTTCGCGAACCAGTGGTTCGTCAGAGCCCATTTCTGACGAACTGCCACAAACTTTAGGGCAGTTTGTTTGGTTCGTTTTTTGGTTCGTCACTGCAGACAGCCTGGTGTCAATCAATCAGTTTCCTAGGCAACGGGGGTTGGGGTTTCTGCAGACCTTCTGCTGACCCGGAAGTGGTGATTTGCTGGCCTGGAAATGATGTTTCATGAACCAAACTATCCGGTTCGCAAACTGGGGCAGGTTTGTGAAAGTTCATGGTTCGTGAAACGTGACGAACCATGAACCGCATGGTTCATTTTTTTCCTGGTTCGTGCCCATCTCTAGTTGCCTCTGTATACCAACCCTGGACCTCCTTTGTGGTCTCCCATCCAAATACTAACCCTGCTTAAGTTCTCTGATCTAATGGGATCAGACTAGCATGGACTAACCAGATTCCATGCCATTTCATAATATTTATCTGGGATAGTTCAATTGGGCTGCTCCATGACTGTTCTTTCCATTGAGGATCCTTTCCAGGGATCCCCGAAACAGACTTTGAAAACAGTTACCTTAGTCAAGCATCTTGAACGACCCACTCTTCTACTGTGGCCGAGCTTGTTACTGAGAAGCATGGAGGGAGATGCTCCAAAAACATTTGGGGGGGAAACTGTTTGTGTCCTTGAAAGATGATCAACTTGATAGATAACTTGAAAAATGTGGGTCTGTCTCATTCCTTGTTTAGACGGACAAACTCAAGCTTGCCAAACAGCTGTCGGACACCATCGTCTATTGCAAAAGTGTCCACTTTGAAGGTTTTGATGACTCCAGTCCCCGGCCCTTCAATGAGATGGCATCCTTCAGTGAAAGCAAAGCTCTAAAGTTAGCCCAGGAGTCTGGTAGGTATCGTGACATGCTCCCCAATTCTCCAAGTAGTGAGATATTCCAGGGACAGCACTTGCCAGTTTTGTAGGCCCAGGGCAGTGGGCAAGATCCAGTCTTTGCTTTGTTTACTAATGTAGCAATAGAGAGCAGGCAGAAGAGAGTGCCTACATGGCAGAAAATCTGCTAACCTACATCAGACCTGCAATGAGAGAGAGAGAGAGAGAGAGAGAGAGAGAGTTTTGTATGGGTGATTTTTCGCTGGTTTTGTTCCCCTACCTCTTTGGATTTTCTTCTGAATTCTGGACAATTTCAACGTGCTTTACCTTCAGCCAAATAACACCCTTTTCTCCCCATCATTTCTAAACTCAAACTACCTTCTGTCCTTTGTCTACACGCCCCCTCCCCCTTCCTGAGATGACTGAGTATTTGTCACCTCTAAGTTCTGAGGAGTCCTTGGACAAGAATTTGTCTTTAGGTCACCTTTGGACACTAAAGAAACATCAGCTTATAATTAGGACATGAAAGTGAGGTCCTGCAACTGACTTTCAGAGGTATACTGCTGCTGTACATGGAGGTTCTATTTAACTGTCATGGCTAATAGTGGTGGCTAGAGTAATTTCTCTAATTCGTTTTTTTTTTTTAAGTATCTGGTGGTTGTATTGTCGAAGGCTTTCACGGCTGGAGAACGATGGTTGTTGTGGGTTTTCCGGGCTGTATTGCCGTGGTCTTGGCATTGTAGTTCCTGACGTTTCGCCAGGAGCTGTGGCTGGCATCTTCAGAGGTGTAGCGCCAAAATACAGTGAAGCTTCCCCCCATTAGCATTCCACACCCTGGGAAACTCTTACAGGATGACTCAGCCCAAACCCACCTTCCTGAGTAGATATAAATGACCTGCCAACATCTTCTCCACACTGTGACACTGAGAGATCTCTGTCTTTTGGTGCTACACCTCTGAAGATGCCAGCCACAGCTGCTGGCGAAACGTCAGGAACTACAATGCCAAGACCACGGCCATACAGCCCGGAAAACCCACAACAACCAACTATCTGGTGGTTGTTACTGCCTCTTGTGGCAATGAATTCCATAAGCTAAGTTTGTTGTGAAGATGTACTTTTTGTTTGTTCTGAGCCTGATCAATTTTGTTGATTCTAGTATTAGAAAAGTGGGAGGAAAAATGTTTTTCTTTCTCTCTCTCTTTCACACATGCACAAAATTGACAAGAGAATAGAACAAGCACAGGGTGGTATATAAACACCTAGCTTCTTTAAATGAAATCAAGTCTTCTGGGTCAGACGTATTGCATCCTAGGTTATTAAAGGAGCCTGCTGATGTAGTTTTGGAGCCTTTGTCTATAATCTTTGAGAATTCTTGGAGGACAGGTGAGGTGCCAGAAGGTTGGAGGCGGGCAAATGTTGTCCCCATCTTCAAAAAAGGATCCAGCTAACTACTGACCTGTCAGTTTGACACCCATACCTGGAAAGCTTCTAGAGCAAATCATTAAGCAGTCAGCCCTTGAGCATTTAGAAAAGAAGGCTGTAATAACTAAGAGCCAGTACGGGTTCCTTAAGAACAAGTCACACCAGACTAGCCTTACCTCCTTTTTCCGTTGAGATATTTCTTTGGTGGATCAGGGGAAAGCTGTAGACATAGTTTATCCTGATTTCAGTAAGGCTTTTGATAAGGTTCCATATCTATGGGCCAATCTACCAGTGACAAATGACGTAGTGATCGAGTGGAGCGCAAGTGGAGCACAAGTGAACAGGGAGGAATGCATGTGAGTCTGTTCACTTGCCGTTCAAGTGTCATTCCTCACTTGTAGCTTGGCCCCTTGTTGACAAGTTGATAAAATGTGGCTTGGATGCTGCTACTGTTAGGTAGATTTGTAATTGTTTGGCAGATGGTACCCAAAGATGGTTTGTAAATGGTTCCTCATCCTCTTGGAGAAGAGTGGCAAGTGGAGTGCCTCCGGAACCTGTCCTGGGCCTTGTATTGTTCAACATCTTTATAAATGACGTTGATAAAGGAATAGATAGGATACTCATTAAATGTGCATACAATATTAAATTGGGAGAGGTAGCTAACACAGTAGAAGATAGAATCAAAATTTGGGATGATCTTGACAAGTTGGAAAACTGGGCTAAAACTAACAAAATGAATTTCAACTGAGATAAATGTAAAGTTCTGCTTTTAGGTAGGAATAAAATCAAATTCATAATTATAAGATGGGCGAGACTTGTCTTGGCAAAAGTACATGTGAAAAGGACCTAGAGGTCCTAGTAAACCATACACTGAACATCAGTCAGCAGTGTGATGCGCAGCTAAAAAGGCAAAAGCGATTTTGTACTGCATCAAAAGAAGAACGATTCCGAATACACTTTGCTCCAGTTAGACTTCATCTGGAGTACTGTGCTCAGTTTTGGGCACTACAGTTTAAGAAGGATGTGAACAAGCTGGAATATGTCCAAAGAAGGACTACAAAGATGGTGAGGGGTCTGGAGACCAACTCCTATGAGGAAAGGTTGAAGGAGCTTGAAGAGGAAACAACTGAAAAGGTGGTATGATAACCAACTTCAAATATTTAAGGACTGTCACATAGAGGATGGAGAGGGCCAGACCATAACCAATGGGTTAAAATTAAACCAAAAGAATTTTTGGCTGAATGTTAGGAAGAACTTCCTGATGGTAAAAGTGGTCCCTCAGTGGAACAGGCTTCCTCAGTAGTTGGTGGGTTCTCCTTCTCTGGAGTTTTTAAAACGAGGCTAGATGTCCATCTGTCAGCAATGCTGATTTTATGACTCATTATGAAGTTAGGGAGATCATGAGAAGGAGGGCAGGAAGGGATGAGCCATTGCTTAGTGTTCGATCCTTGTGGCCCTTTCTTATCTGCCCAGGGTGATGCTGATCAGCACTTTGGGGTCAGGAAGGAATTTTCGTTCATGCCAGATTGGCCAGGGATCCTGGAGTTTTTTTGCCTTCCTCTGAGCATAGAGCAGGGTTCACTGTGGGTAGTAGGGGGGACAGCTCTGAATTTCCTGCGGTGTGCAGGGGGTTGGACTAGATGACCCTTGGGTGTATCTTCCAACTCTATGATTCTATGAGAATTGTGTGTCCTTCTGTTCCTCTGTTTTTATCCTAGGAACCAGCTTCATCCATCACAACCTCAAGCAACTAAGCAGGATCTACCCAGCAGGATGGAGGACGGATTCCTCTAACTATAATCCCATTGACATGTGGAATGTGGGTTGCCAGATAGGTAAATGGAGAAGCTCCTTGTTAAAAGCAAAGGATATGATCCAGTCCAAGCTCAACACTTTTAAGGTCCATGGAGGTCAATAAGAGAGCTCTGTGCACGTTGAAAACTCTCCTGTTGGAATCTATGGGATTTAAAATGCATAACTCTTAGCTGGATGTGGCCCAATATGTTTTGTTGATGCTCTGATTGTGAAATTGACCATGTTATAGGGAGTGGTTAGGAGAATAATCTAATGTACATATTCCATAGAGGCCCTGGAAGATTTGAATTTCTTATATTTTCATTTTGCCTTTCTTCCAAGGAACACAGGGGCAAAACACAATTCTTTTTTCTTCCATTTTATCTTTGCAAGAACCCTGTGACGTTAAACTATGGGATAGTGACTGGCCTAAAGTCAGCCGATCTGCAATGTGACTGTGGGCCAAAATATACATTATGTTTGACATGTGTTCAGAACATGGCTGCCAGACCCAACTCGTATTCAAACGCTAGAGTGGGCTTTTTTTCAGCTGGAACGCGGTGGAACGACGTTCCGGCACCGCTTGAAAATGGTCACATGGCCGGTGGCCCCGCCCCCTGATCTCCAGACAGAGGGGAGTTTAGATTGTCCTCCGCGCCTCTGGAGCAGCACGGAGGGCAATCTCAACTCCCCTCTGTCTGGAGATCAGGGGGCGGGGCCACTGGCCATGTGACCATTTTTGCCAAGGGTGATTTAAACTTTTAAAAATTTCCTCCTTGTTCCAGCTGACCCAAAGTGACGTCATTGTGCGATCCTGAGTTCCACCACCTCTTTTCCCAGAAAGAAAGCCCTGGAACTAACCATAAAAAGTCATCACTCTGTGTGACTCCAAATGCTGTGAAGAGGAAGGAGGGACTTCGGGCTTTCCTCCCCAGCTGTTTTTGCCAGTGGAAATGGCAGTGCGGGAGAAGGGGCTCTTTGCCCCTTTCTCTGGCTCCCTAGCATTTGGAGTTCCACAGGTTAACAAGACGTTTTTGATAGCTTAGTCCTCATTCTAATATTTGAGTATAAGTTGGGCACCTGTGAACCTGTGACACATCGAATGTAATGTGTATTTTGGCCCATATGGGGATTTGAGCCTGGGTTAGATCCTGCTTGTAGTCCAGCACCCAAAACTCTTCCCCTCACTCTGTCTCACGTTCCATCATGTGACCACCCCTCCCCAGCAGCCGAAAGAAGCAGAATGGGAATTTAAACCTAGGTGTCTCCAGTTCTAGTTTAATGCAGTAACTACTACACCATACTGCATCTAGACAAAAATATTTTTGTTTTCTTTAGCAGGAAATTGTACCATGGCCCAAGCCTAAGGTTAAAAGCTGCTTATGTAGAGATAATGATTGATACACTAGCTGCTTTTACAAATTAAAATGACTATCAAGTTATTAAAGTATTTAGAAACAAAACATGTTTCTTTTTCTCCTCCTAGTTGCTCTGAATTTTCAGACCAAGGGTACAGAAATGGACATGTACCAAGGCCTATTTCAAGAAAACGGCTTTTGTGGTTATGTCCTAAAACCAGACTTTCTTCAAGACCAGAACTCTAAATTCAATCCCAAACACATCACGGAAGGGCCATGGCGGACGCGGAAGAAATTGCAAGTTAAGGTAGGAGTAGAAGTGAAAAGCAGTCAATCAGGAGGAAGGCCTGGTTCACAGAGGATTGTGGGATAGAAAATGCTCTCGTTTCATAGCCTTGCCTTCACATTTGGCATGTGTACATACAACCATGTAGCATCCGGTCATTGTTACGTGGTTCCTGGGAATTTGTTGCTATTGTTCTGCTTTAGTGAGAAGAAGGCAGAAGGTGTGTTAATAGTCAGCATGATATTTTCATTGTAAGTTGTCTGGTTGATCATTACTGTGGAGATAAAAGAGCCACAGTCTTATTCCAATCTAAGAATCTGCCTGGATAAGGAATATTCAGCATGTGCCCTTTGTCAAAGCTCAACACTAGACATGGGCACGAACAGCAATGTGAACTAAAAAAACGCCACGAACAACCCAATCAGCTGTTCGCGAACAAGCTGTTCATAAGGCCCCATTCCCAACGAACAGATGGTCATTGCAATTCCCCCCTGCCACCTGCCAGCTGATAGTTTAAAGGGATCTTTAAAGGGCCAAGTAAGTGGGTTTGAGGGGAGGGGGGCAAAGTGTGGGGGTTTGGGGTGGGGGGGTTCTGGCCCCCACAAACAATGAACAACATGTTCGGGAACAGGTCATGTTCGTCCATGTTCGTTGTTCATTGTTTGTGGATGGCAACGAACAGGGTGTTCGGGGTTTTTTTTCTGTTCGTGCCCATTCTACTCAACACACCACAAGTCATGGCTTAGTGCCACTGAAGTCAGAACCCTTTAATGGCCCTCCTAGAGATGTTCACGTCATGCTGGTAATCCAGTAACCGATTCCCCTTTTTTGGTGTGCTTTCTACAGGTCATCTCCGGCCAGCAGCTGCCCAAGGTGAACAAAAGCCAAAACTCCATTGTTGACCCGAGGGTGATTGTCGAAATCCACGGCGTCCAGCGGGACAATGACAAGAAACAGACGAGAGTTATCGACAACAACGGTAAGAGGGGATGCCCAGTGACATCTTAACGAGGGGTGTCATCTGGGGCTCTCATCCACCCAGCTTCACCCTCTCTCTCTCTTGTGGACCCTTCTTCTGCCTGGGGGAAAAAATTAACATATCTTCTGTTTGTGTTTCCTTATGAGTCTTTAAAGACAGAAAAGTATGCTGTTGCATGCCTAATAGGGCTTTCCGAACTCTCACAAGTTGCGAGACTTTGAGCAGCCCCCTTGGATATGCAGGATTTGCCACAATGTCTTTTATTTATTTATTTCATTTATACGCTGCCTTTCCCCACGAAGGGGACCCAAAGCAGCTTAGATTGTTCTTCTCCATTTATCCTTGCATCAACACTACAAGGTATGTTTGAATGAAAGAGAGACAGATCGGCCCAAGGTCATCCAGTGAGTTTCTGTGTCAGAGTGAGAATTCGAACCTGGGTCTCTCAGATCCTAGTCCCACATTCTAACCACTACACCAGGGGTTCCCAAGCTTTCTGAGCCTGTGAGCAACTTTGGAATTCTGACACAGCATGGAGGGGGCAGCCACAAAATAGCTGCCACAGGAGGCAGAGCCAGCCACACACAGAAAGCTCAAGTGTAGAGAAGAAGGGAGCAGTAGGCAATGGGTAGCAATAGTCACAGTGATAGATGGAGGCATAGTAGGGTTGTCTGATCCCTATACCCTACTGGTGGGAGGGGGAAGCTGGCATTTACCTTGTGCCGTCTTGAAAAGAGTCCAGTAGCACCTTTAAGACTAACCAACTTTACTGTAGCATAAGCTTTCGAGAAACACAATTCTCTTCATCAGATGCATGGACCATGCATCTGACGAAGAGAACTGTGATTCTCGAAAGCTTATGCTACAGTAAAGTTGGTTAGTCTTGAAGGTGCTACTGGACACTTTTCGATTTTGCTACTACAGACTAACACGGCTAACTCCTCTGGATCTTGTGCCTTCTGCATGTGTGCCTTCGCACGCGGCGCACACTCCCGAACCTCATGTGATGACGTCGCTTCCGGATGTGACATCATCTTGCCAGCTGCGGGAGTGCTCCTGTGTTTGAGAATCAGCCCCAAAGGAAGTGTAGGAGCACCACTGCAGCTGGCACAACATCGCCACTTCCAGAAGAGACATTGTCGCATCTGCTGGGAGCATGCACACCACACATCTTCTCGCCAGCGATTGGCGAGCAACTGGGCAAACCTCCGGGAGATTGTCCACCACTAGCGGAAAACTGGGAACCCTAGGGCAAAGTGGTGGCTCCCTTACCAAAATTGTACAAAGCTGGCCTTCTCTCCTGCTCCATTCCTGCTCTCTGTGAAACGTTCTGCCCCCCCACCCCCCACCAGTTCATATTTCGAGATGTGTATTCACATTAGACCTCTTTGTTCAGCATTGGAAAGGCTAGTTTCCAGCGCTGATGGCAGTGTGAGACCTTGCTCTTGGAGGGTAACATAAAACATAGACCTGGAAGGGACCCCAGGGTCATCTAGTCCAGCCCCCTGCACAATGCACGAATATTCACAACTCTCTCCTCCCCCTCGCTACCCCCGTGACTGCTGCTCTGTACCCATATAACATTACAATAACGAGGACGCTCAGCATTTCTGTAGGGCCGGTTCACTATTTAAAGCAGTCCCAGCACATTCTGCCAGCTTTTCAAAAGTCAGGTCAACGGCTTAATGCCCAAATAACAGATCAGGGCTGGATCAACGGGGGGGGGGCACGGGGGGTAGTCTGCCCCTGGCACCACCAAAGACGGGGCACCGGGCACAGCTGCCAGATGACAGGAGCACGCTGGAGCCGGCAGCGGCAGCACGGGTGGCTGAGCGGAGGGCTGAGAGGTCGCCCGCATCGTTCGCCTGCCCCGCCGATGGGGCAGCCGGCTTGCCATGCATGCAGGACAGGGAGTGTGTGGCAAGCCGGCCACCCCATCGACGTGGCAGGCAAATCGCATGGGCGACCTCCCAGCCCTCCGCTCAGCTGCCCGCTCAGCCACCGCCAGCTCCGCAGTGCACCATACGTTGGGGCGGCCAGCTTGCTGCGCAGGCGGCACACCTCCAGGCCCTGCATGATGATGTCACGGAAGTGACGTCATCACGCAGTGCCGAGAGCACGCGCGTATGCACGCGCTATGCGCACATGGAGGGAACACCAGGCTTGGGTTGCCCTGGGCGCCAGCAACCCTAGATCCAGCCCTGTGACAGATGTTGGAGTGATGTTTAGAAAACTGAGGCTAATTTAAGCTCAAATTCTTAGTGCACAGCTATGAGTGTGAGGTAGTGCAGTAGCTTAGAGTACATTCCTATGCGTGGTTATGTGGAAGTAAATACCAGTGGACCCTGTGGGACTTACTTCAGTATAGCCAGCTATCATGCACCATTCTTCTGGTTCCCAGAACTTATGGGGTGGGTATTTGGGAATCGCAGCTTTAAGACTTTCATGCACAAACCTGTCTTTTGGAGGTTTGTGTGTGTGTTCAATATTGGGGCAAAGGAGAGTTCGTTTTGCACACCATAAGCACGGTCGCTCTCATTTCCCTAGATCCAGAGAAGTTAGCCGTGTTAGTCTGTAGTAGCAAAATAGTAAAGAGTCCAGAAGCACCTTTAAGACTAACCAACTTTATTGTAGCATAAGCTTTTGAGAGCCACAGCTCTCTTTGTCAGATGCATCATCAGCTTTGGAGAAACACAGCTCTCTTTGTCAGATGCAACTTTATTGTAGCATAAGCTTTCAAGAAACACAGCTCTCTGTCAGATGCAACTTTATTGTAGCATAAGCTTTCAAGAAACACAGCTCTCTTTGTCAGATGCATCTGACGATGTATCTGATGAAGAGAGCTGTGGCTCTTGAAAGCTTATGCTACAATAAAATTGGTTAGTTTTAAAGGTGCTACTGGGCTCTTTACTATTTTTCTCATTTTTTTGACAAATAAAGATGAAACATTCCCCTCCAGACTGGCATCCCACAAAAGGCCTTTCATTGCCTGGCAGAGAGAAGGACGTTCTGCTTTTAAAATTGCCACCTGCTGGTGAAATTCCTGAGCTGCTTCAACATAAGAAACTGGTCCTTGGATTTTAGTTTAAGACCATGCAGCCATGCACATGGTACAGTCCTCTCATAAGACTGTACCACCTCAAAACATTGGGGAGGGGAAGAAATCATTGGTTTGGTTAAAAAAAAAAAGGCGGGGGGAGCTCCTCATTTTATGTTCATATGATGAAACAGCAAACCTAGCTTATGGGGAAAATACGTTCATTCTACTTGGGGTTAGTTTGTGTACCTCTGAGCAGGCTTGTTAATTTTTTCACCTTCCGTACCTTTGTTTCCATCCTTGTCTAGGTTTTAACCCAAACTGGAAAGAAACATTTGAATTTGAGATTGACGTTCCCAAGCTTGCTCTGGTTCGTTTCATGGTGGAAGATTTCGACGCGTCGACAAAAAATGACTTTATTGGGCAGTTCACCACCCCTTTCACGAGCCTAAAGCAAGGTAAGTCTTGCCCCCATTTCCAGAAAGCAGTCCCATCTAGAAAGTAACAGGGGGTTGCTGGGGTCAGTTTCCATAACTGTTCCAATCAGGAAAGCCTGTAAGCAGGTGTCTCTTCAAAGTGTCCCATGCGGTAACATCTAATACCCCAGTTTCTAATAGACGTGACAAACTATTTTCTGAATTAAATTTCCTCAGCAAAGCTCACTTTTCAATTGTGAAATGAAAGAATTGCCTCCCATGCCCCCCCCACTGTAAGATATCCCACTCTGGTATGAGTCATGGTTTTGGTAGGAATAAAGCCCAAAGATTTATGCAGTATCAACCAGGGTTGGCCCCGATCGCTTGCGTGTGCGCATGGAATGTTCTGATCATATCTGACATAGTGACAGAGTAGAATTACCTGTCCCGAGCACAGGCCGATCGGAAGGATGCAAATTTGAGAAACAACTCCTGCAGCTAACCACCTTTTACTACTCAAGTTTAGCAGACGCTCTATTCCCTGTCCCGATCAGCAAGAACACACAAGACCATTCTACAAAGGAATTTGTGGTGTGTATGTGAGTGCAAATACATGTTGCAAATTACCTGTGGATGCTCAGGTGCAGGATTTTATGTGTAGTCCTCAATTCATGTGCAGGCTATTTTTGCTCGGTGCATGTGTATGCCGCTTTCACGGGAGCTCCCTTTGTGTGACTGCATCTGCAAGGAAGTTGGAGGGGGGACACATGAAATGAGGTTCACTTGAGCATCCCTAGGTACTTTATAGCATGCATTTTAGTGATTTAGGATATTTGGATTGTAAACTAATCTAAACACTGACCTGACCCCTCGCCTATAAACTGCCCCCTGCCAAATGTATCAAATGTGCTGGCCCAGCCTTCTCTCTGTGTAAGGATGGTCCAATGGACCCTGTGCCAGCCACCCCAGGGCATCAGGCCATAATTTGGGTTCATGTCCACTCCCTTGTTGCAGTTACAGAAACAGCATGCCACAACTCGGAATTTCATGCTTTCTCTCTTTCTCAAGGTTACCGGCACATTCACCTCTTGACAAAGAACGGAGACTCGTACCCATCCGCCACCCTCTTTGTGCACATCAATATTCTGGATGCTTAGCAGGGATGCAGCCATCTTCTCTGACCACTCGGGGGGGGGGTCTGTCTTCATGTTCCTAATGAACTTGGATTCCCAGGCTGGAAGAAAAACTCTGAACTCTCCCCTGCTTTTCAGCTCCTGCAGGATTTGTAGAGACCTCAGCAGCCCCACCCACCCTCTTAAATGCGCGAAGGGGACTTTTCTGCATTTAGGTCTGACAAATGCTGCACAAACTTCTTTATGTAGCAAATTCCTTACATGGGAGGCACAGTTTGAAAACACGCCTGCCCCCCAATCGAAGCTGCTGTTTCCGGGGGAAGAGAAAAGAGGGGCCCCGCATTCAAGTTAACTTAGCAATAAATTCACTTCGGTGGCTGTTACTTTAGCCCTGCAAGGCTAAAAAGTACATTTTCTGGCTTGTTGTCCAAGCCTTTATCTAAACTGCAGCATGGGGCCAAGCAACCCCAGATTTACATTTGAGCCATCTGCTCTGGGGCCTCATTTGCAGGTTTCTGTCTCTGTCTTCTCCTTTGTTTGGCTGATGATGTCTGCCTGCTTTGGGCTGTGAATCAAGGCAATAGTCCTTTCTCATCTTAGTTTTCAGGGGTATTTTTAAAAGCCAGGTTTCTGGCTCTTATGATGGGTAAGAGGCACTTGGATGTATAGATCCAGAGGAGTTAGCCGTGTTAGTCTGTAATTGCAAAATAGTAAAGAGTCCAGTAGCACCTTTAAGACTAACCAACTTTATTGTAGCATAAGCTTTTGAGAACTACAGCTCTCTTCATCAGATGCATCTGTCGAAGAAAGCTGCGGTTCTCGAAAGCTTATGCTTCAATAAAGTTGATTAGCCTTAAAGGTGCTACTGGACTCTTTACTATTTTGTAACTTGGAAGTATGTGCATAATGACTTGTGAAGTCTCAGGTGCCAGTGTGTTGCCGAGTAATGCAATCCGTTATTTTCACTAAGCCTGACTGTGGTTATGTCACACCAACCCCAAATAGTAATTCTATGCCAAGAAAAGGTGGTGTGTGTGTGAGCTGCGTTAATCTTACTTTGCAGATTTCTTCGGTTTCTCCTAGACATGGGAAGGGCCAAAAAGCAAATCTGGAGCCCCCCACTACAGACCCTTAAGGTCTAGAAGCTTGCTTTTTTTAAAAAAATGGAAAGTTGAGATTCTTCAAGAAGCTGAATCGAAAAGAGTCCAGTAGCACCTTTAAGACTAACCAACTTTACTGTAACATAAGCTTTTGAGAACCACAGCTCTCTTCGTCAGATGCCTAACACGGCTAACTCCTCTGATTCAAGAAGCTGGTTTCTGAGGCCAAAGTAGCTTGTGAATTGGTTCCTGCATGCCATCATTAGAAAGAACTGACAGTCATTGACCTCGCTGGCTTCCACTCTCCCAGCAACCATTCCTGACCACAGGTGTCATGGGACCCTTGTATCGTAATAACCATGCTGTGGGGAAGGGACAAGAGCAAAATTTCTCCCTCTTGCCTTTGGGGTGAGCAGTTCTTCTGACTAAGAAGGAAGGAGGTAGCAATTTCACCTGTTTCCCCTTGTCCATTGCAGGTTCCTGTGCCAGGTGGCTATCACACCATTAGGGGCCCATGCCCCCGGGGATAAAATTCCCTGGGCTTGGCAATGGCAGCTTTGGTGAGGAAAAGCCAGGAAAATCAGGGATCCATATGTAGTGGCTCCATCCCGGTGTTTTTACATCACCGGTATGAAACAGAGCAGCTGTATAGCCTTGGTTTTACTGCAGCTAAAATGTAGGTTTTAATTTTTTTTAAAGCTTTGTGCTCACAGTTTCTCAAAACAGTGTCAGAATCGGTGTGCATTTCATGAAGACGGGATGTCGGGGTCAACTACCTTGTGAAATTTTTAATATGTTTTTAATGAACTGTAATTTTGTTCGATCGTTTATTATCAATTCTAACATTATTTGTAGATGGAAGAAAAGAATGGGCAGAGTAGTCACCTAGTCAAACCCCTATTTGCTTAGTGGCCTTGACCTATTTATCCAATTGCTATCTGTGGGGATTTATCCTAATTTTGAGAATGATTTTTTAAACATAAAAATCCCCAACTTGTAAGATTGCTGCAAAATTCCAATTTTTGAAACAATACAATTCTAGGTTCTTCTCTATTACTTCCTAATTACCACAAATTTGAAGTGTTTGCAATTGCATTTAAGATTTTCTGTGAAATAATGAAGACTAGAAACTTTCAGGGGAAAAGTTTACAACTAGAGGCTTTGTACCATTGTGGGAGAAAACAGGATGACTGCTATTACATTGTAATAGAATTTCACATGAAGGACACACACCACTTGCTCTTTCTACACATGATCCGCTCTACAAAATCCATGTGGGTGGGTCTGGCCCATTACATACAGGCACCTTAAAATGTTGAATTTCCACCCCCTCCCCTGAATTTTTTTAAAAAATTTTAATTTAAAATTTAAAAATTAATTTAAAAATTTAAATTTTTTTTAAAAAAATTCAGTTTGGTTGGATCTAGCCCACTTTGTGTTGTCTACAGATCAGGAAATGCTACTGAGTTGACCATTTTGCACCAAATTAACTTTTTGATACATGATCAGCAACAGAAGGCGATTTTAAACTACAAGGATAGTTACATTTTATTTTCTGCTGAATGGAGCTCACTTAATCTGGTCACACCCTCAATGGCTCCAAAATGTGCTTATAACAACAACAACATTCGATTTATATATCACCCTTCAGGACAACTTACTGCCCACTCAGAGCAGTTCACAAAGTATGTTATCTCCACAACAAAATGCCCTGTGAGGTGGGTGAGGCTGAGAGAGCTCTGAAGGAGCTGTGACTGAGCCAAGGTCACCCAAGCTGGCTTCAAGTGGAGGAGTGGGGAATCAAACCCGGTTCTTCAGATTAGAGTCCCACGCTCTTAACCACTATACCAAACTGGCTTCAGTCTCAACTGGTTTTCCTGGCCAATTCTAAGATCATACCTGGCTCAAAGTAGGAAGATTGATTTGGCCAGATTCAAGAGCACTCACTGCTCGACTTCATAAAAACGGTAAGAGATGTCACTTCCTGTTGAAGGGGGTGGGCTCAGTGATTCGACTCATACCAGCTTTCTGTGGTATGCGGCCTCACTCCTCACTGCAGAATCCTCATCCTACATGGATTTTATTTGAGTCCTGTGATTTCCGGCATAGGCTTTTTTGGTGCTAAAAAGAGACGTCTTTTTTTAGCAGAAAAGCTGATAAGAGCCAACTCAACACTGAGCTAAGAGAGTCAAACAAGGTGATAGAGGAGAACCTCCTGATCAGGTAAATAGGCCATAATCAAGTTGCCCAGTTTTGAAGCCAGGTGGCATTGACTTCCTTTCTAAGTCCTACCGCCTCCCTATAGCTACCTCCGATTACAGACCGGCAACTCAGCTTGTTTTCTCGCACGAGGGCTATTTACAGTACTTGTGTGTGCAAATGGCATCCTGCTCACTGTTCCAACCCGACAGCCAACCAGCTGCAGCTCTGCGGAAGAACCAGGTTAGCAGTGTGTGCCCAAGGGCTATACAAACCATCGTACCTGGTGTTAGCTTGTACCTTGAAAACTATTTGTAAAATATCCTGTGGGTAACTTTCCAAAACACACACACACAAGATTCAAGTCCACTTATAAGACTAAGATTCCCAGGGTGTAAGCTTTCAAGAAACAAAGCTCTGGTTGTTGGGGGTTTTCCGGGCTGTATTGCCGTGGTCTTGGCATTGTAGTTCCTGACGTTTCGCCAGCAGCTGTGGCTGGCATCTTCAGAGGTGTAGCACCAAAAGACAGAGATCTCTCAGTGTCACAGTGTGGAAAAGATGCAGGAGTATACCGTATACCCTGCAGCTGTGGACAAGTTTACATCGGGACCACAAAGCGTAGCATCCAGACAAGAATAAAAGAACATGAAAGACACTGCAGACTTGGACAGCCTGAAAAATCAGCAGTGGCTGAACATAGCCTAACTCAAACAGGGCACAGTATCTTATTCCAGGACACCAAAATACTGGACAACACTTCCAACTACTTTGTCAGACTGCACAGGGAAGCCATTGAAATTCACAAGCATAAGCAAAACTTCAACAGGAAAGAAGAAACCTTAAGAATGAACAGAGCATGGGCTCCAGTTCTGAAAAACACCAGGCCAACAAAACACTCCACACCCGACAATAGCCCTGCAGAGAAGATTAGCACATCAAGCACCAATCCATATGCAAAAGAACCTCCTCAGGATACAATGAAGCCTCCCGCCATTAGCATTCCACACCCTGGGAAACTCTTACAGAATGACTCAGCTCAACCCCACCCCTCCTGAGTAGATACAAATGACCTACATCTTTTCCACACTGTGACACTGAGAGATCTCTGTCTTTTGGTGCTACACCTCTGAAGATGCCAGCCACAGCTGCTGGCGAAACGTCAGGAACTACAATGCCAAGACCACGGCAATACAGCCCGGAAAACCCCCAACAACCATCGTTCTCCGGCCGTGAAAGCCTTCGACAATACAAACAAAGCTCTCTTTGTCAGTCTTCATTCTAACCTTGCTACCTACCTGAAAACTGCTCCTAAAAGAAAATGTTGATGTATTGAATGAGAAGTGCTTTCTAAAATTCATGATGTACTTTCTCAGCTTTAAAAAAAAATGAAAACTTGTCTTTTCTCCCGGCAGTCAAGCTGCTTAAGTAACTTGACAGGCGCGTTGGCTAGTTGGTTGATGCTCTCGAAAGATTGCTGAACTGCTTAAGGGCTGTTAAGAATAGTAGAATGAGAGAGAAGGCCAGAGCAGAGTTGCTGCCCAATTTGGGAGGCTCCGAATTAGAGGCTGTCGCTTCCCATTTCTAGCACCAGGAGGAGCTGGAAACGGGAAAATCCAGCATCCGAATCAGAGTTCGCAAAAAAGCATGCAGAGACCCAGCGGTGACACTCAGAGTGAAATATTTGCCCACCCCTCTTTCAAAACCTTCCTTCCTTTCTCTTCATCATCTTCAGCTGTGAACTTGTCAAGAGTTAATATAATGGCTTTTTCTCAGTGATGTCACATGGGGGCAGTTATTCTATCCCACCGTAGCACAACTTGGGATGAAGCGTTCCTAATTGTTATAGCCTTATTCTGTTTATGTCGATGACAATCTTAGTGTGGTTAAAAACTAAAAATGCAATAGGTTTCTGAAAAATTTATATTTATACTGTGCTTTTTTAAAAAATTGCCAAACAAAGCCATAGAGGTAGAAAAATGCTAGTACTATAGGAATAATATATTTTTGTCATGGTTAGAATAAAAAGACCAAAAAAATCGATTTGGTGTGTCATTTTTTCTTCTTTCATAATATGCTTACCTTATAACCAGTTCATACAAGCAAATGAGCAGGTTCAATATGTGGACTGAGTGGGTTTGTGGTGGATTAAGAATCAGGTTTGAGATGGTTTGGTTAGGTGCAGAAGTTTCAGTGCCAAACATATACGCCATATGCCTACAAAATTCCTGAAAGGGCGCTGGAACAGGGTTAGCAAAGGAGTGATGGATTGCCACAGGGGTCATTTCTTAGAAAAAGAGCTGCAGGAACTCATTAGCATAACTCATTAGCATATGCTACGCCCCTTGACATCACCGGAAGTGTGTCGTTCACATAACTGATTTGCATATGCCACACCCCCTGCCATCATTGGAAGTGTGTCAGAAGGCAACACCCACCACTCAGGCTCCACCCCAAAAATAGGACTTTACTTCTTACTGTTTTTACAGCCTGTCATAAACAGCAACTCTCATCCCACAGGAGGAGAACCAAAAAAATTAGTTATCGTGTAACTTAACAACAGCTGCCAAAAGTTTCTGCAGATTTCAATACAATAGGACTATAATTAGACTAGAACATAATACCACCCCCCAAAGGCTCCTAAAATATGACATACTAATGGGGGGGAGATAATAGCAACACTCACCAACACTCAACACTCAGCACCATAGCTTGTAGGCCGGGAGGATGGGTCGCGCAGGCCACAGTGGCGCCGGTTTGCTGCAGGGCTGGTTCCGGAGGCCGCCGCGGGCTGCGGGCCACCTCAACCAACTTGCAGGCTGAGAGGATGGGCCACGTAGGCCTGAGCAGCCCGGCGGGCAGTGGGGAGAAAAAGGAATCGCTTGGGTGGGGCCAGGTGTAGCAATACACTACTGCACTGTATACTCACCTTCTTCCAAGGAGCATACGTGGTGATCTCCTCCTGCATTTTATCCTCACATCAATCGTGCGAGGTAAGTTAAACTGAGCACGAGTGACTTGCTGCCCAGCTTTGAATCCTCGTGCGCATGCTCCAGCCACGGTGTGATGATGTCACTTCCAGAAGTGGCGTCACCATGCTGAGTGCGCAGCGACGTCACTTCCGTGATGTTTTCATGCTGGCTATGGGAGCGCTCTGGTGCTCCACATTGCTCAGATTTGGCTGGTTTGAGGCCTAAATTGGCTCCAAACGGAGCACGGGGACACTCCTGCAGCTGGCACGATGGGTGGGAACACACGCATGGCGCATGCTCCTGAGGAGCTTGCCGGTAGTGGGCAAGCTCTGGGATTTTGCTCGCCACTGGCATTGGGTTGCCAGCTCCAAGTTGGGAAATTCCTGGAGATCTGAAGAGTGAAACCTGGAGAAACCTGGAGAAAGTGGGGTTTGGGGAGGGAAAAGACCTCGGCATGGCATAATTCCATAGAGTCCACCCCTCAAAGTAGCCATTTCCTCCAGGTGAACTGATCTCTGTGGCCTGGAGACCAGTTGTGATTCCGGGAGATCTCCAGCCACTACCTGGAGGCTGGCAACCCTACACCGGCAGGTACCTGGGAACCCTAAGAGGGAGGATTTGAACCTAGTCTGACACTTTAACCACAACACCACATAGGCTTTGCGTGGCCCTGTCTGTCTTCCCCTAATTGGACAGTGGCTACTTTGCCAGTTCAAAAATCGTACCTTGAGCATTCCTCTCTCAGCCGCCTTCATTCAGTCACTTTCCTCCTTCCTGCATACATTTGCTGGTCCATATCCTACCCAGGGCCGTATTATTCATAAGGCTGACTAGGCCCAAGCCTAGGGGCCCCACAGGGACTAGGGGCCCGTCACTTTTTTTTGCTGAGGTACCCCCCCCACACACCCTAAATTACAATTAATTGATTCTCTCATATAACCTCTATTAGTAAGACAATTAACTGCTTCCTTATTGAAGTGAAACAAATTGTCTTATATTAAAACAATTATCCATAAATTGTTAAAAATATATATAATTTATTCGCTTCAAAATATTATAGTAGTGAACAATTATACTCCCAAAATTCAGAGGAGTTAGCCATGTTAGTCTGTGGTAGCAGACTAACTACTGATATCAGGCATCTGACGAAGAGAACTTGATTCTCGAAAGCTTATGCTACAATAAAATTGGTTAGTCTTAAAGGTGCTACTGGACTCTTTTTGATTTTACTCCCAAAATGTGCTTTCCTGAAGAGTTCTACTCATGCAATAAAAATATTTTTTGAATTGTGAATAGAATTCTTCAAGAGACCCTCAAAATGGATGTAGGGCTGTGTACTGCAGTCTAGTACCTACCGTACCAGGGTCAGGCTGT
The DNA here is from genome assembly GCF_028583425.1 of Eublepharis macularius. NCBI lineage: Eukaryota > Metazoa > Chordata > Lepidosauria > Squamata > Eublepharidae > Eublepharis > Eublepharis macularius. The sequence continues at coordinate 87,685,882 of NC_072800.1, forward strand.
CAGCTGTAGTGGGATGAAAGATTAAAGTGCCAGAGGGGGCCTGAAAGACCTGCTGGGCCGTTTCCAGACGGCTTACCAGCCCCCGGAATGTCGCGCCACGTTGCGGGGAAAACGCGAAATTTCGCATTTTCCCCGCAACATGGTGCGACGTTCCGGGGGCCGGTAAGCTGTCTGGAAACGGCCCTGAAAGCCTAGGGCCCCAGCCATGGGTTAATATGGGCCGAGTCATTACTGACCCATGGGGGGACATTGCATCACAACGTTTTTTTGGCAGACTTTTTAAGGGGTGGTTTGCCATTGCCTTCCCCAGTCATCTACACTTTATCCCCAGGAAACTGAGTACTCATTTTACCGACCTCAGAAGGACGGAAGGCTGAGTCAACCTTGAGCCGGCTACTTGAACCCGGCTTCCACCAGGATTGAACTCAGGTTGTGAGCAGAGCTTGGGCTGCAGTACTGCAGTTTACCACTGTGCGCCATGGAGCTCTTATGATATTATACAGATTCTACATACATAGCCTAATATTATACATAATAAAGGGGGTAAATATTAAAAGAACTCTGCAGGGAGGAGTTGCAGGTGAGGCCCAAAAGTGAAATGAGATAGAAGGCAGTCGGTGAAGAAGCTTCCTCTTGGAGGCAGAGGAAGGTCACAGGCATAGCGCGGTTCCACTGGCTCATTTTTGAATGAAGAACAGAGGCTGTGATTCATTGGGATTTGTTTATTTTGAAATCATGGCATGGACATGAAATGAACAGAGCGAAACGGCCACTGGTCACCGTGAAATGAGCGCAAAAGTGTTGTGGTCTCCCTCTCTGGCCTTCGAAAGTTATGTCGGAATCTACATTCAGGAAAGCTTTTGTGGCACTTCCAACTTTGGAACGGTACACAAAGCCAGGGTCCATTGAAGAGCAAAACATGAAGAGCAAGACCAATTCTGGGCCACCTCCTAGCTTTTGCTGCATAAAGGAGCACCTAAACCTGGGATACCACAAACTTAATTAAGCTGCAGAACAAATTGTTTCTTGAGCCGCTACATCAGACCTTCATGTTGGAAAGTTCATGGAGGAGATCTCCCTGTCTAGAAGCCTCCTCTCCTTCCCTAAAATGGGAAATGACCCATCACCACCCAGAGATGGAATTCCTCCAAGATAATGACTTCTTAGTATCTCTCATCCATTCCCATCTTTGCTAACCAATCTATTCTCCTGGTGCTTTTAAAGTCAGATAGACAGGTCATGTGATGATTTGCTTGGTCAGCTGGCTACCTTTCCAAGTCACATGATCCAGGATAAGGCAAGTAAAGGATCGGACCCCTTCTGAAGGGGAACCAGGTGCCGCCTCTTGTAAACTGTGGCTCCAACTGGTGGCATTCAATACAAAAATGAACCCGCTGTCTCAGAGCCAAGCTACAAGTGACGCCTGACACAGGTTGGACATTTGTCAGCTTCCCTCAAGTTTTGATGGGAAATGTCGGCATCCTGGTCTTGCAGCTGTAACGAAGAGCCATACTGCAAGACCAGGACGCCTACATTTCCCACCAAAACTTGAGGGAAGCTGACAAGTGTCCAACCTGTGTCAGGCATCACTTTTAGCTTGGCTCTCAGCCTAATAGTACTGATAACTCGGAATGTTACAGGAAAAGGCTTCAGGTCAGATAAGGAAATATCAACATTTTCCAAACAACTTTGAATTAGGGGGGATTTGTACTCTTGCCCCAGTGAAGGGCTAGACAGAAATATGGAGGGGAGGGGGAGAACATGCCTCAAGATGTGCAAGAGGAGATAGAAAGACCCCGCAGAGAAGTTACAAAATGCTCTTATCCCTTCTTGAGTGTGATTTGTGCAGCTCCTAGGGTTGCCAGCTCCAGGTTGGGGAATTCCTGGAGATTTAGGGGTGGAGCTTGGGGAAGGCAGGGCTTGGAAAGGGGAGGGATGTCAGCATAATGCTATAGCACGAATGCCATGGGGTTTCTCTCTCCAAAGCTGCCATTTTCTCCAGGGGAACTATCCTCTTTAGTCTTGAGATCAGTTACAATGTGGTGAGATCTCCAAGTCACGTGAAGGTTAGCAACTCTACCAGCAACCTTGCAAAACAGAGGGAAGTCTTTATGTTTACTTTGACCATACAAAATGCTGAGGGTGGGTGGGGGGAGGACGAGAGAGAGAGAGAGAGAGAGAGAGAGAGACGGAGAAGTACACAGAACACCTATTGGAAGATAAATACCTACCAATACCTGTCTTGCAAGAGTCTCCCCAACGTATATTTTTGGCAATAAACAGGGATGGGCAGGAGCTAAAGCTCAGGGTAGGAGCTAAGCTGAGGCTTTGCACGCAGATAGCCCCTAGTTCAAGACTCGGCGCTTGCAATTCAAGGCTGCCAATGGTAAGCGACTTGGTAGACGGCTGCAACTCTTGAGTTTCTGCAAGATCTTTCCGTTCTGTGAGACTCTGAGTCTTTTCACCCAGAAATGCCAAGTGAGGCTCTGTCTCTTCTTCAGGCATTACAATAAAGGGCGACCAACCCCACCAAGCATTATCTAACTCTTTTTAGCAGGATTTGAGTCCAGGGGCACCTTAGAGACCAACAAGATTCTAAGGTATAAGCTTTTGAGAGTCATCGATTCTTGAGTCATTGACTCGGACAGTCAATTGACTCTGACTAGGGAGGGATAGACGTGAGTTTGTTCACTTGCTGTTCAAGTGTCATTCGTCATTTGTAGCTTGGTCCATTGATTCTGAAAAGCTTCTAATAAGGAAAACCTTGTTGGTCTCTAAAGTGGCGCAGGAGTCAAATCCTGCAATCTTACTGCAGATCAGGGCTTTTTTTCTGGGAAAAGAGGTGGTGGAACTCAGTGGTGGAACTCAGGACCGCACAATGACGTCACTTTGGGTCAGCTGGAACAAGGAAGGGAGTTTTTTAAAGTTTAAATTGCCCTTGGCGAAAATGGTCACATGGCTGGTGGCCCCACCCCCTGATCTCCAGACAGAGGGGAGTTTAGATTGCCCTCTGCGCCACGGCGCAGGGGGTGGGGCCACTGGCCATGTGACCATTTTCAAGAGGTGCCGGAACTCCGTTCCACCATGTTCCAGCTGAAAAAAATCCCTGCTGCAGACCAACATGACTACCTACCGGAAACTCTCTTTTTACTTATTATTGGCAAACATGAGCTTGAAAAAGTGGCTGGGCCATATCACCCCTTAACTTAAAATTAAGTGCAATTAATTCCTTGGCTACCGGCGCCCTCCCCTTTTCTAAATCTTGGCATCCCATCATAAGAAAAAAAGTGCTTTGTTGGGTCAAAGTCAGGTCCATCTAGCCCCCCGTTTCATTAGAAACTGTGGCTGGGCAGAAGATTCTCGGTGCTTACGGGGCGGGAGGGGGGCGGCAAAATGGAAACATCCATTTGTTGAATTTGGTATCTCGACATTCTAGAAGGAGCAGGCGAGGAAGGACTTGGGCATTCCCGTCTAGGCAGCTGGAGGAAAAGGCACTGCGCTTTTCCTTTTTGAAGGACCGAAACAGGGGCTGCTGGGCCCTTCCCAAACTGCTGGAGAGGCCAGAGTTAGCCCTGGGACCCAAATCCAGGACCTTTTCACTCCCCTTCAACACAACCAACCTCTGAATCCTCGTGCTGAATTCCCAAGACCCCAAATGTAAAAAAAAATCTCCCTCTATTTGCTGGCACAGATGTCAAGAATATGAAACCGGGAAGAAAACAAGTTGCCATTTCCAACGGGGTGGGGAAAAGGAATGGAGTTTGCCAAGCTTCTTTTTAACCACACTGATTCCAGGAGTATTATTCTCAAAGTCATTTCCTCGTTCAGGGGCACACGGGTGTCTTTAAAACCAGCAGCTCTTCCTTCCACCCCTGTTGTGTTCCCCTGAAACTAGTTCCAAGCTGGTTGGGGTGCTTTCTTGACTCAAAAGAATCCAAACTGCTTCTTTTCGTTTTGTTGCTTCCACTTGGGCATCTGGTAGAACTCCTCCTTGCTTTTCCCAAAGATGTCGCAGAAATCTGCATCCGACAGGTAGTACTGCGGAGAGAGGCGGGGTGGGGGAGAAAGGGGAAGGGGAGATGAGGACGGGCACCATCATGGAAGTTCATATGCTTCAGCTAACCTCAAAGTTGTAATTTCAGGAAAAATGTTCCAGAATCTGCACATATATATTTACACTGGACCTTTGTGGAGTTAGTTATCTTTGCAAATATGCAGTCCCAATTATTATGAATGGGTACATTTATATGATTTGTTTCAGGGTTCCTCAGCATGGTGTTTGGGGGCCCCATGGCATCTGCTAACTCCTTTCCTGAGGCCAAAAAATGTTTTTTGAAAGTGGGTGGGGCCATGTGGGGCTCTTGACAATCAAGGCTTCTGACTGGCCACTGGAGATCTGATTCACTGTGCAGATTAAAACAATGTTTTAGCAGCAGCTGCCACCACAGTGTTACTTTTATTCAGGGCTCATTTTGAGGGGGAACATGCTGGAACGCATTTCCAGCAGTTCCCCAAAGAGGTCACATGTCAGGTGGCCCATTTCGGCCTGGATTGGGGCCAAAACAGCCCAGATTGGGCCTCTGACGAGTGGTAAATTACTCTGTCGCTCAGCAGCGGCCCAATCCTGACCATTTTGAGCCCCTTTTGGGCCATTTTCAGCCCCTTTTTGCCATTTTGGGCCCAATTTTGGCCCTGAATGGCCAAGATTGGGTCCAAAACAGCCAGGATAGGTGATGTCAGGGGGTGTGGCCTACGCAAATCAGTTATGCTAATAACACACTTCTGGTGATGTCAAGGGGTATGGCATATGCTAATGAGTTATGCTAATGAGTTGTGCTAATAAGTTCCTCCGGCTCTTTTTCTACAAAACGACCCCTCCTTTTATTCTCTCACTCCTCTTTCTTAGTGTGTTTTTAAAATTACCCCTCTTCTCCCCTGCCTTTGTGCTTCCTCTGTGTGTGTGACTCCACCTCTTGTGGCAGCCATTTTTGTTGGCTCCACCTCCTGCGGCTGCCATCTTGTTGCACCCCTATGTCAGAATTCCAAAAGTGCCCTCATGCTCTGAAAGTATGAGGACCTTTAGTTTATTTATATGGTTAGCTCTAAGGCCTTGCCTTGTGGTAGTCCAGGCCTATGAAAAAAAGAATCTTAATTTCCATTAGTGGCTGTACGTATTTTCTGAGGAAGAGCTGATGGTCAGGAGGAGGCTGCATTGACCTCACCCAGTGCTTAGTTTGTACATAAGTCAAGCAAATGTTACGGAAATGCCCACCTTTTCCAGGGCTCTCTTATCCAAAGGACATCCAATTCTGCAATGCTGTCCTTGGAAATTCTCAATGCTCTCAGGTAAGTTGATGTGTGTATGTAATACTGTTTTACTTTCCTCACAGAGAGAACATGCAAGAACACTAACTTGAGTTCCATGACTCAGAAAATAAATAGAAAACAAGAATAAAGATGCCTGTACGTTCCATGGATGTAGATAGATGCAATATAAAAAGACAGCTCTCTCTAGATGTCTCCTCAGCCAAGGGGTGAGCCCAGTTTTCTCTGAGCTTCACAATTAAAAGGACATACATGGCTGGTGCACCATGTGCCTGCTTATGGCAGACAATCTCTTGCCAGTCATTTCTGTTGCCCTCCACTGCTCCGAGTGGTGGCAGGAGAAAAATAAAGAAAAAAAGTCAGCAGCCTCTCGGGTTGTACATCACTTCCGGGTACAACCCAGAAGTGACCATGGTAGCTCTAGGAATTGCTGAAAACTTGATGGCAAAACCATAGAGTTTAATGTAGAGTTTCCAGCAATTTCTGCCCACCAGTAGCCAGACTCAGCGTGGCAACCCTCCACATGGCGGCATACCACTGAATCAAAGCTGCCTCAGCCTCATACTTCCACCACTAAAAAATTTAACTGTGCTGCTTGCACATTTACGCAATCCTTTCTTTGCTTGTTGCCTATTTCAAAACGGAAGCACAATCGACTTGTCACGGTTATTTCCCCCTTTCATTACCAAAACAGCCCCCACTCCCAAAATAAGCACCCAAGCTCTTATTTCACAGTTATCCACTCAACGACTGCCTAAAAGTTTCAGAGCTGGGTTGGAAGAGTGACCGAAGAGCTCCCAAGAACTCAGCTTCTTTGCAAACATCACCACAAGCAAGACTGGAGAGGAACCCCCTTCACCTCTTTCCTGGTGGGGTCCACGCCTTCCGGCAGGTCTTCCACTGTCTTGTTGATCAGCAGTTCTCTAGGATAGGCACCATTCCCAAGAGTTTCTAGCGAAGGGGTGTTGTTGTTATTGCAGTTGACGCTGCTGTCACTGTTGCTGTTGGAGACTGGCTGGGGCACTTGCGGACTCTGTCCGGACCCTGAACCGGCTGGATCGGAAGTCTGCTTGGGCGTTGGCTTGTTGCTGGCTTTTTTATTATTATTCAAGTTGGCATTTTTAAGGTCCTGCCAAAATACAGGGAAGCCTTTTGAACCCAGAGACATTTCAGACACGAGGAAATCACACATTTCCATACGGGCGTTCGTGGTCATGTTCAGGGCTCCACAAATTTTGGCTGGCTATTTCTAGCAGCCCGCAAGGCTAGCCTCTCTCACTTCCTCCTCCACAGAGCAAAGCTGCCTGGCATGGAGGTTTCAGAAGGGGGGAGGAAGGGTGAGAGGGGGGCACATAGCAAGCATAAATAATAATAATGTGCCATTGAGTTGCAATTGACTCATGGCTCTGTCAGTTTCACCTCCCCTTCCAGGAGGCAAAGATGAAATTAACAAACCCTCTGAGGAGCGATCTCCGCTAGCTGTCTTTTTAAACTACACTTCCCGGCTAACATTGCCTCTCCCTACACTTGAGCATCCCTGTGTTAGATGTCTCATGTAGAGAGAGTGGAAGAGAGGTGGTTTTCCATTGCCTTCCTCTGCATAGTGACCCTGGACATCCTAGGTCTCCCATCAAAGTACAAATTATGGCCAGCCCTGCTTAGCTTCCCAGATCTGATAAATTTAGGCTAATCTGGGCTATTCAGGGCTGCTGCATAGCAAACAAACCCTCACCAATCCATAATACCCCTCATAATGCTCATGTCACAAAGACCCAGCCTGGTGCCAGTCTCACATTTTCAGCAAAACCTACCTCACAGGGTTGTTGTGAGGATAAAATGGCGAAAGGGAGAACGTTGTAAGCCACTTTAAGTCCCCATTGGGGATAAAAGCGGTTGGGGGACAAATGAAGTAAATGAATTCTTGTGTTTCTGGTAGCTTTATAAAAAATGCTTAATCTGGTAGCAGATGATGGAGGCATTCCCTGCTTGCTGCTACAATTAAATTTTAACAACTATTTTTATGCACCCCCTAGCAACACATACCTGTATCAAACCCAGAGGATAAGGCAAGTGTGTACGTAGAAAAGGTAATGCAAGGTCAAATTTCATGAACCACGAATCACAAACTTTCACGAACCTGCCCCCCGGTTTGCAAACCAGTTCGTTTGGTTCGTGAAAATGTCACATCCAGGTCAGAAAATTGTCACTTGCGGGCCAGCAGAAGGTCACTTGCGGGCCAGCAGAAGGTCACTTGCGGGCCAGCAGAAGGTCTGCAGGAAGTCCATCCTCTGTTGCCTAGGAAACTGATTGATCGGCACCAGGCTGTCTGCAGTGACAAACCCAAAAACAAACCAAACGAACCAGCCTAAAGTTTGTGGCGGTTCATCAGAAATGGGATCCGACAAACTGCTGGTTCACGAACCACGAACCGACCTGGTTCGTCATGAATTTTGGTTCGTGCCCATCTCTACTTAAAATACATAAAATATATGAAACGCTCTTTACGCACAACAGAAATTATGATTTCCACACACCGAGGCCCACTCACCACAGTGATCTCTGAAATAGCAGACACGTCTCCTAAGCTGCTCTTCATCTCCTCATAGGACTTGCCATCCTGAGGGGGGGGGGGAGCCACAATCAAATCCATGAGAAAGATCTTCAGCACTCCCCAAGCCAGTAAATATCGTACAGAAACTCCTTCCCTCCCCAGCATCCTCATTCTGACCACCATAGAGGGGACCGAACAGAAAATCTTGAAAGATTAAGGATGCTTCCCACCCCAGTTCCCTAGCTTCACTCTCTCTCTCTCTCAAGCAATGATAATTGCTAAACTGATATCTTTTGTATCACTTCCAACAGGACTATTATTATTCACAGCATATATGTAAGATGAAGCCCATTGGGCTGGGGGCTGTACCTGCCAACACAGGGCAGACGTGGACTTGCATTGACAGGAAGAAGCAAAATCTAAAGGTTCAACTAGGGTTCGGGAGACTGTCAAATCAGCCATGAAGCTCAGTGGGTAAGTTTGGGCCTGCCACCCTCTTTCAGCCTACCTGCCTGTTGTGAGGATCAGCTAGAAGAGAGGGAAGTGGTATATGCTACCTTAGCTCCTTGAAGGAAAGAGAGGACAAGACTGTGATGGAAAGGGAGGAGGCTAGAGCTCTACTGATTCTCATTGGCTTAACTGCTCTGATGTCACAGAGAGCCCAGGGCTAATGGGATAGGTGCTAAGTGGATCTAGCATGATCTCAGAATGAGCCAATTTGGCTAAATAAAACAACAAAAGTGTAGTCCGTGGGGCATTGTAATGACAGCTTGTTGTCATTCAGAGACCGGAATCACTAAGCAGTTCTAGCACGTGACAGAAACAGGTGAATTTTGCTGCTTACGGTGTAGGATGTTGGTGGAAAAATGCCTTCGCAAGCCCTACTGAAGAAATCCTTTTGACCAGATATGCGAGGGATCTTCTACATACAAAGCAGGCACTCTCCCACTGAACTAGGGCTGCTCTCCAAGAGGACATACATGTTGCAGCTACTCACACTCCACTTGTACGGATCCCAAGCGGCAAACCATCCTGTGAAGTTCAGTGGTTCATGACCTTGTTTCACCATGATGATGGGAGTTGCTATATCTCTTCCCGCCGGATGGGTCTTCAGGTACTCCTTGGCCGAGGAAATGGATTCATTCTTTTCGTAGTTGTTGGCAGCCTTGCCAATCCAAAGGAAAATCTAAAAGGAAATAGGAGATGGGGAAGAGAGAGAAAAAAGGTTCCTTATTGATTTACCGAGTAGGGGAAAATGATACATGCAATGTACAGTTATAGCCACTAGGTGGACCCATCACCAGCAGGGAAACTATCTACAGAACTTTAGGGTGAGTTCCCAAAGCAGCAGCACGTGAGGAGCGGGAAGAGGAGCGGTGCCTTAACCCTTTCCCTGTATGCAGCATGCCCGATACACATCACCGCTCTCCCAAATTGCTTTCCCCTTTTATAGAAAAGTCTCCGGTAGTGTGGGGTTCTATACATTCATATGACAGGTGTTTGTGGGTGTTCCACAAAATCTTGTATGAAAAGTACTGGGGTATAGGAAGACCCCAGTGCCTTTGTATAACCATTTGTTGATGGAATCTAAGGACGCATCCGCATGGCGACAAAACCCTGTTGGGCAATTGTTGACATTGCAAATGGCAGAGACGTTTGCAATGGCACGAAGCATCCATGCTGGAGTATTTGACGCAGGGGTCATTTTGTAGAAAAAGAGCTGGAGGAACTCATCAGCATAACTCATTAGCATAGCTCATTAGCATATGTCACGCCCCTTGAAATCACCAGAAGTGTGTCATTAGCATAACTGTTTTGCATATGCCACACCTCCTGACATCACCTATCTGGGCTGTTTTGGACCCAATCCTGGCCATTCAGGGTCAAAATTGAGTCCGAAATGGCAAATAGGGGCTGAAAATGGCCAAAAGTAGGTCCAAAATGTTCAGGATTGGGCCACTGCTGAGCAAGAGAGTGATCCACCACCCGTCAGAGGCCTGATCCGGGCCATTTTGGCCCCAATCCAGGCCGAAACGGGCCCAAAATGGCCAAGAGTCAGGTGGGTGGGGCCACATGACATGTGACCTCTTTGGGGAACTGCCGGAACTGCGTTCCATCGCATTCCCCCTCAAAATGAGCCCTGATTCTATGTACTTTCTTTGATCATCCGCTTGCACCCAATGTTCCTGCTCACCAGAGAGATCGTTAAATTGGCACATGCAATATTGCTATAGCATTATTACATTGTAGTGGTATAGAAATTATTTATTTATTTAAAGGCTCTGGTGGTACAGGGGAAGGCAGGAGCAAGGGGATTCCAGCAGTAAATTGGCAAAGATGTGGGTGGGAAGTTTGAAAATGCACACCACCTTATCCAGGCAGCATGATAACCCACTTTGACAGCATTGTATATTTACATCCTGACTCCTTTCTTTGATCCACCTGACCCACCTCCTGAATGGGATATAAAGGCTCAGGGATCTCCACTCCCTGTATCTGAAGAAGGGAGCTTTGATTCTTGATAGCTTATTCACTGAAAATCTTGTTGGTCTCTAAGGTGCCACATTGGACAAAAATCGTGCTGTTCTACTGCACACCACCGCAGCTACCTACCTGAAACCATTTGGACAGCAATCTTTCAGGAACAATCATGGCAAAATGGGTTTTGTAGAGATCAGAATAAAGCAGGGGAACCCCTAGAAAGTGGACGACTAGTGGACAATGTTGTGGAGATCCTCTGAAAGATGAAAAGAGCAAGAGTCGAGTAGCACCTATAAGGCTAACAAGATTTGTATAGGGTATGAGCTTTTGTGAATCACAAAAGTGAGTCAGCAGAAACGTGCTGTGACTCACAAAAGCTCATACCCTTCCACAAACTTTGTTAGTCTTATAGGTGCTACTGGACTCTTGCTCTTTTCTACTGCTACAGACAGACTAACACAGCTACCCATCTCGATCTGTCTCCAAAAGATGGCTGCTCTGCTTTGGACACAAGGACTATTGTGTGGATGCAGGGATATTGCCTGCAGCTTAGGGACTGGGGAAAGCTGCTGTTGTAGGGCCCCTGGATTCTCCTTAGCTGTCCTGTTAAATCAGGGTTTGTGTCTCGCATTCACAAAAACAGATCTGCGCCTAATAAACGTATGTGCATCGGGAACTCCTTGGCAAAGTGACCAATCACCTCTTCCCAAGTGTCCAGCAGCATGACGTCATCTTCATCCAAGTCATCTTGGCAGAAATCCACAATCTCCGTCATAATGAACCGCCCCGTCTGATTGGAGCACTCGAACAAGCGGGGTTGGTGATGGGGGGCTTGTTCTTGGAACCTGGATGGGAAGAAAGACGAGAGAATTATATTTTTTTCCCCGCAGCCTATACAGAATCTAGCCACTAGAGGTCAGTATTCCAAATGGCACCAGGAAAATCAGAGATCTACAAGAGCGTCTTTTTCATCTCTTAATTTTCATGCATGGCTGGAAAGCCCATTCTCTGCTCCATCTATTATTTTTTCCGGAAAAGTTCCCCCTTTTCTTTCTTTCTTTCTTTCTTTCTTTCTTTCTTTCTTTCTTTCTTTCTTTCTTTCTTTCTTTCTTTCTTTCTTTCTTTCTTTCTTTCTTTCTTTCTTTCTCACAATTATATACAGCTGATGCAAAAAAAAAAGGTGTCTATTTTAACAGCAATATTTCTATCGAATGTCATTACCCTTGGGGAAAACAGGTATAGAGAGATCGTCAAAAATAAAATTGAACTCATAAAATAAAATTGAACTTTCCATTATTGCAAAATTTGGTAACATCCCGCAGAGAACAACAAAGGACTTCATGATGGTCTACAGTTATAGATACAGAAGTTATTTTCTTAAAAATGAGATGGATTTTTGTGTTTTACGGACCCAATTAGATAAGATGTTCAAAGATTTCCAAAGCATTTTTTTAATGCAAAATAGGAAGGTATGGATTTGGGTCATAGTGTAGATGGTAGGGTTGCCAACTCTGGGTTGGGAATTTCCTGGAGATATGGGAGTGAAGCCTGGAGAGAGATCTCAGCAGGGTCGTAATCCCATAGAGTCCACCTTCCAAAGCTGCCATTTTCTCTGGGAAAACTGATCTCTGTAGTCTGGAGATCAGCTGTAATTCTGGGATAAATTCAGGCCCCACCTGGAGTTTGGCATTTCTACAAGGAGGCCATTTTCCCACACCATGTTCTTGACCTCAAATGGCCTTGCACAAGTGCTGTTTGCCCCACTGGGAGATATACAGCTTGCATGTATAACTTGCTTCCTAATGAGGCAAGTTGCAGCTCCGAGCGGCCATGTGAGGTCGGGAAAAAGATAATCCTGCCCCCCGCCATTGCCAGTGCTCTGATCTCAGTTGAGCAGTTTTGATTTATTAACCAAAAACGGTTTGGTGTAGTGGTTAAGAGCGCCAGGACTCTAATCTGGAGAGCCGGGTTTGATTCCCCCCTCCTCCGCTTGAAGCCAGCTGGTTGATCGTGCGTCAGTCACAGCTCTCTCAGAGCTCTCTCAGCCTCACCCACCTCACAGTGTGATTGTCGTGAGGATAATAATAACACACTTTGAGTGGGCATTAAGTTGTCCCGAAGGGCGGTATATAAATCAAATGCTACTGTTGTTGTTATTAAATTTGCTCAGAATTTCCAGTCTCTCATCTAATTTTTAGGGACATGTGATTTAGAAATATTCAGAATTTATCAAATCATGACCTATTTGGAATATTCCAAGTATTTCCAAATCCAGGTTTTATAACTCCAGAGCTTTGGAACATCTCCTGTAGAAAACAGACTGAACTGTTGGGGAAATGCAAGGGAAATATATTCCCCAGAAAGCCTGGATCCAAATGTTGGAAATGAGAGCAACGCTCATGATTGATGTCTGTCTGCCCCTATGGAATCCGAACGAAAAACAGAGAACTGCAGTAGCAGACAGCAATTATACAGGGGAAAAAAACCCACCTCAAGCCAACTTACTATCCAAATTTAACAATTCTTCAAAGACAGATTTTCAAAAGCAGTATTATAATTAGCAATTCCAATTTCAACCTCCATAAAGTGAAAAAGTGTAAAACAAGTATAAAGTGCAAATTGGCAAGTCGTTATACAAATGGAGGTTAGTATAAACCACAAAGAGTCCCAAAGTAATATTCTGTAGGTCCAGAAAGTGCTGCAGTGCCTTAAATATCATAGAATCATAGAGTTGGAAGGGGCCATACAGACCATCTAGTCCAACCCCCTGCCCAATGCAGGATCAGCCTAAAGCATCTTTGACAAGTATTCATCCAGCCTCTTCTTGAAGAGTGCCAGTGAAGGGGAGCTCATCTCCTCCCTAGGCAGCTGATTCCACTTTTGAACTGCTCTGACCGTGAAAAAGTTCTTCCTAATATCCAGCCGGTACCTTTGTGCATGTAATTTAAGCCCGTTGCTTCGGGTCCTATCCTCTGCTGCCAACTGGAACAGCTCCCTGCCCTCCTCCAAATGACAGCCTTTCAAATATTTAAAGAGAGCAATCATGTCCCCCCCTCAATCTCCTCTTCTCCAAACTAAACATTCCCAAGGCCCTCAGCCTTTCCTCGTAGGGCTCAGTCTCCAGATCCCTGATCATTCTTGTCACTCTCCTCTGCCCCCTCTCGATTTTGTCCACGTCCTTTTTGAAGTGAGGCCTCCAGAACTGCACACAATACTCCAGGTGCGGCCTGACCAAGGCAGTATAGAGAGGGGCTATGACCTCCTGCGATTTCAACGCTATGGCCCCTTTGATACAACCCAGGATTGAATTGGCCTTTTCATCAATGACCAAATTTATCAATGACCAAATTCATCAATGACCAAATTCATCAATGACCAAAATTCATCAGTGACCAAAATTGATAATTTCCTGGTATATTCCTTCCAGATAAAAGAAGGTAAAAGGATGTTAAACGGCTCCGTTCCAAGAGAAACCTGGCATTTCCACTTGTTTCGACTGTTCTTTCTCGGGAACGTGCCAAACAACAAAGAAACATATTCCCAGTGGTTGGTTTCTTATTTGAATGACTCAGGCAGATTTGTTTTATATCAGGCTTCAACAAACGGGCCATAGAAAGGAGAAAATCTTGCAGTGAAAAAGTATATGTGAAATTTAAAATAATTAAGAATGATTTTAATGCTGCCCTAGTCCTTGCCACGGATTGTACTAATCTCACACTATGTAATCCGCCTTGAGTCTCAGTGAGAAAGGCGGAATAGAAATGACATAAATAATAAATAAATATTAAATAATAATCAGTCAGCTACAATGGGATTTTGGCACTCTTCGACCGTATTTATGGATTTGGAGCCTGAGAACGGTAGAGTGGTAGGAGGGGCAGTGCCAGCCCAAGGATTTTTGGTGCCCTAGGTTAGGGCAAGAAAGCTGCCCCCTTGACCTCTGCGTCACCCTGCATTATGGGGGGGAGGGAAGCCACCACGCACAGTAATGTCCCTGGACAGAGTCCTGATGGAGGAAGCCATTTATCCACTAGGGCTGGCGGCACCTCCCAGGGCTGCTGTTTGCCATGGCAAACCCTAATGTTGTGGGCAAGGTGGGTCATGACAAAGCTGGTTAGAGCCCCTCATCCAGCGCTGTACCATGGGTTGCCAGCACCTGGGGAAACTCCTGTCAGGTGGTACCCCTGCTACCACATGTGCACACATGCAAAGCGCGTGCACACGCTCCCAGGACTGTGCGATGATGTCGCTTCTGGGAAGTGACATCATTGTGCAGTGTGCAGCCACCCCCCAGGAGTGCTCCCACAATTCGGGCTGTGGCTCCCCCGTCGGCACGGCAGCCCTCCCACACAGCTGCCCATGCTGCCGCTGCCAGCTCTGCACACTCCTGCCCAGCAGCCAAGCCCAGCGCCCTCTATTTGGTGGCATCTGGGGCAAGTGACACCCCCCCCCGAGCCCCTTAATACGGCCCTGCCCTTTACCTCTGGTGCCTAGGAGATCACCTAGGTGTGCCTAACAGGCATGAGCAGAGGCAGGGAAAAGGCAGGAAAAGACACTTGTAGGGGATCTTCACATTGTAACAAAGAATACTCTGCCTTTTTTCCCATATGCCTCAACAATGCGAACCTTTCTACTGTCCCCCAATCTCACCTTTTGTCACTGGCGTATGGGGCTTTGCCTCCGAGAGCCACCCAAAACTCTGCCGGCTCCTGACCCTCCAGGACGGTCTGCTTGTCCCGTTTGGAGATGATGTCAGCTACGGTCTTAGCCATCTCTCGTTCGTCCCCGCTGCATCCCTTGGTGTGCAACATGAAACCGGCAACAAGTCAATGCAAAAAAGAGGAGACTTGTGGACCTAGGCATCAGGAACCCAGACCCAGAAGAACAGAAGATTTATTTGCATTACTTATAGTCTGCCTTTCAGCCTTGCTAGCCCAATATCTTGTTTCCCACCGTGGCCAACCAGTTGCTCCAAGAGGGCTTTCAAGCAAAGGAAGGTCAAAGCTTCCTCCTGGTGTTCTCTCCCAGCGACTGGTATTCATACCTCCACGTTTAGAGGTCCCATTATTATATATTAACTACCGTTAGATTTTTCACGCTATTTTCGTTGTTGAGGGTGCAGGGTTTTATTTCCCTTCCTGTGGTTTCACATCTCTTCCCAGGTTCCTCTTATTTTTAGAAGTCCCATTTAGCTATCAAGTGATAACTGAAGGCACAGGAAGATATGCCAGAATTCTATTCTTTCTAGATAGGAAGTTGTCAAGATGGACTGAGGCACTCTGGGGAGAAGATAAACTATTTCCATTTTGGTAATGATGGTGTATATGCCCTGACCTGGGTGGCCCAGGCAAGCCTTCCCTCATCACATCTCAGAAGCTAAGCAGGGTTGGCCTTGGTTAGTAACTGGATGGGAGACCTCCAAATAAGACCAGGGCTGTTTCCACACCACTCACCTTCAATCGGAACGCCACGGAATGTTGCGAACAAAACCCAGAAGATAGCATTTTCTCGTGCGAGTTTTGCGCGACATCGCGCAAAACTCGCACAAGAAAAAGCTATCTTCTGGGTTTTGTTCGCAACGTTCCGTGGTGTTCCGATTGAAGGTGAGTAGTGTGGAAACGGCCCTGGATCGCAGAGGCAGGCAATGGCAAACACCCTCTGTTAATGTCTTGCCTTGAAAACTTGAGCAGCGATCGTCGTAACTCATCTATGACTTGACAGCACTATCCACCACCACCGTGATGATGTATATCAGCAAGTCTCAGTATATTCCGCTTCTCTAGAGCTGGCCACCAAAATCATGACACCGCCCTACTGGGACAATGCCATGTCAGAATACAGGAGAGACTTCACTTATTTGAACATACCTGTAGTTAGGGTTCATTTCGAGAGGGAACGCACAGGAACACAGTTCCGGCAGTTCCCCAAAGAGGTCACATGTCAGGTGGCCCCGCCCACCTGACTCTGAAACGGCCCGGATCGGGCCTCTGACGGGTGGTGGATCACTCTCCCACTCGGCAGCGGCCCAATCCTGACTATTTTGGGCCCCTTTTCAGCCATTTTCAGCCCCTTTTTGCCATTTTGGGCCCAATTTCAGCCCTGAATGGCCAGGATTGTGTCCAAAACAGCCAGGATAGGTGATGTCAGGGGGTGTGGCATATGCAAATCAGTTATGCTAATGACACACTTCTGGTGATGGCAAAGGGCGTGGCATATGCTAATGAGTTATGCTAATGAGTTCCTCCAGCTCTTTTTCTATGAAATGACCCCTGCCTGCAGTTCAGTAATTCCTCTAATATGAAAAGCTAACATATCAGGGAGAGTGTTAGGAGTGAAACCCTTGGCTTTGACATGCTAGGTTTCCAGAGAAAGGTAGCTTTTGATGGTAGGTGTGGGGGGAAGCATTCTGATATTTGTGTTGTGAAGTGGAACAATCTATGGAGTCCAGTAACACCTTTAAGACTAACGAATGTTATTGTAGTGTAAGCTTTAGAGAACTACAGCTCTCTTCATCAGATGCATTTCAAGAGCTGTAGTTCTCGAAAGCTTATGTGACAATAAAGTTTGTTAGTCTTAAAGGTACAACTGGACTCTTTACTATTTTGCAACTACAGACTAACACGGCTAACTTCTATAATCTATAGAGACTGGCTCACATCCTTTTCTGGAACATTGTGATCACTGCTCAGCGTTCTTAGCAGCCACTAAAGCTGGCACACAGACTTTCTGCCAACTGGGATTGTATGTCCTGAAATGTGTGCCACTGCTCACATGAACAGCAATGCTGAATGGAAGTCATTCTTGTCTCTGCACAGGACCCTGATATTTGAGTCAGTCAAACCTCTGTAGGAAACCTAGGTTTGTTTATTTTAAACTGAATTAACTGCATAATCCTGGACTGGTTTTTATACTTCTGATGTACCTAGTATCAACACATTCCTGTTTGGCATGTCTAATGAGAGGAAGGATATTTAGAATGTGTGTGATTTTTTTTTTTTTACCTTTCCACACCACAGATAGCAGACTTGGTTGGTTTTGAGAAGGAAGACATCGTTGGAGTTGAGTGAGGAGGCCCGGGCTGGAACCTCGATGGTTTTGGTGTTGAATTCCCCCGTGCCTCTGACTTGGAAGAGACGGACCGCAGGCTCAGATTCACTCTTCTGGGCTCGGCTTGTGCCTCCCTGGGGGAAAAAAAAGGATTCATGAAGCAGATTAATGGCAAATCAGCATCGATTTTAAGCCGAATGTAAAGATGTATTCACACTGAACATCTCCAAATCATAGTAACAATCTCGATTCAGACCTCACATGAAACCATGGTTTAAATAAATTAACCAGGGCTTTTTTTTTGAGCTGCAACGCCCAGAATGGCATTCTGCCACCTCTTTAAAATACACACGTGACTGGTGTAATGTGGGTATTTTTAAAATGGCCTGTTTGGGCCCGGATCAGCCCTGAAACAGACTAGATTGGGCTGCTGCTGGGCGTGGGAGGGTTCCCCCACGCAGCAGAGGCCTCTTCCAGGCTGATTCGGGTCTGATCCAGGCCCTTTTGGGCCTGTTTTGGCTGTTTTGGGCCCATTTAGAGCCCAAAATGGTCCTGATCAGGGCCGAAATGGCCAGGATCAGGCCATTGGATTAAAATGGATCAGTTGGCCCAGGATCGGGCCACTGCCAGGCGGAAGAGTGTTTTGTTGCCCAACAGAGGCGTATTCCAGGCTGACTTGGGCCCGATCCAGGTTGTTTTGAGCCCATTTCAGGCCCAAAACAGCCAGGATCCGGCTCGTAACAGCCAACATCAAGCTTCTGCTGGGCGGCAAAACACTCTTCCGCCTGGCAGCGGCCTGATCCTGGCCATTTTGGGCCCCTTTGGGCCATTTTGGACCCAACTCGGCCATTTGGGGCCCAGGATCAGGCCTGAAATGACCGGGATTGGATTGCTGCCCAATGGCAGAGTGCTGTTCTGTGGCAGCAGCAGCCCATTCCAGGCCCATTTCAGCCCAATTTGGGTCCCAAATGGCCAGGATTGGGCCCAAAATGGCCAGGCGGGGGAACACTCTTCCACTTGGCAACAGCCTGATCCTGGCCATTTTAGGTCCCTTTTGGCCATTTTGGATCCAATTCGGCCATTTGGGGCCCAGGAGCAAGCCTGAAATGACCAGGATTGGATTGCTGCCTGATGGCGGAGTGCTCTGCTGTAGCAGCAGCCCATTCCAGGCCATTTTGGGCCCATTTCAGCCCCAAAATGGCCAGGATTGGGCCCTCAACTGCCAGGTTCAGCTCTCGTGCAGCAGCAGCCTGTTCCAGGCTGATCCGGGCCAATTTGGGCCTGTTCTGGTTCAATTTGGGCCCGAAATCACCTGGATCCGGCCACTGCCAGATGGGGTGAGTGCTCTCCCATGGTGGAGTGTCCCATTTTGGGCTGATTCAGGCACAATCCAGGCTGAATTTAGCCTTCTCCGGGCTGAATCGGCCCCCCCATGGAGCATGGGATTGCTCCTGGGGCGGCCACGACCTGTGTGATGGCGTCACTTCCCAGGAGTTGCTCCATGTGAGTTCCCTCACCTCTTTCCCCAGAAAAAAAGCCCTGATTAGTGTGACTGTCCGAACATGGGTTTCCACTTCAGTGCCTGGTTCTGGGATTGTTGGATTGATTCTTACACTTTTATGATGTTTCAAATCTGTATTTCATGTTGTAAGCTGTCCTCAGCCCATATCCGGGAAGGGCAGGGTATAAACTTAATAAAATAAAATATAAATAAAGAGGTGTGGAGGATTCTGAACAAAAAATGCCCCTCCTCAAGTCCTCCCTACAGGGCCATATTATTCATAAGACTAACTAGGCCGAAGCCTAGGGGCCCTGCAGGGACTAAGGGCCCGCCAATTATTTTGCTGATGCACATTCCCACATAAATTACAACCAATTGATTCTCTTATATAACCTCTATTAATAAGATAATTATCTGTGTATCTCTATTTATTCAGATAATTAACTGCTTCCTTATTGAAGTGAAACAAATTGTCTCTCATATTAAAACAATTATCCATAAATTTTATATTTTTAAAATAAATAATAAAAATTTTATTCACTTCAAAATATTACAGTCTTGAATAATTATACCCGCAAAATGCGCTTTCCTGAAGAGTGCTCATGCAATAAAAATATTTGAAAATTGTGAATAGAATTTTTCAGGAGACCCTCAAAATGGATATAGGGCTATGCACTGTAGTCTAGTACCTACCATACTAGGGTAAGGCTATCAGCTGTAGTGGGGTGAAAAATTGAAGTGCTGGAGGGGGCCCAAAATACCTGAAAGCCTAGGGGCCCGGCCATGGGTTAATACAACCCGGCCTCCCCACCTGTAGAAACATGCCAAGTGCATGTTTAATCCAACTGAGCATTTTAATCCAACTGGGAAATGTGTCCTTGTGTGGACTCCAGTTCTCTTTTCTCCTGGCTTTTTCACACAACATATCCATGAGGACTGAACATACAGAAAGCAGCTAACTCTCTTGTTGAGAAGCAACATATGAAACAGGGAGGGAGCAAAAAGGAGAGAAAGGCAGAATATTTGAAGAGAAAGTCTTCATTCATGGCATTGATTTCTATGGATTTACCTCATAAATGATCAGATTTCCCTTGAAGATGGTGAGGAAATGAAACAGGGAGGGAGCAAAAAGGAGAGAAAGGCAGAATATTTGAAGAGAAAGTCTTCATTCATGGCATTGATTTCTATGGATTTACCTCATAAATGATCAGATTTCCCTTGAAGATGGCGAGGAAATGCCGGGGTTCCTTCCCCATCGTCACACGAACTTGCACCGGCTCATCCCCGTATTTCTTGTCCAGCTCCACAGCATTGAAAGCACAAGCGGTTATTTCATCTACAGAGGCATGGCGGCCCTAGAGGGAAAGACACAAGGCCTCACCACTCTGCTTTCCAACAGACAAGCAACCACGAAGAGAAAATGGCAGAGGTTCAGAGAGGACGGCCCACAGAAAGGTGCGAGGAAGAGGTTAACTTTGCGGGAGGCCACGCTGATGATCAACTATGGTAGAAGTTGCCTTCAACTGGGTGCAGAGTTATTGTCCTTTATATCTAATGTGGACTAGACCATGGAGAGAGGGAAAATGGCAAACTTCATCCACACAGAGCCATTTGGGATATCACAGAGAATTTTCTCGTGATTAAAGGTATCAAATAGAACCTTGAGGTATTATATCAGCATATGTTTATCATTAGATGTATTCAGGGGTCATTTCGTAGAAAAAGAGCTGGAGGAACTCATTAGCATAACTCATTAGCATATGCCACGCCTCTTGCCATCACTGGAAGTGTGTCATTAGGATAACTGATTTGCATATGCCACACCCCCTGACATCACCTATCCTGGCTGTTTTGGAACCAATCCTGGCCATTCAGGGCCGAAATTGGGTTCAAAATGGCAAAAGGGGGCTGAAAATGGCCGAAAAGGGGCCAAAATGGTCAGGATCAGGCCACTGCTGAGTGGGGAGAGTGATCCACCACCCGTCAGAGGCCGGATCCAGGCCATTTTGGCCCCAATCCAGGCTGAAACGGGCCCAAAATGGCTGAGAGTCAGGTGGGCAGGGCCACCTGTCATGTGACCTCTTTGGGGAACTTCCAGAACTGCGTTCCTGCTCGTTCCCCCTCAAAATGAGCCCTGGATGTATTTAAGATAAGATTGGAGAAGCTCTGCATTGGATTTGTTTGGGTAGACTTATTAAAGTGGGAGGTATCTGTCAGCTCTATATCCATAGATATTCATCACTGGGGATGAGGGGGAATAAGATTTGGGGGAGGGAGGATTAATAAAGATGCTAATGTACAAGTGATACCCTAATTCTATCTCTATTTATTCAGATGTAAATCCCATGGACTTCAATGAGACTTTATCGCAACAATTACAGGCTCATTTTTTTAAAAAAAAGATCCCATTAAGTGCCAAATTATGGCAGAAAATTAGGACTATTTAAACAAAACACAAAAATGAGCAGTTCCTCCATTAAGTGGCCGGCATTTTGGCATAATCATCCACTTTCTAGAGTTTAGGAACCCCTGGGTTGAAGCCAAAAGTGCTTTTTAAAAATTAAGGAAATAGAATTTCTGAAAAACACAAGGTTCCTTTTGGGTCTTTAACTATTCATCAGGTAGCACCACTGAAAATACTGAAACCGCATCCGTTGATTTCCAGCTTTTACTTACAAGCCACATATAGATAATGTAATGGGGTCTGTTGGATTTCATGTAGGTATACAGGACAAGATAACAATCTCCGCCATAGAACTGCCCGTAGGTTCTGGGTTCCACAGGGACCATCTCAAGATCCTCAATTCGCCATACCTGTGGAAAAAAAGTTGTGCATATGTGTATATATATATATATAAGTGTGTGTATATATGTGCATGTGTGTGTGTATGCACAAGTACAACAGTTGTGTGTATATATATATGTGTACATGAGTCCAACGGATGTCAAATGTTGGATGTTCATTTTATGAAATGGATCTTGGGAGCCCCTTTCCTTGCTTCCCCACTTGAACATTTCATCTGCTTTTATTCTGATTCAACTGATGTAGGAAATCCCGTTTTGTGCCACTGTCTTGTCTTCTGCTATGCAAACATGACCCCACAAAATGGTGGTACTCTCAAGTGGTGGAGAGTTCCCTCAAGTCATGGCTGATTTAAGGTGACCCCTGCTGGGGTTTTCATGGCAAGGGACTAACAGAAGTGGTTTGCTATTGCCTGCCTCTGCAAATCTGGTCTTTGTTGGAAGTCTTCCGTCCAATTTCTAACACAGGTGGACTTTGCTGAGCTTCTGAGATCTGACGAGATCAGGCTCACCTGGGCTATCCAGGGCAGGGCAGAACTCACAAGACCCCACCACAAATACATGTGCAGAAGAATGCATTTACCATAGTAATATAAATCGAAATCATTGCAGAACTGGATGTAAGATCCTTGAGCTTCTAGAATAGGATTGGCCCCTCCATTGGGGAGCATCCAACCAGGCAGTTCCTCCAACACAATGTCATTTCTATTGATTTCTCCCCTCATTGCAAACACCCACATGGCTTCCAAAACGCTCTTGTGGGTATCAGTGCCCCCCAAGAAGAAAATTTTAGAGGGCTCAGCAGGCTACAACAGGAGGGGGAAGCAGAAAAATCCCACTCCACCAAGGCCATGGATGGTTGGAAGACCTTGGCCTGATACCCTGAAGAGATGCTGCCAGTCTAAGGAGACAAGACTGACCTTGATAGACCAATCCATCTGATTCCGTATAAGGGAGCTTCATATGTATTGCTCCATCAACTCTATATTTGGATGTGCTGCGGCATGCTTAGGCTAATTTCTTGCAGTGCAAGCTAGGTACTTGGGCTGCCTTGAACAAATGCTAAGCCACTCAAGCCTCAGCTAGCCATCCATAATTTCACTGGTCCAATTAGGACAGAAAAGTTCCAGTGAGTAACCACTCTCAGAGTTGGTCCACTGCTCCATCCCACCAAAAACCCTTCTGGTTCTGTTCTGGTTCTGCCTGTGGACTGCCAGATTCCTTCTATGCTCCCCGCCCCTTCCCCCTGTCTTATCCAGAACAGTTGGTATCGCTCAATGGGAAAACCCCAGTGTCCATCTGTATAAGACGAGTAACGGAAATCTGCTCCAGAAGGGGTTTGCAGCAACGCCAGTCCAGACAAGCCTGCGATTGCCAGTTCTTAAGCTGCTTAGCTGTTGCTGCCAAAATGTCAAATAGGAAAGAAGCACGGCTGATGCTACAGAAGAGCCTTCTAAAAAGCATCTGACGAAGAGAGCTGTGGTTCTCAAAAGCTGATGATGCATCTGACGAAGAGAGCTGTGGTTCTCAAAAGCTTATGCTACAGTAAAGCTGGCTAGGCTTAAAGGTGCTACTGGACTCTTCTGTTTTTCTAAAAAGCACTCACTCACCTCCACCTTTCCAGAGGCGTCATCTGCCATCCGCTGCTCAGCAGCTAACTCTGGTCTGGCGTGCAACTGGGCAAAGTCAAATTTTACTTGATCCACTTTGGCTGTGAATAGAACCAAAACATAGATTTCAACCATGTAAACATATCCTGCAAGGCACATACAGACAGGGGCTCTGTTGCACTCACGGTTGCATTGGAGTAAGATATCAGGGTTCTCCATTTTTTGAAAAGAACACGTTTCTAGTCCTAATAAAAGCCAAATTCAGACTGAAGCTACATGGACAGTTCCTGGCAGAATCTCAGAAGTAATTTGAAAAGGTGAAGCTCTCAGTGACAAACACCTTGGTAACATACAGGGCTTTTTTTCAGCTGGAACGTGGTGGAACAGAGTTCCGGAACGTCTTGAAAATGGTCACATGGCTGGTGGCCCTGCCCCCTGATCTCCAGACAGAGGGGAGTTGAGATTGCCCTCTGTGCTGCTGAGCGGCGCAGAGGGCAATCTCAACTCCCCTCTGTCTGGAGATCAGGGAACGGGGCCACCAGCCATGTGATCATTTTCTCCAAGGGCAACCCACTGAGTTCCATCACCTCTTTTCCCAGAAAAAAAGCCCTGGTATCATCATCATCATCATAAATAACATTTGATTTATATTCCATCATTCATGACAGCCAATTTGGTGTAGTGGTTCAGAGTGCGGGACTCTAATCTGGAGAGCCAGGTTTGATTCCCCACTCCTCCACTTGAAGCCAGCTGGGTGACCTTGGGTTAGTCACAGCTTTCTCAGAGCTCTCTCATCCCCACCCACCTCACTGGGTGATTGTTGTGGGGATAATAATAACACACTTTGAGAGCCAGTTTGGTGTGGTGGTTAAGAGCGGCAGGACTCTAATCTGGAGAACGGGGTTTGATTCCCCTCTCCTCTGCTTGAAGCCAGCTGGGTGACCTTGGGTCATTCACAGCTCTCTCAGCCCCACCCACCTCACAGGGTGATTGTTGTAAGGATAATAATAACATACTTTGTAAACCGCTCTGAGTGGGCATTAAGTTGTCCTGAACGGTGGTATATAAATTGAATGTTGTTGTTGTTAATTATTATTTGGGACAACTTAATGCTCACTCAGAGCAGTTTACAAAGTGTGTTATTATTATCCTCACAACAATCACCCTGTGAGGTGAGTGG